>NC_065443.1:126243072-126843072 GCF_917563875.1 Diabrotica virgifera virgifera
CCGGCGTCCCGGACAAGGCTTCCGGGCCATCCGAATTTTCAACGTTTTGGTAACATTCTATTTTGAAATTTTGAATACGTTATTTTTCTAAGTATTTAGAACAAATTGAATTGGTGGGACGAAAAAGGTCGACAATTTCTAGAGTGTAAAACTAATAGGTATCATATCCAATGATATCCAACACAATTAATATATGTATTTTGTTCGGTGAGGTCAATGTAAAATATGAACGGATTGATTTTTAAAGGTTTTCTTTTAATTTTTAAGTAAATTAAATCGTTCAACAAACATGATAGGAAGAAGTAATCAACATAAAAATGTTCTGAAGCTGTTTTCTTGTGGCATGTTCGCATGTTTGACAATTACATTTTTGATGGGATTAAGCCACAATTGGTTTTAATGATAATTACATTTTTATATTAACCCAAGGTTATATTTACATGGAAATCAAACATCAGTTGATTTTCTAATTTTCCCTTTTTTGAGAACGATTTCTGGATTGGAAGTAAAAACGTCAATAACTAACAAACATGTAATTATCATTAAAACCAATTGTGGCTTAATCCCACCAAAAATGTCATTGTCAACATAAAAATGGTAAATAGTCGTTCTATATCAATAAAAAAAATGGCCCAATTTTCATTGAAAAGTCCCGGATTTCAGGTATTTTTTTCAGCCTTGTCCCGAATTCGGCTGGATTGGAGTTGGTCACACTAGCGTATGCTTAGTGTGACCAACTCCAATTCAGTCGAATTCGGGACAAGGCTGAAAAAATACCTGAAATCCGGGACTTTACAATGAAAATCGGGCCATTTTTTTAAATATAGAACTCTGGTATCATCATTTTATTGATTAGTTAACATTTTTAGTTGACAATGATATTTATGATCGGATTAAGTCACAATTGGTCGTAACGATAATTAAATTAGATAAAAAAGATCAAGGCAGGTGTTTATATTTGATTCAGAGTTGGACCACCATCTCCATATAGCTATTTCAGCATCCTTATGCCTCATCGGTGAAGCTCAGAAGTCTCAACTCTGAAGGAAATACAAACAATTCTGCCAATTTAAGGCAAACCATCGGAATGCAATGAACCCACCTCTGAGACGCAATTCAGCGACATCTCTCGTATTACGAGGAAAACAACGAAAAGCCCCAGATGCAAAGTTTACTACCTTTTAAACAATTAGAATAATTGAAATAAAAATATAATAAACAATATTTTAAATCCAAGACTTTTCGTTAATAAACTGCTTTCTGGCTGCATCCCATATCTCCGGATTTTACAATATATAATCACAAGAGACGACGAAAGTAGGAGAAAGCAAATAGAGGACGCTTAGGCCACGCATTTACCTTCCCTTCGTCAAGGAAAAGGACCGAAAGACAGTTTCTAAATACTCAAACTAAGTAAAAATAAAAAAGATAAAAAAGATCAAGGCAGGTTTTATTTATATTTGATTCAGAGTTTGACCACCATCTCCATATAGCTATTTCAGCATCCTTATGCCTCATCGGTGAAGTTCAGAAGTCTCAACTCTGAAGGAAATACAAACAATTCTGCCAATTTAAGGCAAACCATCGCAATGCAATGAACCCACCTCTGAGACGCAATTCAGCGACATCTCTCGTATTACGAGGAAAACAACGAAAAGCCCCAGATGCAAAGTTTACTACCTTTTAAACAATTAGAATAATTGAAATAAAAATATAATAAACAATATTTTAAATCCAAGACTTTTCGTTAATAAACTGCTTTCTGGCTGCATCCCATATCTCCGGATTTTACAATATATAATCACAAGAGACGACGAAAGTAGGAGAAAGCAAATAGAGGACGCTTAGGCCACGCATTTACCTTCCCTTCGTCAAGGAAAAGGAGCGAAAGACAGTTTCTAAATACTCAAACTGAGTAAAAATGAAAAAGATAAAAAAGATCAAGGCAGGTTTTGTTTATATTTGATTCAGAGTTGGACCACCATCTCCATATAGCTATTTCAGCATCCTTATGCCTCATCGGTGAAGCTCAGAAGTCTCAACTCTGAAGGAAATACAAACAATTCTGCCAATTTAAGGCAAACCATCGCAATGCAATGAACCCACCTCTGAGACGCAATTCAGTGACATCTCTCGTATTACGAGGAAAACAACGAAAAGCCCCAGATGCAAAGTTTACTACCTTTTAAACAATTAGAATAATTGAAATAAAAATATAATAAACAATATTTTTTTTTAATTAAATTTTTAATAATTAAATTTTTGTCAGTTTTTGACGTTTCAACTTTCAATCCAAAAATCGTTCTCAAAAAGAAAAAAAATCAACTGATGCTGGATTTCCATGTGAATCTAACCTTAGGTTATAATAATTATCATTACAACCAGTTGTGGCCTAATTCCATCAAAAATATAATTTTTTTAGTCCCACCACTTCAATTTGATGTGAATTCTTAAAAGAATAACTTATTGAAAAAATCAAAATAGATTGAAAATTCGGATGGTCCGGAAGCCTTGTCCGGGACACCGGGACACGACTTCGTAATTTGGGCCATGTCCCGGATTTTTAGGACTAGTTGGTCACACTAGGTATGCTGTGCTTACGGTAATACTATTGAAAGTTGACCCGTGTTCATATGGAATAGATCTGTCTATGTGTATTAAATACAGATTCGACAGAAAGTGGAAATGTCAAAAAAGAGGAGACGACCCCCTTTCATAATGACCGATTCAATTATATATAAATTCAACTGTTAATTCTGACACTATTAATTTGTACGGCATGTAAGACAGTGTAGCTTCGCTAACATGTTTGATTGGTTGCGATACAATAATATTTGATGAGTTGTTACTGTGACAGAATTATGTCACCTTACTGTTTTCAGCTCCCGGACTAACAGGCGCCGAAGGTGTTTACCAAGAACCTTTTTTTATACAATGATTTATGTGGTTGATTGATTTATGAGGGACCCTAATTTAAAGAAGGATCTCTACCGAGTTGTTTACATATATTTTTATAATAATTGTTCTTTTGTTATTGTACTAGAAAATTCGATTTTACGTGCTTTAAGTTATTATATAAATACTCGTTTATTCTGGATCATTCTTTTGTATTCGAGATGATTAAGCATTGTATAAATGAGAGGGATTTTGAAATTGGCAGCTAGTTGTGAATTTGAATACGTCGGTGTGCTTGATATGTATCGAGCGCGATATTTTTGAACTTGTTATTATGTAAATAAATTATTAGATTTAGTGTAATACACAAATTAGAATTAATAGATAAGTAAGTTATTAAAAAATAAATAAAGTCAACTAAAATTAAACTTTGTGCCTAAAAACATAAATAATAAAATAGTAAAGTCAACCGCGTGAAGTCAGTTTTGTAACATTACTATTTACGTTATACAGTATGTCGCAAAAGTATGGAATAAATTCATTATTTATGAAACCGACCACTTTTTTAAAAAAATCTTAAAACACGTCAGTTTTAATTTTTGAATGGCCATCAATTACTATAATATGTGTTGGATATTACGTCAACAGTGGTGGCTTAATGACGTAATGTATTTTTTAAAATACAAAACCAGGTAACCTGACATATCGTTTGAGTATTTATTATATTTCTCGTATTTATTAAATTATAAATAAAATAAGCTAAAAAATGATATTTTGTATTTTTTCTGTCTTCTTCTTCTTGACTGACTTTACAATTGGGGGTGAATCTTCGCCGCATCCACTACTATAGCCCTCCATCTTTTACGATATTGTGCTTCCATTTCCCATTGTTGACTAACAAAGGATAATATGAATATTAAATCAGATATTAAACCTTTAAAATTAGGTATTCCTCAGGGCAGCATAATAGGGCCGATAATTTTCATTTTGTACATAAACGATATTCCTTACTGCCTTACTTTATAGCAACAACTGTAGTCTAATTAATTATGCCGATGATACAAATATCATAGTAACAGCAGGTCATTTGGAGATTCTACTAAATGAATCTGTTGATATTTATAGAAATATGTTAAAGTGGTTCTCTAATGAAGGACTAATTTTATTAATAAACAAAAAAGGAACTGTTTAATGTTTAGAACAACCAGATCAAAAATGGAATATCCAAATGATCTTCTGTTAGATGATACAAATATTGAGATTGCGACTAAAACTAGTGGTACGGGAGCAAAGTATGCTAAATGTGCAGTCACTCGAGCGTTATGAGGACCTATTGGGTTGTGAAGAGTAGGTCCTAAAACCAAAAAAAGTTAAGTAAAGTTTTCCATTTTAGTGGGGACTTTCCATTTTTAATTTAATTTTCCATTTCCAACAATCGTTTTTTTAGATTATAGCGCCATCTATCCATAATTCGAAAAAAAAGTCTCTAATAAAAGTTACTTATTTTTACGTAAGGAAATCCAAATCGCGGGATTCGTATTTAAATTATTAATTTTAACCCCAACCCTCTCCGTGGGAAGTCGTGTTTGATATCATTCGATAGATTTTTGAAAAATTTTGAGGACGTATTTTTTAGTTTTTCGATGTGTCGTTAATTTCGCGAACTATTCGCTTTTTTCTTGTGAAACTTTGGGACTCACCCATTTTCTTACGCTTCGCTCAAATCGTCAGATTATTGAAATATACACTGTTTTGCATGTACTTAACTTACTTTATCTTAATCTGACGATTTTGAGATTTTCTAAAGGATAGATTTTTTTTTCGGCCCCCCCCTTAACAAACTCCCCTGCATTAAGAGCCAATATATGGTAGAGGTACATTTTCAGGGTACAAGGTTTCTCCCCATGTAATAACCTGACGCGCTCGAGTAACTGCCAAAATCCCCGCTTGGGCTCTCCTATCATAGATACATTTTTAGACATGACAATTTATGTATTTTTTTTCTTTTTTGTCGTATATTTTGCCCTGCGTATATGAGTGTATACAGGGTGAGGCAGATAAAGGGCCTATTAGAAATATCTCGAGAACTAAAGGTAAGAGAATCATGAAAATTGGAATAAAGGGGTTTTGAGGTATGAACTATTTAATGAAAATATTTTGGCCTCTTTGCTACTTCCGGTTATACCGGAAGTTGATTATAACTTCGTTTTTTTAATGAGACACCCTGTATAATTTTACATTTTTAGATTCTGCTTGATGTCTTCTTTCTTAAAATATGAGGTTTTGTAATATTATACAGGGACATTTAAAAGATAATTAAGGTTTTTAACACACCCTGTAGAATTGTACTGATTTGATATGAAAAACTCCATTTATGTTCAAGTGATTTTTAATATAGTGTATTATTATTAAAAATTAATAATACAGCGAAATGTTTAATTTTAGTATACAGGGTTGGTTGAAACACCTTTTTTTTATAGGGTTGGTTGAAACACAGTTTTCTTAAATAGAACACCCTGTATTTTTGTATTGTAATGAAATGATATTTTATATTACTTTTCTATTTCTTAAGCATTCCCTATACCTAACTGCTTTAGTTTGTAAGTTATTCGTAGCTCTTTAAGTCAAACATTAATTGCAACAAAAATTACGTGAAATTTTATTAGGTTTGCCGTGAAAATATTTATTCATAAATAATTTTTCGAAAATAAACACATATTAATCTCGACTGACCCTTAATTTATTAATACTGGTTGATATATCAAATTACCTACGTAGTTAAGATTGTTGGTGTGTTTAATATTAATAAAAACATACAATTTTCTATCTACATAGTTGGCTATGACTTTGACACTAAATAAGCTTAAACTAAAATAGGCTTTGCTTAAACAATCTACTATTTTTGAAGTGCCAGTTACTTTGCTACCATTACTAATATGAATTTTTCTAATGAGGAACTGATTCAGATGTTTTTTTGTTCTAGGATAGTAGAACAAATAAAAATGTGCTACGTACTAGCAATAAGAATTTATCATCAGTAATTCCATGATAAATGACAACCAAAAAGAGAAACTTTTCAAAATTTACTAGAGCGTTTTCAACGAACTGGACATTTAGATTACGAGAAATCTGATCTGGGGCCTGATTCTAATTCATTTCGACAGTCGCAATTTCATTTCGACACCGCCATGACAGCAACTGGGGATATTAACCTTATCATGTTGAGACTGCTCAGAATTTGGGTTGGCGCTTCGGTTTCTTGGATTTTGTTGATAGTCTGGGAAAATTATCGAAATAATACCATTTTTGGGAAAAATTATTTACCAGCTATTTTATTGCTAAAATCGAATCTTAAGATTGCATATATTAGTAATATGGGGTATGACAAGTCCGCAGAAAGTGTGTTATTTTATTTATAAACAAATTAGCACTCCTAAATCTTCTTTTTTTTTTTTCAATTAGTGGTCTGTAACTCCTATAATTTTTCCTTTGAGCCAAAAACACTCAAATAAAAATTCACCGTAATTTAGTTCTGCACAAAGTTATTTTTTTTCCGATTTCCTTCAACAAAAATTTTACTCAGAAAATCCGAGTTTTCCCAAAAAATCTGCCATTTTCAATTAAAATTTTAGGGAAGTACCTAATTATTTATCAATAATTAAATAATTGAAGACATGAAAGATTTATTATAGTAGATTATACAGAGGGGCTAAATTAAGGAATAAATTCATTTCTTTAAAACGGACGATTTTGGAGCAAAATCCCGAAAGAAGTCGATTTTTATTTTTAAATTACAATTTTTTGGCATATATTTCATACTAGTGACGTCATCCATCTGAGCGTGATGACGTAATCGATAATTTTGTTAATGGGAATAGGGGTCGTGTGGTAGGTCATTTGAAAGGGCGTTTAATTCTCTATTCAGTAATATAAACATTAATATCATTAGGTATTTATACAGGGTTGCCAAAAAAAAATTTTGAATTAAATTAATTGGCGCAAAAAGAAGAATGTATGTAATTTATTTAACTCAAAATACATTGTACTGCTGTCAGAAAATAGAAAAAAAGGTTTATTTCACAAATAAACATTTCTTTTCGCTTAAATTAAATCACAAACAGCCTCCCTCCTACCTATTGGCAGTTTGAACTTTTAATTTAAGCTAAAAGCAATGTTTATTTGCAAAATAAACATTTTTTTCTATTTTCTGACAGCAATAGAATGTATTTTGAGTTAAATAAATTACATGCATTCTTCTTCTTGCGTCAATTAATTTAATTCAAAATTTTTTTTGGCCTCCCTGTATAAATATTGATATTAATGTTTATAATACTGAATAGAGAATTGAACGCCTTTGTAAATGAGCTACAACACGAACCCATATTCCTATTTAAAAAAATAATTACGTCATCACGCTCGGATGGATGACGTCACTAGTTTGAAATATATGCCAAGAAATTTAATTTAAAAATAAAAATCGACCTGTTTCGGGATTTTTCTCTAAAATCGTCCATTTTAGAGAAAATGAATTTATTCCATAATTTAGCCCCTCTCTGTATATCAGGAGACCGGCGACAATCTAACCAATAGTTTAGCAATAATTAAAATGTTAATTAAAAAATTTCGGTCGAAATAATAACCAGAAAGATTATGATACACCAGAATAACTATGATTTTCATATAAAAAAGCACTATACCTATTCAACGTACCTTACAGGATTGAAATTGGACCATTTGAGCGGTCTCAGGAATGTTATAAAGAAACAATTTTTTGGCTTATAAACAAATAGAACCCCTCAGAAAATATTAGATTAAATTTAATTAAGTTAACGCTGTTCAAAAGAGCACGGCTTCTGTGTCCTTTTCGAAGAAAAACAAATTGAATTGCGAGGAGTGATTCCAGGTATAACCGGTCAAATTTGACCGGCATTTGCGACAGAGTTATAAACAACAGGATTTTAATCTTTGAACCATTAGATACCTTTTAATTCCGGTCCTCTTTGTACATACAAATTTTCATATCTTCAAGACACTCATAACAAAGAAGATTTATGTCACTGTCACCAAATTATTTAATTATTGATAAATAATTACTCCCCTCAAATTTTAGTTGAAAATTAAAGATTTTGTTTGGAAAACCCGAATTTTCCGAAGAAAATTTCCGTCGAAGGAAATTGGAATAAATTATCAATGTGCAGAATTAAATTAGTGTCAATTTTTATGTGAGTGTTTTGGTTTAAAGTTAAAATTTTCGGAGTTATAGAGCAATAATAAAAAAAAAGATTTCGGAGCGCTAATTTGTTTATAAACAAAATAGCACACTTTCTGTGGACTTTGCACAGCTATATTACTAATATAGGAAATCTTAAGATTTGATTTCAGCATGTCCAGCAATAAAATAGCTGGTAATTAATTTTCCTTGTTTTTTACTAATTTTCCCAGATTATTACCTCACATCTTTCATTGAGTTGATGATTCATGTTGTGGACCTTAGACAAGGAAAGAGAGAGGACGAGTAATCCTATGACCAAAAGTGAAGCCAAACTGACACCAGAGATTTTGATCATCGACGTATCTTTGGGGTATTGTTATGCATTGAGTATTTAAAATAAAAACATGAAATGTATTTAAAATGAAGAATTTGTGTACGGTAAATGTTTTATTAAGTTGCTCATATTACGTACAGATGTTTCAATACATACATATGTTTTTATTACGAATTTTAGATGATGGTTTACTTTATTTTTTATGAAATTTTAACCTTCAACGAACACCCACCACTGGCAACCTATTGTTATTTTTGACGTGACCGCCATGTTTCTGGTGACAAACAAACCAAAAACTGGCTTCACTTTTGGAACGTGTGTGTTAAATGGGTGTTACCCGTCCTCTCTTTTTTCCTTGTCTAAGTTGTGGACATTCTCAATTATTATATTTCTAATTTAATACTATTCTATCTAATTCCTCAAAACAAGCAAATTTCAATTAAACCCAGCTATATTATAATACCTTTTGATTTAGTTTTCCTTGCAAGAAATAAACAAAACACATCTAAACTAAACCTAACCTCGCTTTTGGCCATTCATTCATCTCCGTGTCAAATAATTTCGACAGTCGCCATATTGAAAGCGACTTGTTTTTGGTCGAAATTTGATTTAGAATCAGGGCCCAGATCGAACAAAAACTATTGTAAATGATTAAAATGAATTAAATGTTAGTGTCACTGAGAATCTGCATATTAGTATGAACGTTCTCGTAATCTAAGTGTATATAGTTTGTTTTTAATGATTTAAGGATCATTCTAGATTAACGTGTATTTATTAGTCCTGTCGCCATGGGGGGTACAACGGCCTCCTGTATTCAAATGGACTTACCCAAGTTTTTTTATGTATGTTGACCCGTAGAACATGAATTTTTTGGGTAACAGTTGATCCAGATGTCGATAAGATTGTTATAAACAAAGAAGTTGAGGAATTACATAACAGCGATTTCTCGCAAAATAAAACATTTTTTGTATTTTTTGGTCCATTCTAACCAAAAAATGTTTCTACAAATTTTTTCGTAGGATGCATAGTTTTCGAGATAAACGCTGTTAAACTTTCAAAAAATCGAAAAATTGCAATTTTTGAACCCGAATAACTTTTGATTAAAAAATAAAATAGCAAATCTGCTTACCGCATTTGAAAGTTCAAGTTAAATTATATCGGTTTTAATTATTTGCATTGCTAAAAATTTATTATCTTATTGTTAAACAAAGCTATAAACACCTAGTGCTTGAGTGATGTTTTCAATGATTTCTCATTTAAAATCGAATGAGTAGGTAGAGTAGGTACAAGTGGATTTCTACGTAGCATGCACTAAAACGCATGTATTAGGCACGGGAAACACTATGTGTTTATAGCTTTTTTTAACAATAAAAAAATAAATTTTTAGCAGCGCAAATATTCAAAACCGATATAATATGACCTATACTTTCAAATGCGTTAAGCAGAATTGCTATTTTATTTTTTAATCAAAAGTTATTCGGGTTCAAAAATTGCAATTTTTCGATTTTTTGAAAGTTCAACCGCGTTTATCTCGAAAACTATGCATTTTACGAAAAAACTTGTAGGAACATTTTTTGGTAAGAATGCCCAAAAAATGCAAAAAAATGTTTTGTTTTGCAAGAAATCGCTGTTATGTAATTCCTCAACTTCTTTGTTTATAACAATCTTATCGACATCCGGATCAACTGTTACCCAAAAAAATCGTGTTCTACGGGCCAAAATACATAAAAAAACTTGGGTAAGTCCATCTGAAAAAAGGAGGCCGTTGTACCCCCCCTGGCGACAGGACTATATTTTCAAAAAAATATTTATGATTGAATATTTTCACGGCTATCCTAATAAAATTTCACGTAATTTTTGTTGCAATTAATGTTTGGCATAAAGAACTACGAATAACTTACAAATTAAAGCAGTTAGGTATAAGGGATGCTTAAGAAATAAAAAAGTACTATAAAATATCATTTCATTACAATACTAAAATACAGGGTGTTCTATTTAAGAAAACTCAGAAAATGATCATTCCGAGTTTCGACCCACCCTGTATACTAAAATTAAACAGTTCGCTATATGAATAATTTTTGATAATAAAAGATTATATTAAAAATCATTTGAACATAAATGGAGTTTTAAATAGCAAATCAGTACAATTCTACAGGGTGTGAAGTTTGCTACAAAATTAATAAAAAACCTTAATTATCTTTTAAACTACCCTGTATAATATTACAAAACCTCATATTTTAAGAAAGAAGACATCGAGCAGAATGTAAGCAGACCAAAAATGTAAAAATATACAGGATGTTCCATTAAAAAAAACGAGGTTACAATCAACTTCCGGTATAACCGGAAGTAGCAAAGAGACCAAAATTTCATGCAAAATTTTCATTAAATAGTTCATACCTCAAAACCCCGGTATTCCAATTTTCATAATTCTGTTACCTTTAGTTCTCGAGATATTTCTAATAGGCCCTTTATCTGCCTCACCCTATATAGTATGTACAATTTTCGAAATAATGATTAGTTCTACTACTACCCCAATCCTAAATAAATCGGCTTCAATATCATCCTTCCATTTTTTTCTGAGACGGCGTACTGTTCTTCTATCGTCTGGTCCAGCGATACTCAACCTTTTTCTTTTCTGGGCCACATAGTAGCCATTGCAACAGCTTGCGGGCCGCAATCAAGGTGAAGTAGTATACAGTGTGTTTCATTGGGAAACGGGAATACTTAAATGGTGAATAGAGGTAAATGAGACGGTCCTAGACATACTGAATTTATTGCCTCATCGATTTTTATAACCCAGTTAAAGGGTGTTTTACCAATTTTGCCCATTTTTTCTGGACCCACAACTTTAGAACAGCCTTGTATATTTTTTTGAGATTTGGTACACATATGTCACATTTAGAACCCAAACCATCCAACTACTAATAACAAGAAAAATCCAGGCCCGGATTAAACATAGTTATATTCATTGTGACCTTGAAACAACATCCTGTGTATTGAAATTTTCAAAACCCGATGGCACATTTGAAAAGAGCACAAAAAACTAATTTTAATGGTTCGCTTCTATTTGTTGCGCGGAAAATTTAATGACTTTAATTTTTAAATTATGTCAGAATTTTTAAGAATTCGAACTCGATACTAGAACTTTCAGAACAAAAATTTCGATATAATTTCAAAATTAATGTCATTAAATTTCTGCACAAAAAATGGAAGCGAGCAATTAAACTTAGTTTTTGTGCTCTTTTCAAATGTGCTAACAAATTTTGAAAATTTCAATATACAGGGTGTTGTTTCAAAGTCACAATTACTTAATTTTTTTTTGTTAATCTGGACCTGAATTTTTCTTGTGATTACTAAATGAGTCGTTGCAATGTAGTAAATAAATATTGATTATTTTTAAATTTGTTCATTAACTTTAATAATTTATTATTAAAAGTTAATAATGCCTGCTTTTTAATAAGATTTCTTAAAAATTTCAATATAATTTTAAAATTAAAGTAATTGAATTGTCTGCCCCACGCACAAACACGCCTCAAACACATCGGCACACTGTCAAATAATTTGAAAAACACGTGAAATTTAACAAATCATTTGATCGTTTACAGGGCCCTTTAGTTAGCCTTCGGGCCGCATAAAAAACGCTAGAGGGCCGCATGCGGCCCGCGGGCCGCAGTTTAAGTAACACTGGCTGGTCTCTCACAAAACACTATCTTTAACACTATTCTTCCTCTGATTTTACCACATGACCTGCCCCCTTTATCTGGTTAGCTTTCATATGTCTGACGATGTTTTCAGTACCATACAGAGTCACTAATTCAGCACTGCGGCGCCTTCTCCACTCTCCTGTCAATTCATCTCTTTGAGGCTCAAATATCATTATGAGAACCTTCATCTCAGAACACCAGCAGTTTATTTATTTCCCGCTGATGTAGATACATGCTTCACTTCCATACGTAACAACTGGGCGACTAATTGGCATGTAGTCATA
Source organism: Diabrotica virgifera virgifera (assembly GCF_917563875.1). Taxonomy (NCBI): domain Eukaryota; kingdom Metazoa; phylum Arthropoda; class Insecta; order Coleoptera; family Chrysomelidae; genus Diabrotica; species Diabrotica virgifera. Next base: position 126,255,502 of record NC_065443.1, read on the forward strand.
ATTTAGATTTTCATTTTAGCATCTTAGATCTTAATAATGATGATAGGGAGCATAATGCTCTATTCCAGCGGTTCTCAATCTGTGGTACATGTACCACTGGTGGTACATTTCATTATTTGAGGTGGTACACAAAACAGCCAAAGTAAGCACCACTATTATAGTTAATTAGATCACCTAGCTAGATAGGTATTTCAGTTAGGTGGTACCAAAAATAATAAAAAGTATTTGGTGGTACATGACTCAAAAAGATTGAGAACCGCTGCTCTATTCCTTGCATCTATCCTTACTGAGACCTCTTTTTGTGTCCTGATGTGGTTGTCATCTGTGATTACCGCCCCCAGATATTGAAACTGTATTACTACTTCGAAGCTGTGGTCATTAATAGTTATATTAACAACGCAACGGCGATACATTTAATAATCCTCACGATATAATCCATGCTTTTAAGATGTTTTTTAAAAAACTTTATTAGTCCAGGAACTGAAGCTTTTCACCTCGCAATTTTTACAGAATGGATAGATTTGCTTGAAAATTTTAGAACAAGTAGTGGATAGTCCAAGGATTAAAATATATATGATGCCGAAAGGCGCTTTTACCATGGGGGTGGTTGCCACCCCATCCCGGGGGTGGACATTTTTTATTATATTTTGACCGCAAAAGTTGATAAAAACATTCATTCTAAGCAAAAAATGTTCTATACATTTTTTTGATAAAATGAATAGTTTTCGATTTATTCGCTATCGAAAGTGTTAGTTTTATATCGAAAAAATAAGTGTTTTTCAATAATATACTAATTTACTATTCACTCAATTATTGCCGTAGAAAAAATTTTTCCAAACCAATTTCTTGGGAACTAAATAACCTACAATTTCATATTTAAACATTTTTTCGTATCTCTGATGCTAATCTTTTTATTCTGAAGAAATCGACATTTTTACCAAACTACAAAAATTCGTTATTCGCTTTTAACTCCAGTTTTTTAAAAACTAACCTTTCTAAGCCAGTCAAACTTCTAGAATATATTAATATACATAAATAAAGAAGAATGAATAAGGCCAATGACTGAAAACACCGCTAACTTACATTATTATGCTTCCAATTGGATTTCTCCTTTTTTTTTCAAAAAAATATATTGATTTTTTAACCGTAACTTTTCTATTTTTTATCTTAGAAAGTTTGGCAAAAAGCAATTTTGTAGGTTTTTATAAGGTCTATAAGCCTATTAATATTAATTCTTTTTAAAATCCTCACTCGCAAAAAGAGGTGACTTTGAAATTGTTGGTAAAGGTGGTTTTTGCATGTTATTACAAGTTTTAATTATCAATAGCTCACTCAATTTTTGCTGTGGTAAAAATTTTTGCAAACCAGTTTCTTGAGAATTAAATAAGCTACAATTTCATATTTAAACATTTTTTCGTATCTCTGATGCTAATCTATCTATTCTGAAGAAAAGGCCATTTTTTTTCCAAACTACAAAAATTCGTTCTTCGCTTCTAACTCCATTTTTTTTTAAAATTAATCATTCTAAGCCGGTCAAACTTTTAGAACCTATTAATAATATAAAAATAAAGAAGACCAAATAAGGTTAATGACTAATTTTAATTAGGGTGGTGATTAGGAGGTTGCTTCGGATCACTTTTTCGCTGAAAAAAGAAGGGACTAACATTCTTTTCAATATATTATGTCACTTAATTTTTGAGCTAAAGACTTTGTTTTTATTTCTTGAGATAGATATTTTAAAATCTTTAAATTAGTTTGAACAAGTTATCCTCGAAAAATGCATAGTTTTCCCGTCTTTTGACTTTGAAACTACAGTATTAGCATTTGACGAAGAAGAGCTAATATTTAATAATATATAGCTCGATTACTATTGGTCTTAAAAAAAATTAAAGAAACGGTTTTGTTTATTGTTTCAAAAGGTACATTTTTGTTAAGTAAAGTTGTTTTGATAAAACGAAAACTTTTGGAGTTATTAGCCCAGAACTTATTAACAACATTGATTTTTTCGATATAAAACTAACACTTTCGATAGCGAATAAATCGAAAACTATTAATTTTATCAAAAAAATATATAGAACGTTTTTTGCTTAGAATGACTGTTTTTACTAACTTTTGCGGTCAAAATATAATAAAAAATTTCCACCCCTGAGTTGGGGTGACAACCACCCCCATGGTAAAAGCGCCTTTCAGCATCATATAGATTTTGATCCTTGGACTATCCACTACTTATTCTCAAATTTTCAAGCAAATCGATCCATTCTGTAAAAATTGCGAGGTTTTGTCCTATTTTAAGCTTCATTACTTGGACTATATAACCTGTCGAAAACAATGCATTTGATAATCAAGAATGTGTAGAGATATCTATTTACCCACTATTAATTTTAGCGAATTTCAAGAAAAAGAAATTTTGGTAGCAATTAAACAAAATTAAAAATAAAATGACGTCCGGACCGGATAATATTCCAGCATTTTTAATCAAATATTGTTGACGAGTATTTGTAAAGCCACATCAAAAATTTTTAACTTATCAATAAAAACGGGAACTTATCCCGAACTGTGGAAAAACGCAAAAGTGTGCCCTGTATTCAAAAACGGAACGAAATCTGATGTATCCAATTACAGAACGGTATCTTTGTTATCCAGCTTTTCAAAGGTTTTCGAAGTAACTGTATAGAATCGTATATACTGTTCTGTTAGGGGATATATTATATCCCCTTATCATCATGGCTTTATAGATAAACGCTCTACTGTATCAAACTTAGCTGTAATAACTCAATATATTTCAGATGTTTTGGATGTACAAGGTCAAGTAGATGTAATATATACTGATTTTTCTAAGGCGTTTGACAAGGTTGATCACAAATACCTTCTCTTTAAATTATCAAATTTAGGATTTTCTGGAAACATTTTAAAGTTACTTGAAAGCTATAATAGGTAGGAACCAATTTGTATCATATAATGGTTTCACATCAGAATTAATCTTTACCACATCCGGCGTTCCACAGGGATCAAATTTAGGTCCATTGTTGTTCCTATTATATATCAACGACTTATTTTTAAATATCAATAACAGAAGATTATGTTTTGCGGATGATCTTAAAATATACTGTGAAATTAAAACAATAACTGCTAACAATAGATTTGCAGAACGATCTAAATAATATAGATACTTGGTGTATAAAAAACAAAACTTTTTCTTAATGTCAATAAATGTAAAGTAGTAAGATATTCTAGAAAGGAAAATAAGGTTGATTTTAATCATGTAATTCAGGGGTCAGAACTAGAAGAATGTAATAGCAATAAAGATTTTGGAGCTATGTTTGTTTCAAAATTAACCTTTAACGACCATATTGAGCAGAAAGTATCCGATGCTATTAAAATGTACGGTTTTATCATCAGAAACTGTAGAAATTTTAGCGACATAAAAGAGATTAAACTGCTGTATCTATCGTTAGTGCGAACGAAACTAGAATATTGTAGCTTAATTTGGTATCCTATTTATAAATGTTATATGCAACAGATTGAAAAGGTACAACGGAAACTTTTAAAATATTTAGCATTTAAGGTTGATGGAGTATATCCTGCCCATGGTTATGATTACGATTTGTTATGTAACAGGTTTGATATTGTAAGTTTAGAGTTAAGAAGAGTTATATTTTCAGTTTCATTTTTAGTTAAGTTGTTACACAACTGTATTGATTGCAGTGATATATTAGACCAAATTAGATTTAATGTGCCCGAATAACTTCCAGGTCAACTATCGTATTTACTTGTCCACGCGCGAGAACAAATATGTTACTAAAGTCACCGATTTATGTTATGTGCGATACCTATAACAAAATATGCAACCATTGTGATATTTTTTCATGCTCAATTAATTAATCATCTAGTTGATACAGCATTGGTTTATAGAGTACCTTAAATTGTTAATTTTTTTTATTTCTTATTTACATAGTGATTTGTTTAATTAAATTGTTCTCACTCTTTATTTTCAACATACTGATTGTATACTAACTAAAAAATGTATTTCAAATTTTTACCCTAGAAATGGGTAACTGTTGGGTAATAAAGCTATTATTTATTTATTTATTTATTTATTTATTTATTTATTTATCTTCTTTCTATCTCTTGGTCTTAGATTTTTGGTTACCAGCATGCTTTTCGTCTTTTCTTAATTTATTCGAATACTCAGACTACACTACATGTTTCTTTCTCGAGTTGTGAAAGCACCTCTTTCACGTCTCTTGTAGAATGAGCGACTCCATCTAGATCATCAGCAAAGGCCAACAACAGTTTTGATCCTCGATTTGCAACTCCTCCTGTCAGCTCAGATGATATTTTACTTATTGCATATTCTAAGGCCAAATTGAATAGCAATGGTGGTAATGGCCGTGTCTAAGTCCTGATGTTATACTAAATGGCATCGATGTTGTTTCCTATTTTTACCTGTGCACAGGGCCGTCTTTCACCTATTAGGGGACTTGGGCACATTAGGAAAATGGCCCCTGGCCTATAATAAAGCACTATTTTGTTAGAATAGAAAAAGAACATACATAGATGTGAAAAGTTTTAGCTTTATTTTTATTCCTTTACAGTACCATTAGGTTGATATTATGTATTATGAATAGATAATTAAAATAATGTAATATAGACAAAGTAATTAGAATCTTACAAGTAACTATCCATGCTGATTGAAGAGGCACTCTTCTAGATTTAAGTTGAGCAAAATCGTTAATTACATCTTCAACATCTATGTTTTCGAGTATATCACATTCTATCGACATTAGCCACAAACTATTTAATCTCACTTGAAGCATTGTACTTCTTAATTCATTTTTTATTCGTTTTAATTTAGAGAAGGAGCTTCCCCCACTGCAGTTTGTTACCATCATGCTTAAAAAGATTCTCAGTATCATTTCTACATTAGGAAAGACGTCTTCAATTTAGTTCTCTTTTAAAATATGATATATTTTCAGAATAGGTACTATTATGTTGTAGTCCCTTAATTTTTTATTTTGAATAATTTTCAAGTACTTTAATAATTTGCAGAGATATTCCCTTTCTAACTTTTTTTTGTTTATGTGTTCATAATAAATTTCAACAAATTCTTTGCTACTTTGTCTTAACTCTTCGGAATTCAGAGTTTTCAAGCGAAAAATAATCTAAAGCGTTGACTAATATTCTTAAACGAACTTAATTGAGTTTTAGATGAACGTCCAAGTCCAGGGTATCAATTATTATGTTGATAATTAACTGTTATGTTCAGTTGGACTGAATGTGCAGAGTCATAAAAAAAAGAATGTGTGTGTACTTTGTACGCACGTAAGAAGTTATACTTTTGTTATATGATTTCAAAGAAAATAATTTACTTTAAACAGTTTATTTATATTTTATTTAAATATTAAAATAATTTTATTACTTATTACTTCTCAAAAAATTTTATTAAAACAGTGCCAAAAATTAAAAAAAATTAAAGAATAAAACACACACAAACAAACACATTGAAAAATGCCACAAATGATTTCTGAACAATGTAAGAAAAATTTTTAACTAAATACGTATTTTCTGAAAAAAAAAATAAATAAACTTACAATCATAAAATGTATAAAAAAAAAATAAAAGATTCCATTGGGGTTCGAACCCGCTTATCAGCGCAGTTAGTATTTAAATTTATTCACCTTAAACTTTTACCCACGGAGACCATGTGTCATCACGTGCGAAGATCAACTAACTAAACGGATTAAACTTTTGACGGTTCTGAATTTAACCAAATTTTTATGATTTTGAATTGAAATTATTTAGAATTGAATTAAATTGAAAGAAAATACAACAAAACATGAGTAAGAAATCAATATATTAGGTAAATATTGATAGAAATTTTGATGGTAATCAAATTATGTAAATCAAAGCATTACATACAATTTTGGTAGGTTCTTTTTAAATTTTCCCAATAGGTAGGTAGGTACCTTAGAAATTTTTTATTAGGATACTGAAACATTTACAATTATTACGTACCTGTCGCTTTTAAAAACTATTTAAAAAGTCACTACAATATTACTCGACTCTCTGATTCTTTAGTTTTGTATGAGATCGTCCCGCTTGATTGATGTTATCCACAGATCTCTACGCCTTCGAGTTAATCGGTTTTTATCAGTAATTTTGTGATTGAAAACTGCAGTCACAGAATAAAACTCCACTTCTCTGTTTGATGGGCTTCCACACCTGGCATCTTTTCTATGTTAATAAGTCCAAAAATTTATACGAAAACTATTTAAAAAGGCAGTATAACTATTAACTAACTTTTGTCTGTTGTTTCTCTTCTCCCAAATTTTATAACACACCAGCCATAACCACAAAAATAGACCACATCAAACCACAGCTGTGCTACATTCGCCATATTGGATAATTTTTGATATGTCATTTGAACACCCAATCAGAGCAAAGATATAACGCGCGTGCGTCCGGCACTAAGGATTTTGATGTAAAATTCACTCTCATCGCGCCTTCGTCTTCTTAAAGTTCCGCTCCTATCGGAGATTGGAAATCATTCTGGCAATTATAATTTTGTTGGTTACGCGCCGGAATAGTTCAATTGAGCTGCATCCAAACCATTCACGGAGATTGCGTAACCAAGAGATTTTACGTCTTCCTACGCTTCTTCTGCCTTTGATTTTGCCCTGCATTATATTCCTTAATAGTTCGTATTTTTCACCTCTCATGATGTGCCCCAAGTATTCTAACTTCCTGATTTTTATGGAATTTAAAACTTCGCATTGTTTTCCTAGTTGTTCGAGCACTTGTGCGTTTGTTTTACGATCTGTCCATGATATTTTCAGAATACGTCTATAACACCACATTTCGAATGCTTCCAGGTTTTTAATGTTGGATTGTTTTAGTGTCCATGCCTCAACCCCATACAAAAGGGTGGAGAAAATATAACAACGAAGCATTCTTATCCGGAGCGTTATATTGATATTGCGATTACAGAAAAGTTTCCTCATTCTGTTAAAAATGGATCGTGCAATTTCAATGCGGCATCTTATTTCTTTTGTCTGATCAGTATCTTCTGTGATCCATGCTCCAAGTTATTTGTACGAAGATATTTGCTCAATTTCTGTATTATCCAGTACTAGTCTAACTCTGATGTTTTGTGCTTTTGTAAATACCATGAACTTGGTTTTCTTCAAATTTATTTTTAGTCCATAATCGTTGCAATGTATATTTAGTTGTTGAGCAAGGTGTTGCAATTCTTCTAGTATTCCCGCTAAAAGTACGGTATCGTCAGCATATCTTATATTATTAAGTGGCTCACCGTTTATTATTAGGCCCTCATTGACTTCGGCCAACGCTAATTCTGAGATGGCTTCACTATATAAATTAAATAACAATGGTGATAAAATACACCCTTGGCGCACCCCACGACGAATCTGGATATCCTCAGTCAGTTCATTTTCAACTTTCACTTTTGCTGTCTGATTCCAATAGAGGTTACATATAATTCTAATGTCTCTACTGTCAATGTTTTTATTTAACAAAATTTCTTTGAGACGATTATGCTGCACTTTGTCAAATGCCTTCTCAAAATCAATGAAACAGGCATATACTTCCTGATTCATATCTAGGCATCTCTGCGAAAGAACACTTACTGCAAACAGTGCATCCCGTGTTCCCAGACCTTTCCTAAATCCCATTTGTGTATCACTTATGCCTTCGTCTAATTTCTTATGTATTCTATTGTGAATCACTTTTAAAAACAATTTCAAGACATGACTCATTAAGGCTATGGTGAGATGTTCATTGCACTCCTTTGCATTGGCTTTTTTGGGTAGCAGTATAAATGTTGATTGGAGCCATTCTTTAGGTATTATACCTGTTATATATATATATATATATATATATATATATATATATATATATATATATATATATATATATATATATATATATATATATATATATATATATGGTGTTAAATGAATCCAAAAGAAGGTCAATAGATTCAGTATCCACAATTTTGAGTAATTCGATAGGAACTTCATCAGGCCCGGGAGATTTACCACTTTTAGCTTGTTTCATTGCATATTCGACTTCTTCTCGTAATGTCAGGTCCAGTATCATCTTTAAATTCTTTTGGTGCTTCTGTTCTCTCTTTGTCTTCAAAAAGCTGTCCTATATATTGTGTCCATCTCTGCATTTTCTGGTTTATATCTGTAATAAGTGCACCACTTTCATCTCTTAGTTGCCTAGTTTGATGTGTTTTTTTCATTCCTGTTAGTTCTCTAATTCTTTTATGCCTGTTAAAAAAGTCATATTTTTTCTCAAATTCTTTCAGTTCTTGGACTGCTCATGTAACATTCTCTCTTTAGCTTCTTTTATTTTCTTTTTAATTAATCTATCGGTTACGTTATATTTAATTGGATTTTTTGTTTTGAATGATTTTTTTCATTCATTAATAATAGTATCTCTTCAGTCATCCAGTCTTTATGTTTTTTTTTCTTTGGTTTCAAGTTTTCACTGGCTGTTTTAATTACTGCTTGTTTTATATTTTCCCATTTCTGATCAATGTCATAGCTACTTTTATTCAGTTCTTGGGCAATATGTAAATTTTTAGTAAGAGTTTTTACAGTTTGTTCCTTTGTTTGTGGTTCTCTTAACCTCTTAACATCAATTCTACTTTGCGTGGGTTTTTTAATCAGCTTTAATTTGATTCGTAATGTGACTACTATGGGGTCATGGTCTGAGCCGATATCTGCTCCAGGGTAAGTTTTGGCAGAAAGTATAGAATTACGAAATCTTTTTTTAATGAGGACAAAGTCAATTTGATTTCGGATTGTTCTATTGGTTGTGTCTCCGGGAGATTTCCATGTATACAATCTTCTTTTTGGTAGCTCAAAGAGTGTGTTAGCTATTACAAATTCTTCCATCTGACAGAATTGTATTAAACGGTCACCACGTTCATTTCTATTTCCTAGACCATATTCACCCACATATCCATCCACTCTTCCCTGGCCAACTTTGGCAATTGAAGTCGCCCATTACTATTGTAGTGTGATGTCTCTTTATTGACTTTAAGACTTGTTCCAAATCATGGTAAAATAGTTCAATTTCGTCTTCCTCTTTATCTGCCGTCGGAGCATAAACTTGAATAAAATTCACTATACCTTTCTTAGACTGAAGTTGTAATGATACGATTCTATCAGAATAAGGAGTAAAACTAACTACACTGTAGTTACTACAGAGTAGTTGACCTTTTTTGCAACTAAGATAGCAACACCATAGCGATGATTAGTCTCGTTGTTACCTGAATAATACATGGTTCCATTATTTGTCGTTTGTTTGCCTGAACCTGGCCACTGTACGTCACTTATACCTAGAACATCAATTTGGAGGTTTTCCATTTCAAGGAGTACGTTCGCTAATTTACCACTTGCATATAGACTTCTGACATTCCAGGTTGCTACTTTTAATGTTTTAAGTGCACAGGGATTTCTCTGGTTGACGACCTGGGAGGCCCTGTGGACTACAGCTATTCCTCCCCTGCCGGATCTTGAATTTCGTGGTCCATAATCAGTAAGTCTGTTTACTGCTTTTGTCATTTGCCATTCATGACTTTACTAGGGGTACTCTACGAGTCTGTAATGCAGTGGTTCCCCGTTGCCTTGTGCATCCTTACGCCGTTGGCCATCGCGCCTAAAGAAGTATAACTTCAAAAAGTCTGGCGTGAGCTTCTACGTCTGGTTCTTTGAGATAGGTCTTTATAGTCACATTCCGGGTATTTTTCTTTGGCTGACGACTCGAAGTAATCAAATTTACCCCTGAGGCTAATTATATACCTAATCATCGAGTGCAGTAAACAAATTAATTGCAACGTACAGTGTTATTGTTTCTTTCTGAAGATAATTGCTTGTTTAATCAATTCTTTCCAATATAGAGCTCCAAAGTTAGTATAATAAATTCTAGGTTTTCAATGTTTTGGACAGACTAAGAGCTTCTGCTCTAGTTTCTTGTGCCTGTTCTGTATCTGTGGCGATGGATATCAAAGCTTCTATAATTTATTTATGACCTCCATGCAAGCCTCTCACAGCGTCAGCTCTAGCTTTTTTCCGTGCTTAAATAACGGATTCGGTTATCATTTAGTAATCAACTAGAGACTAGGGGGCCCCAATCAATCGCGGGGCCCTGGGTACGTGCCCATTGTGCCCAGTAAAGAAGAACGACTTTCCTGTGCAAATGTGCATATCTTTTATGTGATCCCTTTTCATATAAAACAAAGTTTGAATTTGTTAAAATATGAAAGTTATGTAAATTCGGATAGAATTTCACCGCGACTATTACCAATATCAAGGGTGGAACAAGGGTGATGGTGTGTACGAAGCCGTAATGGTTAGTACTTAAGTATAACATTGAGGCATTGAATTATCTAATTTGATGTGAAAATTTCGCAAAGGAACATTAGAAATGAACAGCTGTAACCAAATATTAGAATATAAAACACTACGGAAAGCTCTTCTAGGTTTAGTTCCTGAACATCTAGGTTTGTTTCAGGATGATAGTTCCAAAAAATCTCGTTCCTCCATTTTTGAACTATTCCCTTAGACACTAATAAGTGAATTATCTTATTAAACTTTTCTGTGTACCTAAACCCTTTTCTCATTATAAGGCCCCGAGCTAAGCCATGTACAGAATTAAAACAATAAATCGAGGTTTGGTCAACCCTTTTCGTATTTAATAGATATTCCACACTGCTTTTCGACGCCAATAAAGCCGAGTCTTCTTTTGCAACACCCTTTAAGCACTTAAGTGTATCTGTACAATCAATTCTTCTCTTTGCTAGTTCCTCCTTGGATATTCCTGGAATAATCCCATCAGTGAAGAAGCGGAAAGTATTTGTTGAATAGTAAGTTTTTAAATTGCTCTTGAATATTTTTTCCATGGAATCAAACTTTTGTGATGGTACTTTTCCTATAAATAAACTTGTTATAGTCGTAGTGAACATGGTAGTGCAAAAAAATGCAAAAATAATTAACAAACCAACCAAGTACCTTAATCTGTCAGTTTTTGGCAGACGTGGAATTGGAACAAATATACATATGGAAAAGCTATTTAGGATGATTCCTTCTACCGATGTACCAAACTTCAATCTTGGTTGTTTGCTTTTGTTTGCATACCAAATAAAAACTACTAAGAGTATAAGTATTAGTGGACCAACCACAAGTACTACTCTCTGAATATTTATGCTATATTTGTAATATGGGTTGTTTGGAACACACCATAATAAGTAACCAGGGCTGTAGGGAACGCTAGGATTAAAGTACATTGCTCTGGGATATGTGATAATATATCCACCCAAAATGACATCGTATTTACCCTCATGCAACTCTTTAAATTCTTTTGTAGGAGTTCCGTTTTTAAAGACCTCCCCTCTAGTGTATTTAGGATCAGATAAATAGTATTCCACATTAAGGTTACATATTTTTGCTATTGTCTGTAACAGCTTTATCTCTATTCCTGGATGCTTCACGTCAAAAGTAGTACCATTGTGTATTACAAAAGGAGCAGAGGGGTAGAATTTAGCTCTAACTGTTTTAAAAGTGTTATCTGAAAATGCGATTTCGTTATAAGTTGCATCTCCTTTTACTGCTCGTCTACATGCAATCGACGATGGGGCTTCGGTATTTAGTACTGTTGTAAATATATTAAAGTCTTTTGTATTGATTTGGTCTATTAGTAGAACAGCTATTGGTACTATATCATCTTTCACCAATAGATTGAAAATCGTATTCGCAATCACTTTAGAATTTTCAAATACTGTAAATGATACAATTAAAAAATTCGCCTTGGGATTCCAACCTGGTAGTACTCTCATTGTACTAATGCTTTCTTTAAGTTTATCAAGGGACGACATTTCTAGTAATATATATTTGAGTATACCTGTATACTTTTTTCTAAAATGTGGTATTCGCCTCGACAGAGTTAAGATGTAATACGGCATTTTTTCATTGGTTAGTTCTTTTAATAACGATGAACGAAAAGGTATAGCTTTAGTAGAACTTTCGAAAATGACAAGAAGGCTTTTATGGAATTGGTCTCTAAAATAGTCACGGCATAGTTCAGCAGCACACATGTTTAGTGACTGTACGGTACGTAAGTCTGTCAATGGCTCAATATTCAATAAGGCTTCAACTGAAGCAATTACAAATAATCCGATTATTGGAAGCAGCATATTTGCTTTTGCAACTTTCGTGGTTAGAAATTACTCTAAGTTTTTTTGGTAAATTTGTTAGTGGTTGAAAAAATAATTTTTGCGTGTGTATAATCAGTTATTTTAACATAGAATATTACTTAATGAAGAAAATTTCGGGCTGTTATACATGCAGTAAATAATACATAATTGTATAAATATAATTTTATGTGCACAATTTATACAAATAAATAATATACACAGTTCGTAAGAAAATGGTTATGATGAGCTGGTAACCTGGTTGCGATTTAACAAAATATACCCGCTCTGGGCACAAGCTCCGCCTTCTACGCATACGTCATTCAGAACTGTAAAGTAAGTATCTCTATCCGCCATCAACACATTTTACTAAACATACCGATTTAAACACGGTGGATTCATTTTTTCGAATGCAGTTCAACCTAAACTTATTCTTCTGAGCAGCTCGCATGTTTGGTTGTCTCGCGTTAACCTTATTTCAAGACCTAAATGCACATATAATATTCTTCCACAAATTTTATGAACGTTGTCTGGATTTTTATTAGCTTATTGAGGACATCATTGGGTATCATTTGTGTTATTCTATAGTTTATCTTTAAATCGATTCTCTGTGTTACTTGCTGTAGTTGTTGTAACATAACTCTAGCTTCTCCTAAATCCACGGGCGCCCATATAAAAATTTTTAGGGGGCGGAAGTAGACGTGCAGATGTTGCTCATTGCATTTTGTATACTTTGGATAACCATATATAGCTTAAAGCATCGGAAAAGCAAGGGGGACCACGGCCCCCACTGCCCATGGGTATAGGCGTCCATGCCTAAATCGTTCTTTATGACGATTATGACATGATTTAATATCTTTTCATTGATGCTAATACCCTTTGAGTCCCACTCTAATAGTTTAAATGTGTACTCAATGACTGCTGCATATATAGTTAGTGCACATATACCCAGAAACGTTAACATTAATCAGCGAAGAAAATATCGAAATATTTGTACTTTTATTCAATCGCATTTATGATACAGGTAGAATACCCCAAGACTGGCTAGAATCAATATTCATCCCACTACCAAAAAAGCCAAGCCCACAGCACTGCAATGAGTTCCGTCTTGCAGTGTTGGGGGTTTGGCTTTGGTTTCCGAGGGATAAGCCTTGATGCAGTAAAAGTCCTATTAAAAGTAATACATAATCGTATCTATAGAAAGTGCGAAACGATCATCGGTGACGATCAGCTTGGATTCAGAGCAGGCATGGGCAAGAGAGAAGCCCTCTTCAGTTTACTAGTTCTCGTCCAAAAATGCCACGACCAACAGAAAGATATAATTATATGCTTTATAGACTTCGAAAAATCATTTGATAGAGCAACAACCTACTATTAGAACGTTTGCAAGGAGTCGGTTTAGATGGAAAAGACATCAAATTATTAAAAAAACTTGTACTGGAATCAAAACGCCAGAGTTAGGATCGAAGTTTCCACATCAGCAGAAGTAGAAATTAGGAGTGGAGTTAGACAAAGATATGTTCTGTCACCTCTGCTGTTTAATCTTTCCACTTAAGAGATACTGGAGGATTCCAAGGATGGAGTCAAGGTGACTGGCGTAAATATCAACAGCATCAGATACACCGATGATACGGTGTTGATTGCGGATTCCGACTTGGGTCTACAACGACTCATCGACAAGACCAACTCGACCTGTGAACAATTCGGTATGAAAATAAACATTAAAAAAACCAAAGTGACGTCAATCCGAAAAAACTAAAACTTACCTCAACCTGATCCTCAGCCCAAATCCTGATCTAGAAATACGATCGAGAATAGAACAGGCCAGAAAATCTTTCGAAAAAATCAAAAAACTACTTTAGTCCAGAGAAATAAGATTTTTCTCGTGACACATCCCCCTCCAGGCCGAAACCAAATTTTTTGAGTAGTATGGACATCTATATTAATAAACTTTATGTTTTCTGCATCCGATTTTGATGATATATATAGTTGTAAACAAATGAAGATCAAAAAACGGTAACTTTTCGCTTTTTTCGTCTATAACCAAAAAGGTTAAGTATTTTAAACAAATTTGAGAGTAAGAAACTCATAAATCGTCTAAGAAATTTCAATATGGCGTTCGCTGAATATGTCTATCCTTATTGGTTGCTTAGAAAATTGCAAAATAAATCATAAATTTTGAGTTTTTATAAATATTCATAACTTATGTAAAAATTAACTTAGAACCTTCTTATTACACGAATTGCTGAGAGTTCTGGTGCTTAAATTATGTTTTAAATTTCAAAGCAATTGGTCAAATAGTTTAAAAGTTATTTAATTTGTTTATCCCAAATTCATTTTTTTTGCAACAGAAAATTATGAGGTTACAGTAAGGCTTCTGACAGTTTATGGAAGAAGAACATTTGTACTATTTATTTAATTAAAAAAATGACAAAAAGTAATTTTAAACAGTGTAAAATTATTTTGCAAAAACACGTTGATTTTTTGCTTATTTATAAACAATTAGAATAACTTTTTAACCGTTATCCGTAGAAAAATTATTTTTTCATATTTGGAAAGACTGAATTTTTATACACATTTAGAAAGAAAAACGATTGTCCTAGGACAATTAAGGACGAAGTTAGCCCCCCTTTTTTTAATTCACATGTTTTTGCAAAATAATTTTGCATTATTTTGAATTATTTTTTGTCATTTTTTTAAATTAAATTAATAGTATAAATCTTCTTCTTTCATAAACTATCCAAAGTATTACTGTAACTTCATCATTTTCTGACTTATAGCGTTGCAAAAAAAATTAATTTGGGATAAACAAATTAAATACCTCTTAAACTATTTGACCCATTTGCTTTGAAATTTGGGGTATGATTTAAGCACCAGAAGTCTCAGCATTCCGTGTAATAAGAAAGTTTTAAGTTAATCTTTACATAAGTTATGAATATTTATAAAAACTCAAAATTTATGATTTATTTCTCACTCTCAAATTTATTTAAAATACTTAACTTTTTGGTTATAGACGAAAAAAGCGAAAATTTACCTTTCTTTGATCTTTATTTGTTTATAAGTATATATATCATCAAAATCGGCTGCAGGAAACATATAGGTTATTAATATAGATGTCCATACTACTCAAGAAATTTGGTTTAGGCCTGGAGGGGGTTGTGTCACCAACATTTTTTTCCCTATTTCTCTGAACTACTTGGTGATTCTCGAATAAAACTCGAAATTGGACTATGTTTATCAAAATGCTACGTCTGGTCGACTCTTCTCTATGCAGTTGAGACATGGACCCTTAAGGTACTAGTACACTTTAGAAGACCAAAAATAATCATTTTTTTCAAGAATTTTTTTCTCAGAACCTTTATTAAAAATGAACATAAAACTTTTTTAATATTAATATCTAACTCTTAGAGAGTACAAAAATATATCTTTTTTTATTTATGCACGTACACTAATATTGTAGAGGGCGCAAAATTCGAAGCCTCGAAAAATGATGGCGGACAGTTAATCTCAAGATTGGGATATCTGAAATAAAAAAATCGTACTGCATTTGAAAAAGGAAGGTTTCTTACGTGATAATTTACCACAATTTGACCAAAAAATAAAAAATAAATATTTTTAACCATGAAAAACTCAAGCAAAACGGCCGATTTTTTCACAAATTTTTTTCAAATTTTCGTAAAATCTTTTTTTTTGTGGAATTTTTTACTAACGGTGGTAAATTGTCACGTAAGAAACCTTCCTTTTTCAAATGCCGTACGATTTTTTTGTTTTACAGATCCCAATCCTGAGATTAACTGTCCGTCATCGGAACTACTTTTTTTCGAGGCCTCGAATTTGGCGCCCTCTACAATATTGGTGTACGTACATAAATGAAAAAAGATATATTTTTTGTATCCTCTAAGAGTTAGATATTGACATATGAAAAGTTTTATGTTCATTTTTAATAAAGGTTCTGAGAACAAAAATCTTGAAAAAATGCTTATTTTTGGTCTTCTAAAGTGTACTAGTACCTTAAAACACCAACCGTAAATAAATTGGAGGTCTTTAAAATGTGGATCTACCGGAGGATCCTCAAAATTTCATGGACATCGCATACCTCAAACGAAGAAATGCTGCAGAGAATATGCAAGGAAAGAGAACTTTTCAACACAGTGAAAGTTAGAGAAACATCATACGTAGGCCACATACTGAGAAATATAAGTACCAACATTCTCAACTTATAGGGAAAGCAAGCAAGAGACTACCGTGGCTTAGAAACATCCGACAATTGACAGGGCTAAATTTTGCACAGCTAATAAGAACAGCTGAAGACAGAGAAGAGTTTGCAATTGTAGTTGCCAACCTCCATTGAGGAGATGGCACTTTAAGAAGAAGAAGAATAGTTAATTTTTTATTAATTCTAAAAAACTTATGCCATATGTGTATTTGATTTGAAAATTTAACAAATATTAATTTGTACAAAGTTCACAAAAGAATACAAGAATTGAGCAACTACAACCAAATATTAAAATATAGAAAACTAACAAGAACTCTTTCAATTCCAATTCCTTAAAATTCAGTTTTGTTTTATCTTGATAGTCCCAAAAAATATCTCTCCTCCATTTCTGAACAACTCCTGTAGAGACTAATAACCGAATAATTCTGTCAAAGTCATCTGTGTACATGAAGCCCTTCCTCATAATAATAGACATGGATCTACCATACGAATAGTGAAAGCAGTTAAGAGATTCTTTATCAATTTTTCTCATGTTTAGTAGATAATCAGTATTGCTCTTAGTAGTTAACAAAGCAGAATCTCCTTCTACAACTCTTTTCAAACATTCCAGAGTATCTTTACAATCAGTTTTCCTTCTTTCAATTTCATCTCTGGGTATCCCCTGAATGAATTCGCTGGTGAAGTATCTAAAGGAGTTTGTTATAAAATAAGTTGTTAGGTTGTTTTTGTACAGTTTTGGCATAGAATCATACTTTTGAGATGGCTTTCTTCCTATAAATAAACTTGTTATGGTCGTGGTGAACATGGTGTTGCAGAAAAATGCAAATATAATCAATATACCAACTAGGTATCTTAATCTGTCAGTTTTTGGAAGACGTGTTATAGCTATATACAAACATATAGCATAGCTCTTTAAAACGATATCTTCTATAGAAGCACCAAACTTCAATCTTTGTTTGTTTATACTAGCATGCCAGATCAGACCTAATAAAACTACCAATAAAAGTAAACCGAGCAGGATTACTACTCTTTGAATTTTCAATTTGTGTCCATAAAATTTCCTGCTAGGAGCGCACCACATCAACTCATCGTAATAGTAGGAAAAGCTGAGATCAAAGTACAATATTCTGCCGTACGAA
Organism: Diabrotica virgifera virgifera; assembly: GCF_917563875.1. Lineage (NCBI taxonomy): Eukaryota > Metazoa > Arthropoda > Insecta > Coleoptera > Chrysomelidae > Diabrotica > Diabrotica virgifera. The sequence goes on from NC_065443.1 coordinate 126,273,077, forward strand.
GTAGCATACCCACCAAAGATAAGATCGTATTTTTTATCAAACAATTCTTTGAATTCTCTTGTTATAGTTCCGTTGTTATAAGCTTCTCCTTTAGGACACGATGGATCGGATAAAGAATACTCTATAGTAAGTTTTAATGCTTGTGATAGTATCTCTAGTAATTTTATCTCTATTCCCGAAATCTTCACGTTTAAATTATCATCATATATAACAAAAGGAGGAAATGGATAGAATTTAGCTCTAACTGTTCTAAAAGTATTCTTTTTCAACTTGTTCTTTGAGAGTACTGTTCCCTTTGCCAATCGTCCACACAGAGTCGTTGTTGGGACATCTACATTTAGATCATAAAAGAAGGATTTCGTGAAGATATTAAAATCCTTCGTGTTATTTTGGTCTAATAGTAAAACGGCTATAGGTACTATATCTTCTTTCCAAAGTAAGGTAAAAACTTTATTCGCTATTACCTTGGAATTTTCAAATGCTGTAAATGATACAATTAAAAAGTTTGCTTTGGGATTCCAAGTTGGTAAAAGTTTTGATCTTTCAATAATTTCTTTAAATGAATTGACAGAAGACATTTCTATCAAAACATGTTGAAATATCCTTCGTGATATATTTCTGAAATTCAATATTGGTTTCGTCAAAGATATTATGTAGTATGGTTTGTTTTCGTTGGATAATTCGGTGACTAAATACGAACGAGAAGTCGAAAATTTTGTAGAATTTTCGAAAATCACAATAACGCTTCTATGAAATGAGTCGTTTAAATAAGTTCCGCACAATTCAGCTGCACAACTATTCAAAGACTGTTCACTGCTGAAATCTCTTAGGGGGTCGATGAGTAGCATTGTTTTTGCAGATGCTAATAAAAATAACTTGATAATCATCATAACAAGCATGTTTAATATCAGCAGCTTTGGCAGTTAACTTTAACTTTAATTTATGGCTAAAGTAGATTCCTGTGTAGGTTTCCATTATAGGGATTATTAATGTGAAAAATAATTATCGCGTGTACATAACTATTTGGATTTACATGAAAAATTACTTAAAGTTGTAAATTTTGTCTTGTTTTATATACAGGGCTAATACAAAATAAACATTGCGCAATATTTTACGCAATGAATCTAAAGCCCCCCAGGAGTTAATGAATAGAATCACAGAAGTAAGTTAGAGATGTGGACTTTGACTTAACGTTAAGAAAACAAAATGTATGATGATCTCTAAGAAGGAACATCAATTTGGACGTTAGAGTATGGAAATTTTTTTACCCTCTCCCTGGAGTGACCGCAACGAGAACGAAACTGAAGCCAAAACTAAGTTAGAACCAAACACGAGTGCCAGTGGCGTATCGCGTAGGCCAGAAGAAACTATATAAAACTACATAATTAAATAATATTGCTCGTAGGTTTAGTTCAATTTTCTATTTTTATTAATTACACAATATTATGCATGGCTTACATAGAAAGATTGAAACAAATATCAGTATTTTAGTATGTTGAACTTTTATACCCACTCAAAATAAAACAGGATTAGGAATTAGGGGATGTGACGAAAGCAAACTTTTTGAATTATTGATTTATGATAGATATCTTTATTTCACATAGGTCGCAAAATTTCGGCTCCAATACTATATTTAAATAGGATTTATTTTTTCGAATTCTGAGAAAAAAGTTACAGGGGTGAAAAACTAAGAGACAATTTAGTGTGATTTTTATTTTCAAAGATCTCATTCAAAAGAAACTTTTTATTTATTCCGAGGGACTTTCAGCCCTCGGTAATAATTTAGTCTTTCATTCTACGCTTAAATTTTTCAAAAGTATTACTTTTTTCAGTATAGGGCTTTTCATTCACAGTCATTTGTTTCGAGCTTCTGTCATGTGTCACATAATATTAATATATTTACGTCATACGTTATTGGTATATAACAATGATACAAACTAGAGACGTATGACGTAGATATATTACTATTAAGTGACACATGACAGAAGCTCGAAACAAATGGCAATCGATGAAAAGCCCTATAGGGCTTTTCATTCACAGTCATTTGTTTCGAGCTTCTGTCGTGTGTTACATAATATTAATATATCTACGTCATACGTTATTGGTATATAACAATGATACAAACTAGAGACGTATGACGTAGATATATTAATATTATGTGACACATGACAGAAGCTCGAAACAAATGGCAATCGATGAAAAGCCCTATAGGGCTTTTTATTCACAGTCATTTGTTTCGAGCTTCTGTCATGTGTCACATAATATTAATATATCTACGACATACTTTATTGGTATATAACAATAATACAAACCAAAGACGTATGACGTAGATATATTAATATTATGTGACACATGACAGAAGCTCGAAACAAATGACAATCTATGAAAAGCCCTATTGGAAAAAAATGAACACCATGTCAGTGGTAATATTTTCCAAATTGAATATTCGCTATCTTTGTCGTACAACGCACTCAGTCGAACAGAATGTGCTGACAAGACAGCGGCAATTTTAGATATTTGACACGGCTTTACAAATAATAATAACGTTTGATCCAAAATTATTGTCACCATAGGTGGCTCTCAACGACAGAGATAGATATACAGTGCATGTCTGTTCTTAATTCAGATATACTACTTTCCAGTTTACGTCAACTTTGCAGTGCACGTCAACTTAAAAGAAAAGGTAGGTTATGTAGAGATGTTGGTGGTGGACATATACAGCATCCTGTTTGATTTTATTTATTATTGTTACTTATAATTGTGTTAATTCTTTTTATTTTAGATGAAAGTTCTGTGTTAAAGGCTTTGACTGATTTTTTATGTTTTATAACGTTAATCAAAATTAATTGATAAAAATTCAGATTAAAACAAGACATACGTAATTTTTTGCACGGCTAGCTTTGATCCAATAATTGTGTATCGCTCGTTATCTTGAGTTGTTAATTAAATAATATTGATAGTGTATTGGCTAAAGAATTTAAGACGTGAAATTAATAAAAAGTTATTTATTGTTTATTATTTATGGAAGATCCCAAGCAGAGACTACACCAGGATATATATTGTGATATAAGCATTTTGTTGTTAAAGATATTCAAAATTTATCTAAGCGTTCCATAGTAACAATATATTATTAATAAAATCACTTTTCCTCTTTTCTCGATTAAGTATTATCTTTTATGGCATAGTATATAAATTATTATAATCACTGAATACATAGTTAGTGAAAAATTATCATATTAATTAATTGAATTAATCATTTAAGCGATGATACAAGTAACAGTTATCCAAGAACATTCAAAAGTCATCTCAAGTTAATGGTGACAATGTCATTGTCAAGTAATGTTTATTATGTACGTATCCATACCAGTGAAAACTTTACTACATATAATTTGCCGTGTAAAAAAAGAAAAGTAGAGATAGCCGTAAAATATTTGCGCCTGTGCTCTTAAATAATTTTTTTACATATAAACAAAATAAAATCAAGCAATAAAATGTTTAACAACAAAAAAAGTCAATAATATGTAATAACAATATACGCTATTAATTCCATTTTCGAAGTTGCCACAATATATTTTATAATTTCATTTATTTCGTACCGTTTCGTACATACACCACTGGTAAAATGGTGATTTTTTATGTTACTTTTAATTTTACATGTAAATTTTTCTCATTTTATAACTTAACCATGTAATTTTAATTATGTAATAAGGTACATTGAAGTGTTAATTTTCAAATTATTAACCATTTAAGAGGCAATATCTAAGAATATAGCAGTATTTATTGAATTTTCATCTACGCACACATAACAGAAATATTTATTTACCTGTAAAATGTAATTCGCACTTATTTCCTGCTGCTGTCGCTTTTACAACCGTAAGCCGAACACATCACCACTATAAAGAGTTAAAAAAATTGCTAGTTTTCACTCAGAAATCGCACAAAAATCACTAATAAAACAAGTGATGTCAAATCTCAATGAGAACCAACCGTATTAAAATAAGGATTCACTTTCGTTCGAATAACAGATTGCGTGTTAGATCTCCAGAGAAAGAAAAAATTTTCCATGCTCTAAGATTTGGACGAATAAGTAGTGTGAACGGTCAACAAATAGCAAGAGTAAAAACATACACCTACCTTGATATGAACGTCAATGAAAATTGGGACCTTTCCCTAGAACTCAAAAGTAATTCAAATGTCATGATTTATCAATACCCATAAAAATCAGGTTACTTACTACAATGTCATATTTTTCCTATACTGTTCTACGGAGTTGAGTCGTGGACTCTCACAGACGCCACCTGCAAGTAAATTGAGGCTTTCGAAATGCGGCGTTATCGTCGAATCCTGAAGATATCTTATACTAACCAAGTTACTAATCAGTGTTTTATTACGAATACAAAAAGAAACAAATTATAAACAACGTAACATCTCTTAATCTCGGATATAGAATGGACAACAAAAGAATTGGTATGGTGTGTTACGCAGATGACGCAGCCATTATTGCTGAATCAGCAGATGATCTTCAGAGACAGCTCTTTCAGTTCTTTCAGGTAAGACGCCAATTAAATATGAACATTTCTACCAACAAAACTAAATGTATGGCAGTAGCAAAAGATCCGCTCAGATGTGAGTTGGTGGTTGAGAAGAGGTTGGACCCCATAGAACAGGTGATGCAATTCAGATATCTGGGCATAGATATATCAAGCACTCACGACCCAGTAAAGGACCTGAGGAGTCAAATCAGCAAAGCATCTGCATTGTCAGGATGTCTGCGGGAGATATTCTGGTCAAATCCGTATATGCGCACAGATAGTAAAATTAGAATCTACAAGACTTGCATACGACCGATCATGACAAATGGCATAGAAGTGCGCAAAGACACCAACAAAACGAAACAGATGCTAAGAGTTGCCGAAATAAAAACCCTAAGAACAATAGTGGGGAAAACAAGAAGAGACAGAATAAGAAATACAGACATTAGAGAGCAATGCAAAATTCAAGATATTGTAAGATAAGGAAGGCAGCGCAATAGGATGTGGTACAACCGTGTAAGACGAATGGATGAGAATAGACTCTCAAAAATTGCCCTAGAAAACAACCCGCCCGGTTCAAGACCCCCGGAAGACCACGTAAAAGATGGAGGGATAGTTGGCAATCTACCTCCCAGGAAATTAACCAGAGGCAGCTTCAGAATTAAACAGATCAAAAGATCTCTAAGAAGTAAAAGAAGAAGAAGACAAAAAGAAAAAAGCTGTTAACCACTATAAAAACAGCCAAAATCGAATACCTCAGTCACATCATGAGGAACAGAGAGATAGGGACTGCTACAACTAATTTTATAGGGAAATGTAGAAGGAAAACGAAGACCATGAAGGAGGAAGAACAATCACAAATCTTTTCAGAGCAACAGTGTGCAAAGTTTAGATTGCCATGACGGTCGGCAATATCCGAAAGGGATAGGCACTACAAGATTAAGATCTATCTTCTCCTTGATCAATTCATTTTCTAATATATACAATTTACCTAACTCCAGGTAAACAAGGTTTTCGGAAAAATAGGTCCACAATAGACGCCATATTCATAGTCAGACAAATTGCTGACAAAGGCCTTCGATTGTGTAATATTGGAAGATGTGCTAAAATTACTAAAGGAGAAAAATCAGCCCGACAAGATGATAAGGATAATTAAAGACATTAAACGAAGAACAAAACCAGAATAAGAGTCGAGAATGAACTAACATCGGAAGTAGAAATCAACGCGGGGAATCAGACAAGGGGATAGCTTGAGCCCATTGCTTTTCAATTTAGTAATGGACAAAATCATACAAAACATTAAAGGTACTGGAAAAGGATATAAGGTGGCAGAAAAACAAATAAAAATCCTCTGTTATCCTGACGACGCAACCTTAATCTCCGATAACGAGGATAACCTACAGCGAATGGCACAAACTTTCAATACAGTGATGAAGAACTACAACATGAACATATCAACAGCTAAGGCAAAATCCCTGGTAGGGTCAAGGGAACCGCATAAGATGCAAATTAGTAATTAACAACGAACTAATTGAACAAGTCTCGAGATTCCAATATCTGGGAGTCGAAATATGTAGTTATGGAGATGTTAAAGAGAGCGTCCGAAAGCAAGCAAATAAAGCCAATTACGTGTCAGGATGTCTGAGGGATGTCATCTGGAGACACAAATATATGAGGCTGGAAGGGAAAGTACGCATATACAAATCATGTGTAAGACCGATCATGACGTACGCTATAGAAACAAGATGTGACACAGCAGAAACCAAGAGGATACTGATAACATCAGAAATGAGAACGTTGAGGTCAATAACTGGGAAAACACTGAGAGACAGCATACCGAACGACAGGATAAGAGATCTCTGTAACATACAAGATATAGTACGGTGGGGAAGACAGAGACGACGAGAGTGGAATCAGAATGTGACGAGAATGGACAGCGAGAGAATAGCCCATATAGCCAGGGATTCGAAGCCAACAGGCAAGAGACCAATAGGAAGGCCCTTTAAAAGGTGGCGAGATAGCTGGCAGTCAACATCACAGCTACGAATAGAAGCTCAAAATCGGTAAGGAACAGGCCAAGAGGCCTATAATAATAATAAGAAGAAGAAGACCTGGCTCCAGCAGCTCCCTAACATTCTACGTTGCGATGCTGTTTTCTAATGCTAAATCTGATCTTCCAGTACCCCATTTCGTAGATATTGCCCGGTCGCCCATTTCACACCATTCGACCCGGAATCGATATGGGCCGGTTGCTATTGAGATTACATACCACAGAATTGTCTGGTACAATAGTCATTTCATAACGTTCTGTGGGAAGATAATCAGGTAGGTAGTTTCCCGTTGCCTGCCCGATCGGAGTATCACAGACGGTTGAACTAAGATGTAGTTGCCGCCTGTGAGTATTTTACACCAAACCCGTATGGATCATACAGCACCAAGTGCAATAATAATATAGCTGCTACCCTGCTGCCTAAGTTGATCCGCGGGGCTTATTTGGCTGAATCTTATTTGTACTTGCCTTGCATAGATACAGGAACGTTCCCTGTTAGTCATTAGGACGCGGTATTGCTGTTGACGTCTTTCAAAGTTCAAAGCTCCTCCACACAAGCCAGGACCAGGCCGGATAACTGTTCTACAATTTGGCTTTTCCCAAAGGTTTTTATAGTCGAAACGTAAAACAGATTTCATAAAAAAAAATTCAACTAAACACTTACAATGAATATTTATTTAAGTACTGCTTATAAAGAATTTCACACACAAATACTAAAATTGAAAAAAAGTATCCACATATTGGTATGTAAGCTATTTTCAAAAAATCTACAAGCTTCATGGCATTGAATCCAAACTTTATTTTTGTGTTGACATCTTGGATGAGAAATTCCTTGATCCACTTGTCTATCAATCCAGATGACTGCATTAACATTATATTTTTGTCGAATTCTTCAATATACATAAAGCCTTTTCTCATTATCAACGAGACATAAATATCAGCCGGATACTGAAAAAAGTAAATCGAGTCTCTATAGACGTTATCGGTAGAAACCAGATAATGCGTATTGAATCTTGTATTAAACAATGCTGAGTGTCCTTCTGCTACTAACTTTAAACAATAAGATGTGTTCTGACACGTAATCATTCTCTCTATAATCACATTTCTCGGTACATCATTTACAATATCTTTGCTAAAATACCTTTCGGCATTTGTCACTATATAAGTAGATAGATTGCTCTCATATATCTTCTTCATTGTATCGTATTTTTGATTTGGAACCATAATAAAACTACTAGTTACTTGACCTGTTATTAAAATACTGCATAAGTAAGAAAATATTATTAATATACCAACAAAGCATCTTAATTTCTTTGTTTTTAGGAAGTTTGTCGCTGACACGGAAAAACATATAGCCAAACCGTTTAAGACCACAGTCCAAAAAGACGTTTTCAACTTGTTAGATTCTTGGTGTTTATTTATCCATTCGATAAGTGATAGTAATAAGAAGAAAGTCAAAATTAAGCCCAACATAACTTCTTTCTGCATATGAAAACTGACAGATTTTTCATCGTGTTTTGGTACGCACCATAACAGGCCTTCCTTGTGGATAAATAAGCTAGGAGTAAAAAACTCTATTCTTTGAAGCGTGGAAACATAACCACCAGCTAAAACGTCATAACGTTTTTCAAACAAATCAATAAACTCTCTTACTAAAGTTCTATTGGGATATACTGAGCCTTTAGGATATTTAGTACTTAGTGATGTATATGTAACGTTGACTTTTAGTCTTCTAATTATAGTATTGATAACTTTGCCTTCTATTCCTGGTCTGTCAACATCAAAGATGTTATTTTTCGTTATAACTGAAGGCGGCCAAGGATAGTACTTAATTTTTATCGGAGTGGACGATAGTCTAGGCAAGATCTTTTTATATAACATCTCTTGTGTTAAAAAACTTCCATTTTTGCAAGAATTTGTAAAGAAAGAGTCACGACGAAATGTAGATGTAGTGTAGGCGTCAATACTAGATTGATCATCTTCTCTCGGAAGAAGAATTGCTGTTTTTGTGATATCTTTCTCCCACAAGAAATGGATTAGATCATTAGCTAAATCACTTGCATTTTTAAATGTTTCATAAGAAACAACCAAAAATTTGGTCAAAGGATTCCAACAAGGAAGGTCGATTATCATACAAATTATGTCCTTAAACTTCGATATGGATGACATTTCTATAAGCACATACTCAAAACTCCCTCTTTTAGTTTTAAATTTAACAATATCTCTATATAAACACAGCATATAGTAAGGTATTATTTTTCGTTTTGAAATTTCTTGTTCTAAAAGATAGCGAAATAGTGAAGTACTAGTTGGATCTTCAACAACTATCAATAAATTATGTCCTGCCAAATTGGTGAAATATCTCTGACACACCTCAGCGACACATTTGCTCATTGAAACGTACGTTGACAAATCTTCTGTGAAAATTAGTTCTAGCTTAGATTCAACACAACAGATTAACAATATTTTAATCAAAATATTCAGCATTTTTAGCTTAGAATATAACCGTATGTGCTATAACGTTTAGAATATTTTACTGCAAAAGATTTCGTGTACGTAAAAATAATTGCCGTACCTTCGCATGTCAAAGAAAATATGTATGAAAATTTTAATATACATAAAAGTGCACTATACACACAAATATATTTATAGTCTTTCCTGATTGTATATCCAAATTTGCTCCCATTTCTCAAAATCACTTTAGTTACTTTTCACATCATACCGTGTATTCAGTCGGTTGTTCTCGATTTACATTTTATTTTTTTGTATACAAAGTTTGTTCAAAAAGTGGTGACTATTTATTTTTGTTGAAAAAAACATTATTCATGTCTATTTGTTCTTCAAAATAATTCTACTAAGATTATAACTAAACCAGGGCATTTAGAACAAAAAAAAAATCGATTACAGCATCTACAGCACCTAGAAACAAGCAACTTTTTGCATTGTGTCTAGGATGATGCCAGGAAAAAAGTCTACTTTGACGTTAATAATGGTCTAAGACAGGGAGACGCGCTGGCGTGTCTCCTCTTTAATATTGCCTTGGAAAAGGCAGTTAGAAAATTAAATATTAGAATGAATGGAACTATTTGTAATAGATCGACGCAAATTCTCTCATTCGCTGACGATATATTTATTATAGTGGGCAGAAGTTTGAGAGACATGGTGCAGTGTTTTACAAGGCTTGCGGACGCGGCAAGTGAATTAAGACTTATGGTAAACGAGGAAAAAACCAAATATATGTTGGTTTCTAAAAACTCCCGAAATATCCTACAGAGAATTCAAATTAACAATTACACCTTTGAGCAAGTCAAGGAATTCACATATCTTGGATCGCTAGTAAACTCAATAAACACGACAAGCGATGAAATAAAAAGACGCATAGCAATAGCAAACAGAACTGTTCACGGTCTCCATAAACATTTAAAAAATAAAAATATAAAACGTGCAATAAAGCTCAATATACAAGACCTTAATAAGACCGGTTTTGATATATGGAGCTGAAACGTGGACCCTATCTCAAAGTGATGAAAGACTTCTTGGTATTTTTGAGAGAAAAATTCTTAGACAGATTTTTGGGGCAGTAAATGAAAATGGGCTATGGCGTCGAAGATACAACTTTGAACTGTATCAGTTATACACCGATCCAGATATTGTGAAATTCGTTAAAGTGCAGAGACTTAGATGGGCTGGACACATTGCTAGGATGTCAGACCACGAATACATTAAGAGATTAACATTTTCAAAACCAGAGGGCACAAGAAGTAGAGGACGACCACGAAGAAGATGGATTGATGATGTGGAAGAAGACCTAAAAATTCTAGGGGTCAGAAGATGGAGGGAAGTTGCCAGAAATCGACAGGAGTGGCGACTTCTTTGTGAGCAGGCCAAGCCAAGATCCACAACGGATTGTCGAGTCACTTATGATGATGATATAAAAATGGATGGAAATGCATAGTTTCATTTTAAAATGCATAAACTGCATTCTAAAGTGCATAAACTTGTCAAAATAAGTGTATAAAGGGCCAGATTTTGATACTCGAAGGGTTTTTTGGGGTCGATGAAGACGAATACGCCATCAGAACCGATCACCGGTACACCTCGTGTCCAGGTTCACTGTTAAGGCACGTCGTCTGAAGTTTCGAGGGTTTTATGCACTAAATTGATGCAAACAGATTATTCGGGGTTTTTGGGGCCGCTGAACAAAAATACGCCAACAGAACAAACCCCATGTGCACCAGGTGCCCAAAAACCCTCCAAACTCCAGAAGATAACATACCTTAGCAGTGACTTTGGGTACGGGATAGTCCGGGGCTTAGTAGTTCTGATGGCGTATTCATATTTAGCGACTCCCGCCCAGTAATCCATTTGCATACATTCAAGGCCGAAAACCTTCGGAACTCCAGAAAATGACGTGCCTTACGAATGACCGTGGGCACCAGGTATTCCGGGAGTCAGTTCTAAGGGTGTAATCGTGTTCAGTAACCCCAAAAACATCTTGTGTAATCTGTTTGCATCAATTTAGTGCCAAAAGCTCTCGAAAAGATGACGTGTTTTAGCAGTGGGCACCAGGTGCTCCGAGTGTTGATTCTGATGGCGTATTCGTGTTCATCATCACCCTCTCTCAATCCACTGCTGGACATAGGCCTCCCCTGTTTGTCTCCAAAGTGTTCTATCTTTTGCTTTCTGCATCCAGTTTTTTGTTGTCTTTCGTAAGTCGTTTTGCCATCGTATTGGTGGTCTTCCTCTTCTACGGTTATCGGCTCTTGGTCTCCATTCAACCAGTTTGCGAGTCCATCTTCCGTCCTTCATTCTGTCAACGTGTCCAGCCCATTTCCATTTTAAGTTACAGCTTCTTTCAATGACGTCTATGACTTTGGTCTTAGCTCGTAGATCTTCGTTTCTAATCCTGTCTCGCAGAGTGGCCCCTATCATTGATCGCTCCATTCTTCTCTGCGCTACTCTTAGTTTTTGTGCGTTTTTCTTTGTGAGCGATAATGTTTCTGCACCATAGGTCATCACCGGTAGCACGCATTGGTCGAAAACTTTTTTCTTCATGCTAGTTGGAATGTCACTCTTAAAAATGTTCCCAAGAGTTCCGTATGCGGCCCATCCTTGTATTATTCTTCTGGAAACATCGGTTGTTTGATTGTCCTTACCTGTCTTAATTTCGTGACCCAGATATATATACTTGTCTACCAGTTCTATTTGTTCATTTTGTATTTCAAGGTGTTTACTTGGTACTAAGTTCGTCATTTATTTTGATTTTGTTATATTCATTTTTAAGCCTATTTTATGACATGCTGTACTAAGTTCTTCCAACATTTTCTTTATTTGTCCCAAATCGTCTGCAATCAGGACTATATCGTCTGCGTAGCTTAGGTGGTGTAACATCTCTCCGTCCACATTTATTCCCCTATCGCCCCATTCGAGGGTTTTGATCGCTTTTTCTAGAGCCGATATGAAAAGTTTAGGTGACAACGTATCCCCTTGACGGATACCTCTTTGGATTTTTATTTGGTTGCTGTTAGTGTGTAGTTGTATCGAGCAATATTGTTTTGCTTACTGCATCTTTTAGCTGTGTTTGGTTCATCCGTCTGCTTTTATAAAGTTCTCCATAGAAGTCTTTTACTATTGTTAAAAGCTCCTCTCTATTTGTTGTTATTTCGCCCTTTTTGTTTTTTAATTTAATAATCTGACTTTTTCCATTATTTAGTTTTCTTCGCAGACTTTTTAAGCCTTTATTATTTTCTATGGTTTGTTCGATTTTTAGTGTATTATACTTTCTTACGTCTTTTCTTATTGCTTTCTTGACTTCTCTGTTTATCTCTCTCTTTTGCTCTCCATTTAGATTATTTCTTTCTGTAATAAGATTTATTTGTTTCATTAAATTCCTGGTGTCAGTACTAAGTTTTTCTTGTTGGTTTTTTGTTTGTAATTATGAAGTCAATTTCGTTTTTTGCTTTATTATCTGGGCTTGCCCAGGTCCATCTTCTATGTGGTTTCTTATAGAAAAAGCTATTAATTTGGACTAGATTATTCTGAAGGAGAAAACCAATTAAGGTCTCTCCTCTTTCATTCCTTCCATTTAGTCCAAATTATCCAAGTGATGTTTCTTCAGGACATGCTTTTATTCCTAGTTTCGCATTGAAATCACCACATACTATCACGTATTGTGTGTGATACTTCTTCATCTGAATGGGTGGCTGTTGGTGCGTAGAATTATTTTAATGCTGTATCTTTTATTGAGTTGTAATGTTAAGTAGGCAACTCTGTTCGATATTCCTTTAATAGATGTAATTTTATCGCTATGCTTTCTATGTATAAAAAACCCAATATCTCCCTCTGATGTTTCTTCATTACCCATATTGTAGAAAAGATGCCCTGTACTTCGGGTCTTCAGACTTTCTCCTTTCCTTCTCACTTCGCTGACTCCTATTATGTCCTATTTGATATTTGCCATTTCACTCTCCATCTCTGTAAGTCTTTCTTCAGACAACAGACTTCTCGCATTGTAGGTAGCAATATGCATCAATATGTGTTTTTTGGATTTTGTCGTTTGCGAATTTTTGCCTCTCCCAGAATCCTTGAGGCAGACCTTATGAGGTGTGGGACTTACCATTACTGATCTACCCTCTTGGGGTTCACTATTCACGATTCGTTTGAAATTCGCCATGACGGGGGTAAATTTGGCAATTAAAACACCACGCTTGCCATGCATCTTGGTGAGTTTCTAAATCAGCCGCCCACTCTGGGTCAGACGCTGTTTGCAGCCGCCCATTCTGGACCAGACGCTGCAGGTTTGGTTTGATTCTATAGTAACCCTAAAATCGAGGATTGCCACTTCCGCCATCCGTGCCGTACCGAAGATCCGCTTCTCCGCCGTGGCTGCCCTTGTGGACTTCATCCGTAACCCTGGACAAGGGACCCTAAACAGGTACTAGTTTCCCGGGTCAGGAAACCTCCGGAATCTGCGGAGGGCAGGGATTGATTCAATTTCCCTGATAGGACTATCTTCAAGAATTTAAAGAGTTTCTACCCGCTACCGTCATTCGTGTTCAGCCACTCCAAAAATCTCCAAGTAATCTGTTTGTATCAATTTAGTGCCGATAACCCTAGAACCTCCAGATGACGTGCCTTAGCAGTCACCCTGGGCACCAGGTGCTCCAGAGGTCGGTTCTGATGACGTAGTCGTGTTCAGTGACCCCAAAACCCCCCGAGTAACAAAGTCTGGCCATTAATATGCTTATTTTGACATGTTTATGCACTTTAAAATGCAATTTTACAATTAGTGCAGCCGATATGTGAAACAATTGTGCATTTAATGATAGAAGTATCTAATTTGGACCACATATACTGCACATATAAAGGTTCAAATTTAGATATGAGACCATCTCAGATTTTACCTTTTACAAACATGGCGGGTATTCAAAATGGCGACTATACATTGTGACTAATAGCACGATAACTTTTGAACGAGACTTCAGATTTCAACCAAATTTGGTATACTGGTTCTTTTTTTGATGTATAAGATCGAGGTCTTGAACCGGAAGAAACGGTTTACCAGAAGTTGTGTTTTCCTGGTTTTTATGTAAAAATATGCTGTTTTTAGGGTAATAACGCCATTGAAAAGAGTATAAAAATATTTTTTAGGAAATATTTTAAACTTTTCGGTTGTTTTAATTACCATTTAATGAATGCATGACGTATGTTCGCATGTACCTATGGGCGGCAGATTAATTTTGAATACCCGCTATTTTTGTAAAAGACTAAATCTGAGATTGCCTCATATCTAAATTTGAATCTTTGTATGTGTAGTATGTGTGGTCCAAATTATATGCTTCTACCATTAAATGCACAATAATTCTTATATTATTATTTGCACGAATCTGCCGCACATAGGTACCTACATGTGAAGATACGTTATGCATGAATTGAATGGTAATTAATATAACTAAGATTTAAAATATTTCCCAAAAAATATTTTTACGCTCTTTTCAACGCCGGTATCACCTTTTTGAAAAATTAATATATACAGGGTGAAAGAATTGAAAAAGAAACAACATATTTTTACATACAAAAAAAAAGTAAAAACACAAATTCTGGTAAACCGATTCTTCTGGTTCAAGACTTCGATATTATTCATCAAAAAAAGAACCTATATACCAAATTTGTTTGAAATCTGAAGTCTCGTCCAAAAGTTATCGTGCTATGAGTCACATATGTATAGTCGCCATTTTGAATTTCACGCCATTTTTGTAAAAGACAAAATCTGAGATGGCCTCCTATCTAAATTTGAACCTTTATATGTGTAGTATATCTGGTCCAAATTATATGCTTCTATCATTAAATACACAATTCTTATAATATTTGCACGAATCTGCCGCACTAAATACAATAAAATGCAATGCAATATAGTATCTATGTATGTAAACTTTTTTCCGGACATTATCCTGAACACAATGCAAAAAGTGTAAGTCTACTATAGGTGCTGTATATAAAAATCGATATATTCAGGTGTATTTAGTGCTAAATGCCCTGGTTTGAATATACATATGTTGTACCATACCTAATGATCTAGATCAGGGGTCACCAATTAGCGGACCGCGGTCCGCATCCGGACCGTAGGTTAGTTTTGTGCGGACCACGAATAAATTCAGAATATAGTGTTTTGCGATTTTGAAAATGTTTGACCATGAAATTGTGTACTATGTTTGGCTTAACTTATATATGTGCGAAGCCGCTTTTTCAAGAATGAACTTTATTAAAAATCGGTACAGATCTCAGCTAACAGATAAATCTCAACTCCTTACCCAATGAAAATCAGTTACACTAAATTCATTCCAGACAATTTTAGTAAATTGGATTGTTATTGTTTTGTTTTCTTTACTTTTTATAAGCTTTGTCGATAAAATTGTACAATTTTTCATTACAATAAAGCATATTCCTATTCTATTCTATTCTTCAGACAGGTTGTAACATTTTTTACAAAAAAAAATCCTAAAAATAAATTCAAAATTATCTGTTTGCCCCGAAAATGTATTTTTAGGTTTTTTGAATGATTTTAAACAAAAAATGTGTCTTGTCATTTTTGTCAAAAGTTGACAGTTTTCGAGTTACTTATATGCGATTTAAAATGTGAAAAATGCGAAAATACGCACACACATCTTCGAGGCTTGAAAACTCATGTGTAAGTTATTAGTTTTCTGGTTGAGTAATGCCTAAATTGAAGCTCATACATTCAATTTCAAGATTCTAACGAGTAATCGGGGCTTATTTCAAGATAGACCGTTGATTTTTTAATTGTTAATCACCGGGCGTCGCACTTTATGATGCGTCTCTGTCGCAGGTATACATATTAAACATAGGGTTATTAAACCTACTTATGCGAAAAATTTCCAACAAATACTGGATATTTATTAAAATTTTATAATATATTATTAGTAGAGTTTTTTAGATAATTTATGTATTTATTCAGTTAAATATTGCCAATGTGCTAATTAAATACGCCAATCATATAGTGCGATACGCACCACATAGTGCGACGCGCCGCCGCGGCGGGTTAAGGGTCGAAAGGACGCGTATAATTAACAATTAAAAACAACGGTCTAAATTGAAATATGCCCCGATTACTCAGCAGAATCTTAAAATTGAATGTTTTAACTTCAATTTAGGCACTTTACAACCTCAAAAATAATAATTTACACGTGAGTTTTCCAGCTTCTAAAATGCTTATTTTCGCACTTTTCAGATTTTAAATCGCTTAAAACTCTAAATCTATCAACTTTTGAGAAAAAAGATCTTTTTTGTTTAAGATGAACCAAAAATGCTAAAAACATATTTTCGGGGGCAAAAAACGTGATGTTTTGAATTTGTTAAAAAACAGTGTTTAACAATTTCTGCCTAAAAATTTCGTCCGGCGCCCTTCTGAATTGTTATTATGATGGATATGATATTTTTAACAAGTATCCGCAAAGAAACCGAATCAGAACAATCGGACATATATGTAGCATTAGGTCCGGACCCCGGAAGTGTCAAAGGTTTTCGAAACGGACCCCCAGGGAACATAATTGGTGACCCCTGATCTAGATTATGAAGAATTAATCTTAAAACATCGGTACACATTAGACGGGAAGGCTCCGTTGCTCAGTACTGGTAGATTATGAGCGAGGTCATTCTTAGAGGTGAGAAACAAAAGAAAGGATAGATAAAACCAACAAGAAAGAAACTGGAAAGAAAACAATTCTTCAAATAAAAATGGTGCCACTGTTTTTAAATGTTTGTTTTTTATATACAGGGTGTCCAGAAACGCTTCTGACAAACGAAGACCGGAGATTCCTCAGATAATTATAAGACCATTTAACCCAATTTGTTGTGTTTAACTTTTAAGCATTCTTTACAATGGATTATTAAATTGTGAGATATTCTAGTATTAAAAGGTATCCTTGCTTTAAGTCGGTAAGATACACAGTCTTTTGGAAGAATCGATTTTAAAATTTTTCGTTTTTTCATCAATATCATCTTTTTCTTGGTCTGCCAATACTTCTTCGTCCATTTGGTGACTTATCTCGTGCTATTCGTACTATCATATCCTCTGCCATTCTACTAATGTGTTCGTTACACTCCTGTTTCCGTTTTGTCACCCATCCATGTCTTCTACATTGTATGATCTTCTTATGTTTTCGCTTCTCTCCCTATCCAACAGACTTTTCCCTGATATTCGTCGAAGTATTTTCATCTCTGTTGTTTCTAGTGGTCGTCTCGTTTTAGATGTGTCAGGTCTAGTCTCCGCCGTGTATGTCAATATAGGTCTAATTGCTGCTTTATAGATTCTTGCTTCTGTGTCTTGTCTTAGGTGTTTGTTCTTCCAGATTGTGTCAATAAGTCATTCCGTTTACTTGCTCTTAAGCTCTGTTGTCGTACTTCCTCTTCAACGTCTCCGTAACTGGTTATATCTATTCCCAGATATCTAAACCTTGCTTCATGCTTTATTACTTTTTCTCCAATTTCGATGTTACATCGTAGTGGGTATTTAGATGTTGTCATGCATTTGGTTTTTTCTGCTGATATTATCATATTGTATTTCTTGGCTGTTGTATTGAAGATGTGTGTTAATCTTTCGAGATCGTCTTCTGTCTCGGCGATTAATGCGGCGTCGTCTGCATAACATCATATTTGGATTTCTTTGTTCTCCATTCTGTAACCATGACCTTCACGTACTGAAAAAAAAACGGTAAAATCCTTTATAAAAGTTATATTTTTTAAAATCCCTAAAAATCAACTTCCTACCATATAGTTATGATGTAAACAAGTCAAATTCGAGCTCAATGGTACCTAGAGCATAAAATATTGGATATTTTAAACATCCATGCTTAATTTCACCTTTTTCATCTATGTTCCTATGACGGATCAATTGTAAAGTGTTTTTACCCACACTTTTTTTATTTTGGTGGTTAGCATGTTAGATTCAAGTAAACACTGATGATGATCGGTCATCCGATCGAAAACTAGTTCTGTTCTGTGATGTAGCCCTTTTGATGGATTTTAACAAATCCCTAAATACCTTTTATAAAGGATTTTATCGTTTTTGTAATATATGGTATACAGCCAACTGCAGGAAAACTTTTTCCTCGTAGACTTTCCGTACTGCTTCTATTATTTCGTCCATTATTATATTAAAGAGAAGTGGGTTTAACGACTCACCTTGTCTGACTCCGCTTTGTACTGGTATAAACTCTGTTAGTTCAGATATAAATCGATTCAATCAATTACAAATTTTAAGTACCGGTCCTAGGTGTCCGTTTTGGGTAGGACAACGGTTATTTTATCGTATAACTTTTTTGTGTTTAAGTTTTAAGCATTCTTTTCACTGGATTTTTAAATTGTGAGGTATTCTAGTACTAAAAGTTATCTTGCTTTAAGTCGGTAGGATACACAGTTTTCCAGAAAAATCAATTTGAAAATTTTTCGTTTCTTGAATTTGAAAAAAATTAAAAAAAAACTGTGTATTTCACTGAGTTAATGTAAGAGTATTTTTTAAGAAAAAAAGGAGATCTCCCAGTATTATTCCCTCTTCCTTCTCTGAATATTTCAACGACTAAGAAGTGAATCAAATTGCTATGGGAAACCATCGCTAACAGAAGTTGCTGGATTATGTTAGTATATCGGTTGGCTCGTCTCATGCAATTTTGTCATTTCTTGTTAGTGCTTTTTGTACAAGCAGGTTTCGGAGTGGCATACGGCGATTTTTTCTATATATAATAATTCTTCTTCTTCTTCAGATGCAAATCCACTAATGGATGTTAGCGATCACATTTTCCATTAACTCTCTGTTTCTTGCAATGTGTATCCGAGATTATAATATGTCGTTAATGCCTGTCCATTGGCTTATGTTTCGGAGCCAGGACATTTTCTTGCGTCCTATTCCTCTCTCGCCTTCAATTTTACCCTCGATAATAAGTTAAAGGAACTGGTATTTTTCGTTTCGCATGATGTGAACCAGTTACGCCGTTCTAAATTTCTTGATGGTTTCGAAAAGTTGGCGTTCTTGGTTGATTCTCTTAAGGACATCTACACTTGTGACTTTCGCCGTCCATGGTATCTTTAGGATACGGCGATATAGCCCCATTTCGAAGGCTTCTAATCTGTTTATATCCCTCGTTTATAGTGTCCAGCCTCTACTCCGTGTAGCAGCATATTCCATACGTAGCAGTAAACCTTAGTCTCAGTTGAAGTAGTCTCTGAACAGGTCAGTACCTTCCTGAATTTTACGATAGCTCGTCGAGCTTGCTCAATGCGACATAGTTCAAGAAATAAGGAAAAACATATCCTTTTGGTGACACAACTACCTCAAGGCCGAAACCAAATTTTTTGAGTAGTATGGACATCTATAATAATAATCTATATGTTTCCTGCAGCCGATTTTGATGATATACATAGTTATAAACAAATGAAGATCAAAAAACGGTAAATTTTCGATTTTTTCGTCTATTACCAAAAAGTTAAGCATTTTAAACTTTGAGAAAAAGAAACTCATAAATCGTATTAAAAACTTCAATATGGCGTTCGCTGAATATGTCTATACTTATTGGTTGCTTAGAAAATTGCAAAATAAATAATAAATTTTGAGTTTTTATAAATATTCATAACTTATGTAAAAATTAACTTAGAAGCTTCTGATTATACGGAATGCTGAGACTTCTGGTGCTGAAATTATACCCTAAATTTCTAAGCAATTGGTAAAATAGTTTAAATTTTCGTTTTGCAACGAAATTGAAAATGGTTATTCATTTTTGATTTACATTTACTCTGTGTGGAGTATGAAGGGAAACATTCTCGTTGGAACTTTACCACGCTGAGCAGATGGGACGTGAATTGTAAATTCTAGAATTCCCTCATCTTCCTTAGTCCCAGCATCCGTATGGCTTGCAAATTGTAGAAGCCTCGGAGGTGTAACCAGAGAAGGTTCCCATTGTTTTCATTCTGGTGGGGTGTAGAATAGCATTATGTTGTTTTATATGCCATAAGAGTAAAAACTTAGTCTTTTTGCTAGCAGTTGCCGTTAGGGCATCTATGCGATTTCGTTCGTTGCAATCCGGGACTTCATGCTGGGGTTTGTTTTGGTTGGATCAGGGAGAGCAGCATATGTGCCTCCTGATGAGAGACTAATAAGTTTCGAAACCGGTAGGGGTGCTTGCAGTACTCTCTGATTGGACTAGAATATGGTTCGGCTGTGTTTTCGTTTTGCAACGAAATTGAAAATGGTTATTCATTTTTGATTTACATTTACTCTGTGTGGAGTATGAAGGGAACCATTCTCGTTGGAACTTTACCACGCTGAGCAGATGGGACGTGAATTGTAAATTGTAGAATTCCCTCATCTTCCTTAGTCTCAGCATCCGTATGGCTTGCAAATTGTAGAAGCCTCGGAGGTGTAACCAGAGAAGGTTCTCATTGTTTTCATTCTGGTGGGGTGTAGAATAGCATTATGTTGTTTTATATGCCATTAGAGTAAAAACTTAGTCTTTTTGCTAGCAGTTGCCGCTAGGGCATCTATGCCATTTCGTTCGTTGCAATCCGGGACTGCACGCTGGGGTTTGTTTTGGTTGGATCAGGGAGAGCAGCATATGTGCCTCCTGATGAGAGACTAATAAGTTTAGAAACCGGTAGGGGTGCTTGCAGCACTCTCTGATTGGACTAGAACAGTGGTTTTCAATGTTTTTGAAACATGTACCACCAAATCCTTTTAAAATTATTCTTGGTACCACCTAACTGAAATATCTGTCGAGCTAGGTAATCTGGGCATAGGTAAATTAAGTCCCGTATACCTGAATTAAGAAGGGTCAAAATATTTAGATGGTCGAATTGAGTCCCGGGCATCGTAATCCTTCTAATTACCTTTTAATAGCTTTTTAATTTGTAAGTATTTTATTGGTTCTGCATTTATGGTAATCAAATACAAAAAGTAATATGTACACCACAAAATATTTATTAGAGTGTGATGTATCTGTACATATACGATACGGTGTTAAGTTGATTGTCAAAATGAGTTATGTGATAATTGTTCTTAGTGAAAAAGGAAAACAACAATTGATTATGTTGAATGGCTTGGCTGCAAATATCGTTTTCACAAATCTTTAAAAAATGACGGCAAGCGTTGGATTTGTTGTGCGCAGACGAAAGAAAAATGTAAAGCATTTTTAAAACCCAAGGGGACAACTTAGTGACGGAAATTATGAATGACCACAATCATAGTGAATTAAACGAAGATGTACTCAATTGTCAAATGTTAAGTAACTTCTTGAAGCGAAAGACCGTAAAAGATATCAGTGAACGACCTATAAAAATGGGTGATATGAAAATTTTGCATGAGGAATTACGAAATGGCGATATTAGTACGTTGACTAACAAAGATGTGGAATTGGTCCGAAAAATATGTGTATAACGCCCGACGATCTCTTCTGTTTAAATTGCCAAAAAGTATGGAAGAAGCTCATGAACATTAAAACATTTCCAGTGAAAACCAATAAAAACGAGGATTTTCTAATGGTAAACGACAAAGAAAACCAAATTATTATGTTTTCCTGCAACAACAATTTACAATTTTTAGCAGGTTTGGACACCATTTATATACTTAGATGGAACTTTTGAATATTACATTACACACTTATTTGAAAACAAAAACATACATGTACATAGACTGGCATTTAAATACCTTACTTAGCATGTAAATGTATGTTATATTGTTTACTGTAAATATTTTAGGTATACATTTTTGTAACAAAATTATATGTTACAAAATAAATTATTGTTTTCTCATTCCTAGAAATCATTACGTACACCGACTAAGCCCCAGGTAGACACGGGACTCAATTTACCCATCTTCGGGACTCAACTCGGCTATTGGAAAGCCGGATTATAAATTCTGGGACTCAACTAGGTTACTCCGGGTAATCTAACTAACTATAAATATGCTGAATTTTGGCTGTGTTTTTGTGTTTTTGTACCACCCCAAATAATGATATGTACCACCAGTGGTACATGTACCACAGATTGAGAACCCCTGGACTAGAATATGGTTCGGCTGTGTTTTCGTTTTGCAACGAAATTGAAAATGGTTATTCATTTTTGATTTACATTTACTCTGTGTGGAGTATGAAGGGAACCATTCTCGTTGGAACTTTACCACGCTGAGCAGATGGGACGTGAATTGTAAATTGTAGAATTCCCGCATCTTCCTTAGTCTCAGCATCCGTATGGCTTGCAAATTGTAGAAGCCTCGGAGGTGTAACCAGAGAAGGTTCCCATTGTTTTCATTCTGGTGGGGTGTAGAATAGCATTATGTTGTTTTATATGCCATTAGAGTAAAAACTTAGTCTTTTTGCTAGCAGTTGCCGCTAGGGCATCTATGCCATTTCGTTCGTTGCAATCCGGGACTGCACGCTGGGGTTTGTTTTGGTTGGATCAGGGAGAGCAGCATATGTGCCTCCTGATGAGAGACTAATAAGTTTCGAAACCGGTAGGGGTGCTTGCAGCACTCTATGATTGGACTAGAATATGGTTCGGCTGTGTTTTCGTTTTGCAACGAAATTGAAAATGGTTATTCATTTTTGTTATTTAATTTGTTTATCCCAAATTCATTTTTTTTGCAACACTATAAGTCAGAAAATGATGAAGTTACAGTAATACTTCGGACAGTTTATGAAAGAAGATTTACACTATTAATTTGATTAAAAAAATGACAAAAAATAATTCTAAATATTATTATAAATTATATTATTATAAATTATTTTGCAAGAACATGTGAATTAAAAAAGGGGGGACTAACGTCCCTAATTGTCCTAGGACAATTGTTTTTCTTTCTAAATGTGTATAAAAATTCAGTCTTTCCAAATATGAAAAAATAATTTTTCTACGGGTAACGGTTAAAAAGTTATTCTAATTGTTTATAAGTAAGCAAAAAATCGACGTGTTTTTGCAAAATAATTTTACACTGTTTAAAATTGCTTTTTGTAATTTTTTTTAATAAAGTTAATAATATAAATGTTCTTCTATCATAAACTGTTCGAAGTATTACTGTTACTTCATAATTTTCTGTCTTATAGTGTTGCAAAAAAAATAAATTTGTGATAAACAAATTAAATTACTTTTAAACTATTTTACCAATCGCTTTGAAATTTGAGGTATGATTTAAGCACCAGAAGTCTCAGCATTCTGTGTAATACGAAGGTTCTAAGTTAATTTTTACATAAGTTATGAATATTTATAAAAACTCAAAATTTATGATTGATTTTGCAATTTTCTAAGCCACCAATAAGGATAGACATATTCATCGAACGTCATATTGAAATTTTTTATACGATTTATGAGTTTCTTACTCTCAAATTTGTTTAAAATTCATAACTTTTTGGTAATAGACGAAAAAAGTGAAAATTTACCGTGTTTTGATCTTCATTATTTGTTTATAACTATGTCATCATTCTCTTTGCCTTATCCCTATGCGGGATCGGCTTCCCTAATTGCATTTCTCCACACAATTCTATCTTGGGTCATATCAATATTAATCCCCTTTACCAACATGTCCTGCCTTATGGTTTCCTCCAGGTCTTCTTTGGTCTTCCTCTCCTACCCCTTCCAGGAATTTGCACTTCAGCTATTCTTCTTATTGGGTTATTAACGTCTCGACGTTGAACCTAACCAAACCATCTTAACCTATGCTCTCTCATTTTGGCATCAATTGGTGCCACACCTAGACTTCCCCTAATATACTCATTTCTAATTTTATCCTTCTTTGTCACTCCACTCATCCATCTAAGCATTCTCATTTCCGCCACATGCATTCGTTGTTCATCTTTCTTTTTCACTACCCAACATTCAGTTCCGTACATCATAGCCGGTCTTATGGCTGTTTTATAGAATTTTCCCTTCAGCTTCATTGGAATTTTTCTGTCACACAACAACCACTCGCTTCTTTCCACTTCATCCATCCAGCCCTAATTCTACAGCATGCATCTCCATCTATTTCTCCATTACTCTGTAATACAGATCCTAGGTACTTAAAACTATTGCTTTTCACAATCATTTCACCATCCAAAGATATAATTTTATTTGTAGTAACTCCATCTTTAAATGAACATTCCAAATACTCTGTTTTTGTCCTACTAAGTTTTAAACCTTTTTCCTCCAGAGCTTGTCTCCACTGTTCCAGTTTTTGTTCTAAGTCTCTTTCACTATTTCCTACTAACACTACATCATCAGCATACATTAGGCACCATGGAATGCTACCCTGTAGTTTCGCTGTTATCTGGTCCAAAACTAATGAGAATAAACCGGAATGGGACGTTTCATCGAAACCGGTTCGTCGCCGCCGTTTCGATGCCAACCGGTTCATCGCCAGTCCATTTCATCGCCGTCCGTTTCATCGCCGTCCGTTTCATCGCCAGTTAGTCAGTTGATTTTGTATTATGGGAGATGACACGACACGACGTTAAATTCAGTTCAAAACTTTTGACAATTAAAAAGATAAAAAATATTATTATTTACTGTTCTACTTCCCCTAAATTTTTGTACAGAAATTTTGAGTTCTTTTCGAATTTAAGAAACAGTTTCTCTTGTTTGAAAATGTTGACCGTGAAATTTAAAAGATTATCATTATAATATATTTTATATTATAAAAGTTTAAAAGTCTATTAAAAGATTAAGTATGGCAACGGGAATGGTCATTTCCTAGAATTCCTAATTAATACTAAAAATAAATAATACATGTAACTGTCGAAAATTCGGAAATATATCAGATAGCGATTAACTGACTGGCGATGAATCGGCCAGCGATGAATGGGCCGGCGATGAATCGGCCGGCGATGAACTGGCGGCATCGAAACGGCGGCGATGAACTGGCGGTGATGAAACGTCCTAGACCCGAATAAACCTGGAGTTGTTTATAACTATTATCGGCTGCAGGAAACATAAAGGTTTAATAGGTTATTATTATAGATGTCCATACTACTCAAAAAATTTGGTTTCGGCCTGGAAGGGGATGTGTCACGAGAAAAATCTTAATTTCTCTGGACTAACATTTTACTTCCCTGTCCGATGCCCAGTCTTCAAAAAGACACGTTCGCAGGTATTTAAATTTGCTCACTCTTTCAGTGGACTTGGTATTCAGTGTTATGTTCCAATGTATAATAATTATAAACCAAGAATATACCATGAACGAACGCAGGTGCCCTGATTGACGAGATAAAGACCTCATCACTGGAAGTAGTCAAGGCAAAACCAAAAAGTGCTGTCAGAGGTGTTTCGAGAAATGATAAAAGCGCTTGCATAAGTGTATTATATCTCATAAGTTATTATATCTATAAGTTATTTTAAAGGAATTAAAATAGACATGGAAAATTAATAGTACATTCTTTCACGGTTTTTGCTGTAAATTTTAAAGAAAAGCTTGGATTGACATGAAATTTGGCATACGCATAGCTAATATGTCAAAGAAAAAAAGTGATATTGTGCCGATGTGTGCTTTTGCTCTGGGGGTGATTTTCACCCTCTCTCGGGGGTTAAAAAATATATGTCCAAAATAAGTGTGGAAATGGATAAAGTGACTAATTCTAAGCAACTTTTGTTCTATAGAGTTTTTTAGTCAACACTTTTCGAGTTATTTGCCAGTGAATATATTCATTTTTAAACAAAATAAACACGTTTTTAAACGGTTTTTCACAAATAATTCAAAAAGTATTATATCGAAAAAAATGTTTTTAGCAAAAATATAGCCTGTAAAAAAGTAAAAAAAAATGGTGTATGCATGAGGTGTCTAGACCTAGTAGAACCAGAGTTATAGGTAATGACAAATAGGTACCTATTCGCCAAATTCCAAAGAAAGTATTTCAACGTGAAATATCCAAAAAAGAAAGCACTTTTTGGGGAAAACTCATTACAACTTTTTTAAAGTGTATAAAAAAATCTTTATTTCTGCTTTATAAAAAAAGTTTCTAGCATCAAATGTAAGCAAGTTACGCTCAAAATAAAGTTGGTCCCTTTTGTTTTGATAAAAAAAAAACGGGAAGATCACCCCCTAATTAGCAACTTAAACGAAATTATTCGTTATAGCTTCACCAGTTACTTTACTTATATTGTGTTTTTATTATCTCTAAGTTTCATCGATTTAAGTTGCTTATTTTTGAACAAAATTGGTTTTAAAATGTAATTTAAAAATTTTTTAATTTTGACTATTTCACTAGACTGTTTTTAACTGATAAAACGGCATAGCAATGCTTCGTTTCCTACTGACAAAACTCCTTAACGACGTGAAATCTCAGCGACAAAATTATGACAGATAATAAATAAAGATAAATAAATAAATAAAGAAATAAAGATTATATTTCGTTGATATGGTGCATTAATTGTCTCGTGAAATAGTCTTATCGAATATCATTCTAGAGAAAATTATTTCCGGCAAAATTTTTTCCTGGTTTCATTCAAGTTCGTTGCCTTTTGGTAATTTTCGATTATGAAATTTTGACAAAATCACTCGACTGACGTCTCGTGATTTAAGTCAAAATTTAATTCGCGAAAATTGCCAGGCAACAAACTTTCATACCAGTCGAAAATTTTGCCGGAAAAATTTTCTCTCTTATGATATTATATACGAAAAAAAAAATGATTTTTTCAAAATAACTTTAAAATTGTTAAGAGATACCAAAAATCTCAAAAATTATAAAAAGTCGGCTTTGCTTTTCTGAATATTTTGTATGTTTTTGTTTTTCTGTAAGACAAAAATTGGTTAAGATTTGGTGTTTCTAAATATGCATACACTCCTGATTAGTGACTCGTACAAGCCCTTTTAACTACGGCCCTTTTAAAAATAATTACTTTGAACCGATGAAACTTACAGATCATATAAACAATTATATACACGAGTAAAGAAACTTGTGAAGTGGTAACAATTAAGTTCATTTGAGATGCTAATTAGTAGGTGATTTTGCCGATTTTTTATCAAAAAAAAAAGGGACTAACTTTATTTTGAGCGTAACTTGTTTACTTTTGTTGCTAGAATTTTTTTATAAAACAAACATAAAGCTTTTTCTAAACACTTTAAAAAAGTTATTATGAGTTTTTCCCAAAAAGTTCTTCATTATTTGGTTATTTCACGTTAAACTATTCGATTTGGAACTTGACAAATATGAACTTATTTTTCATTAGCTATAACTCTGCTTCTGCTACATATAGAGACCTAATATATACTCCGTTTTTTTCACTTTTTTACAGGCTATATTTCTTCCAAGAATGTTTTTTTCGGCAAAATACTTATTTTTTGAGTTATTTGCGAAAAACCGTGTAAAACGTGGTTATTTTGTTGAAAAATTAACATATTCACTCGCAAATAACTCGAAAAGTATTAACTTGACGCAAAATATCTATAGAACAAAAGTCGCTTAAAATTAGTCATTTTATCTATTTCCGGACTTATTCTGGACATATATTTTTTCATCCCCGAGAGGGCGTGAAACACACCCCCAGGGCAAAAGCACACGTCGGCACAATATCACTTTTTATCTTTGACTTGTTAGCTACGTGTATGCCAAATTTCATGTCAATCCAAGTAGTTCTTTAAAACTTTTGCAATATTTTACCGTTAAAGAACGTACTATAATTATTTTTTTAAGAAAAGTAAAAGTTACCGATTTTGACCAAATTTTGTAAAGAAATAGAAATAAAATGTAAATCGAGAGCAACCGAATAAATACACTGTGAAGGCTAGCTGACGTGATTTTTCCAAATAGGAGTAAATTTGGATTTATAATAATTGGGAAAGATTCTATGTTTCTATGTATAGTGCACTTTTATGTATTTTTTAATTTCTACATTTTCTGTGACATGCAAAGGTGCAATGATTATGTTTACGTACATGGAATTTTTGTACTAAAATATTCCAAACGCTATAGCACATACGGTTATATTCTAAGATAATAATGCTGAATATTTTGATTAAAATGTTGCTAATCTGCTGTGTTGAGTCTAAATTGGAACTAATATTCACAGAAGATTTGTCAACGTACGTTTCAATGAGCAAATGTGTGGCTGAGGTGTGTCAGAGATATTTCACCCATTTGGCAGGACACAATTTGTTGATAGTTGTTGAAGAATCAACTAGTACTTCACTATTTCGTTATCTCTTAGAAGAAGAAATATCAAAACGTAAAATAATTCCTTACTATATGCTGTGTTTATACAAAGACATTGTTAAATTTGATACAAAAAAAGTGAGTTTTGAGTATGTGATTATAGAAATGTCATCTATATCGAAGTTTAAGGACATACTCTGTATGATAATCGACCTTCCCAGTTGGAATCCTTTGTCCAAATTATTGGTTGTTTCTTATGAAACATTTAAAAATGCAAGTGATTTAGCTAATGATCTAATCCATTTCTTGTGGAAGAAAGATATCACAAAAACAGTAATTCTTCTTCCGAGAGAAGATGATCAATCTAGCATTGACGCCTACACTACATCTACATTTCGTCGTGACTCTTTCTTTACAAATTCTTGCAAAAATGGAAGTTTTTTAACACAAGAGATGTTATATAAAAAGATCTTGCCTAGACTATCGACCACTCCCATAAAAATTAAGTACTATCCATGGCAGCCTTCAATTATTACAAAAAATAACATGATTGATGTTAAGAGACCAGGAATAGAAGGCAAAGTTATAAATACTATAATTAAAAGACTAAAAGTCAACGTTACATATACATCACTAAGTACTAAATATCCTAAGGGTACAGTGTATCCCAATAGAACTTTAATAAGGGAGTTCATTGATTTGTTTGAAAAACGTTATGATGTGTTAGCTGGTAGCTATGTTTCCACTCTTCAAAGACTAGAGTTTTTTACTCCTAGCATATACATCCACAAAGATGCCCTGGTATGGTGCGTACCAAAACACGATGAACATTCTGTCAATTTTCAAATCCAGAGAGAGGTTATGGTGGGCTTAATTTTGACTTTCTTATTACTAGTATCAATTATCGAATGGATAAATAAACACCAAGAATCTAACAAGTTAAAAATGCCTTTTTGGACTGTAATCTTAAACGGTTTAGCTATATGTTTTTCAGTATCAGTGACGAACTTCCCAAAAACAAAGAAATTAAGATGTTTTGTTGGTATATTAATAATATTTTCTTACTTATGCAGTATTCTAATAACAGGTCAAATCACCAGTGGTTTAATTGTGGTTCCAAATCAAAAATACGACACAATGAAGAAGATATATGAGAGCAATCTATCTACTTATATGGTGACAAACTCCGAAATGTTTTTTAGTAATAATATTGTAAATGGTGTACCGAGAAATATAATTATGGACAGAATGATTACTTGTCAGGACACGTCGTATTGTTTAAAGTTAGTACGAGAAGGACACTCAGCTTTGCTGAATGGAAGAATCAATACACATTATTTGCTTTCTACTGATAACGGCTATAGAGACTCAATTTACTTTTTTCGGTATCCAGCTGATATTTATGTCTCGTTTATAATGAGAAAAGGCTTTATGTATATTGAAGAATTCGACAAAAATATCATGTTGATGCAGTCATCTGGATTGATAAGTCAGTGGATCAAGGAATTTCTCATTAAAGATGACAACACTAAGTTACATATTGAATTTAAGGCCATGAAGCTTGTAGATTTTTTGAAAATATCTTATTTACCATTTTGTGGATACTTTTTCTCAATTTTGGTGTTTGTGTGTGAACTTGTCTACTCGTATAAGGCCTAAATAAATATTTATTGTAACTAAATTATACATAGTTTCAAAATTGTAGGCACCAACTTCTTTATCTGTTTCACCTTTTTATGTGTTTGTATGTTTTCAAAACATAATTACTTTAGACAACCCACACCACCAACGAAAATGAGCTGAGGAGTATAGGTAAAGATAGGGAGCTGTTAAATATCATCAAAGTTAGGAAAGTTAGCTACCTAGAACACAAATAAGAAAGGAGCAGTATCGCCTCGCGGTAAAATAGTATCATCCAGGGGAAAATTGAGGCAAAACGGGGTTCCGGTAGGCGCCAGATTTCATGACTTAGAAATATCAGAGACTGGAACGGTCTTGATTCAACATCATTGTTTAGAGCCGCATTGGACAGTAGTGATGTTAAAAAAGTAACTATTCGTTACAAAGTATTCGTTACTTACGAATACCGAAAGTAACGGTTACTATACACAGAGGCAAATCGTTACTTTGATTACTCTGATTACTTCGTTACTTCGTACCAATCGTATTAGAGCGAGTAACGACTATTGTACCTACTTTGATTACTCTGATTACTTCGTTACAAAATACAAAAGTAACAAAAGTAATCATAGTAATCATTTTTATCCCTTAAACAGATCGGTGAAAGTCGTTGTTATATCGGATACCTATACAAAATACCTACCTACTGAGAAATACGATTCTCGATATGATTACCGGTACTCAAATACAAAAGTAACAAAAGTAATCATAGTAATCAAAGTAACGAATACTGTAAATGATTACTTTAAACAAAAGTAACGATTTGTAACGAATACTCGAAAGTAACTATAATCAACATCACTATTGGACAGACAGATTTTTCAGTGTATAGCGTTTCTTTTGTGCCTCCTTTTTCTATTTATTTTGAAAATAATTATACTACTACATAAATATGACTATCATAATACCCCGTATATATCAGTCTCCAGCTATTTATATCTGTAATAATTTGCAAAAATAGATATTGTAATCTTTTGTCAATATTTTCTCGTTTGTATGATACACTTTTGTTAAATCTGTCGATACAATAATGTAGGATTCGTTAAAGACAATTGTAATAAAAGTCCGTGTGATGGTTAACAGTTTTAACTAATAAAATAGATGGCTAAATTATAGATACTATTAAATTGACGAAATGTAAAAGTGTTTGTGTAACTGCGACTAAAATTTTACGAGTTCTCACAAAAGAAACTGTCTTTGAAATAATCGCGTTTATCCACTTAATATATGACCGGCTTGTCAATATATAAGTACGTCTAAACTTCGTCCCTTCGATTATTGCCAAATATAATGTCTTTCCTCAGAATCTCACAATCGACTAACTGTATCCATTCCCA
The DNA here is from genome assembly GCF_917563875.1 of Diabrotica virgifera virgifera. Taxonomy (NCBI): domain Eukaryota; kingdom Metazoa; phylum Arthropoda; class Insecta; order Coleoptera; family Chrysomelidae; genus Diabrotica; species Diabrotica virgifera. The sequence goes on from NC_065443.1 coordinate 126,304,293, forward strand.
CACAACCAAAATTCCCTTACTGCTAATCTTCGTCTATTCATGGTTTAATTCGTTTTCGTGGGGACTAACCTAATAGTAATAAAAATTGGGTCAAAGGGCTCTACTTTGTTATTTTTATGTCTTAAAAATAAACACAATCTGCTCACTAAACTACCCCTCGATTAGATACGCCCACACATCTGTCCATTAAGAGCCTCGTCGACAACTGCTCGTTTCGTGTTTGTAAATACTAATAATTAAATAAATATTTTATACAGGGTATCTTAAAAATTAAGATAAAATATTTACAATTCTACAATAATATCGTGAAATGCTTGTATAATAACGATTTTATGACTTTCATTTTTTTTGTATATTATAACTTTCCAATTCAGATCAACGAACATGAAAAATAGTTCATCCTCTTTACGACACTGTCTCTCTATTATATTCCTTATAATATACAGGGTGAGGCAGATAAAGGGCCTATTAGAAATATCTTGAGAACTAAATGTAAGAGGATCATGAAAATTGGAATACAGGGGTTTTGAGGTATGAACTATTTAATGAAAATATTTTGGTCTTTTTGCTACTTCCGATTATACCGGAAGTTGATTGTAACTTCGTTTTTTCAAATGGGACACCCTGTATATTTTTACATTTTTGCATTTTGCTCGATGTCTTTTTTCTTAAAATATAAAATTTTGTAATATTATACAGGGTAGTTTAAAAGATAATTACGGTTTTTTATAAATTTAGTAGCAAACTTCACACCCTGTAGAATTGTACTGGTTTGATATCAAAAACTCCGTTTATGTTCAAGTAATTTTTGATATAGTCTATTATTATTAAAAATTATTAATATAACGAAATGCTTAATTTTAGTATACAGAGTTGGTCGAAACTCGGAATGAGTATTATCTGAGTTTTCTTAAATGGAACACCCTGTATTTTAGTATTGTAATGAAATGATATTTTATAGTACTTTATTATTTCTTAAGCATTCCCTATACCTTAATGCTTTAATTTGTAAGTTATTCGTAGTTCTTTAAGCCAAACATTAATTGCAACAAAAATTACATGAAATTTTATTAGGTTTGCCGTGAAAATATTCAATCAAATAATTTTTCGAAAATAAATACATATTAATCTCGACTGACCCTTAATTTATTAATACTGGTTGATATATCAAAATAACTACGCAGTTAAGATTGTTGGTGTGTTTAATATTAATAAAAACATACAATATTCTATCTAGTTGGCTATGACTTCGACACTAAATTTAATATGCTTAAACATTTGCTTTGCTTAAACATTCTACTATTTTTGAAGTTCCAGTTGCTTTGCTACTATTGCTAATATGAATTTTTCTAATGAGGAACTGATTCAGATGTTTTTTTGTTCTAGGAGAGCATAACAAATAAAAATGTGCTACTAGCAATAAGAATTTATTATCAGCAATTCCATGATAGATGACAACCAAAAAGATAAACTTTTCAAAATTTACTAGAGCGGTTTCGACGAACTGGAAGTTTAGATTACGAGAAATCTGATCGAACAAAAACTATTTTAAATGATTAAAATGAATTAAATGTTAGTGTCACTGAGAATCTGCATATTAGTATTAACGTTCTCGTAATCTAAGTGTCTAGTACGTCGAAACTATGTATTCTAGTAAACTTTGAAAAGTTTCTCTTCTAAACTATGAAAAGTTTCTCTTCTTAGCTGTCATCTATCAGGGAGATGCAGATGATAAATTCTTATTGCTAGTAGTACATTTTTGTTATACTCTCCTAAAACAAAAAGTTTACTAATCAGTTCCCCAATACAAAAATTTATATTAGTAATGGTAACAAAGCAACTGGAACTATAAATAGTTATTTTCCTAACAAGTGCAGAAAGTCATTCTTTTCCGCACGCGACTGCAGTTTGCGGAACGACGCGAAGCGGGAGTATATAGATATTAATATATCTAAATTAACACGCGTGCGGAAAAGTAAAAACCGCGTGCGGAAAAGTAACACGCGTGCGGAAAAGTGAAACTTTCTAAACTAAAATGCGTGCGCGAAAGTAGACATTTTTGCATGCTCGTAGAAAAAATAATATAATGTCTATAAAGCCATAGCCAACTGGGTAGAATATGGTTTGTTTTTATTTAAATGGTTTAATGGTATTTTTTAATTAATATTTTATGCAACAACATCTTAACAACGTAGGCATTTTGGTATCTTATCCAATATTAATAAATTAAGGATCATTCTAGATTAACATGTACTTATTTTCAAAAAATTATTTATGATTGATTATTTTCACGGCAAACTTAATAAAATTTCACGTAATTTTTGTTGCAATTAATGTTTGGCTTAAAGAACTACGAATACAATACAAATTAAAGCAGTTAGGTATAGGGAATGCTTAAGGGTGTTCCATTTAAGAAAACTCAGATAATACTCATTCCGAGTTTCGACCAACCCTGTATACTAAAATTAAACATTTCGCTATATTAATAATTTTTAATAATAATAGACTATATTAAAAATCACTTGAACATAAATGGAGTTTTTGATATCAAATCAGGACAATTCTACAGGGTGTGAAGTTTGCCACAAAATTTATAAAAAACCGTAATTATCTTTTAAACTACACTGTATAATATTATAAAAACTCATATTTTAAGAAAGAAGACATCGAGCAGAATTCAAAAATGTAAAAATATACAGGGTGTCCTATTTAAAAAAACGAAGTTACAATCAACTTCCGGTATAACCGGAAGTAGTAAAGAGACCAAAATATTTTCATTAAATAGTTCATACCTCAAAACCCCTGTATTAAAATTTTCATGATTATTTTACCTTTAGTTCTCGAGATATTTTTAATAGGCCCTTTATCTGCCTCACCCTATATACGTTATCATTTGTTTGACGGTTCTGAATGCAGCTGATGTATGTGAAGCCTGTTAGTCTTCCATTTCTTTCTCTATGACTGATTTTAGACGTTTTTCTATAATTATTCTCGTATATACCTTGAAGCCGACCGATCACAAACGTATTGCTCTATAATTCTCACATTCATTATGTTGGGCTTTTTTGTACATTGGTAGAGCCTGGGATTTTCTCTTTCCTCCATGCTTCCTTAGATATCTGTAGTAGCCAATCTTCTAATATTTCTCCCATTCATTTAATAATTTCTGATCCTCTCCTGTCGCTTTTCCAATTTTAATATTCATTATAACCTCTTCCAATTCTTCCTTTCTTATATTCTCTGGTTCCTCTTCCAGTCGGGTTAGACGAATAACAGGCCTAACCTTGCATTAGGAGCTGCCCCAAATTTTATTTTTCTAATCTTTAGGGAGGGTAAATATTAGTATAAATTTAAAATCTCGACTGAATTCCTCCGTTGCGTTAGCCGCCATCTTGATTTTAAACGAGAACTGTTTTTGCTCAATATCTCCGCCATTTTCAATTTTTTGACAAAAAGTGTACAAACTGAAATTGTTGAAAATGCAATTTTCTATAATTTCATTAATTATAATTTTTTTCGTGCGGTCGATATTTTCCGAGTTATGAGGGGAAAATAGTGAGAGTTGGAGCATAATTATTGAATTATTCAATTATCTCGTTTATTATTAGTTTTACAACAAATATGTACCTATAGAAAAATGAAGAGAATTAAATTCTACACAATTTTGATTTCTTTTATTTTTTTGCTAAAATTAATATTTAAGGTAGTACGTATGCGGTAATAGCGCGAGCGTAAGACCGGATTGATTTTATAGCAATTGTTTTTGTTCAATATCTACGCCATTTTCAACTAAAATTGTTCAAAATAAAATTTCCTACAATTTCTTGTTACCAATTTTTCTCATGCGGTTGATATTTTCCGAGTTACATGGGAAAATAGTAAAAAGTGGTGGGGGAAGCATAATTATTGAATTGAATTTTGTTTCCGAGATGCCCCAAATTTTATAATTCTATCCTTTAGCAGAGATCAATAGTAGTGTAAATTTAAAATCTCGACTGAATTCCGCGGTTGCATTAGCCGCCATATTGATTTTAAATGAGAACTGTTGTTGCTTAATATCTCCGCCATTTTCAACTTTTCAACCTAAATGGTGGGAAAGAAAATTGTTGGAAATGCAATTTCCTACAATTTCTTTGGCACAATTTTTTATACGACCAATATTCTCCGAGTTAAGGGGGAAAATAATGGAAGCGGAGGGGAAGCATAATTATTGAATTGTCTCATTTATTATTAACTTTATACGACATAATTGTACATAAACAAAAATAAAGAGAATTATATTTTATACAAGTTTTGAAACTTACAATGAAACATCAACCAAACTAAGTATATAAAAGACATAAAAAGACATTATATGCATTAAGTTCACTTAATTTTATTAACTAGCGGGTTTGATTGGTTAAATTTGTCTGTCGATATTTTAAGTTTTATGTCAGCTAATATATCGTGATGTTTCAACAATTTTTTTTAAATTTTGGACCCTATTGGGGGGAATTTACCCATTTCCCCCCTTGTAGACCCGCCACTGGTTCTCTCGAAAAATTGTAGTAAATCGTAATTGCAACAATTTCGGTTCTTACACTTTTTGTCGAAAAGTTGAAAATGGCGGAGATATTGAACAACAACAATTGCTACAAAATCAATCAGGTCTTTACCGCTCGCACCTTTACCACATACGTTGTTCGGGAATCCTTATTTCTTTATTTTAATATTGCTATGATTCTACTATTTATTTATTTTCGGGTAGAATAAGCTTTAGACAATTTAATTATATTTAGTTATTTTGGTATGCCCCCTGTAAAATGACGCGGAATAACCTTCTTAATGTCAATTTTTAAAATTATCCACAAGCTCAAAGCTTATCGCTTTCGGTACGCATGTATAAAACTGGACATGCGTTAAGTACTTTAAGGACAAGGTACCACTACTGTGATTTCGCTTCAAGCTTTCAACGAAAAAGGTACTCCCTTTCGTGATCTTGACGGTACCGTCCCGCGTTCCACGTGCATCGCGAATTCCATGGAAGGAGTCCAGAATTGAGTCACCCATTGGATCTACAAGTTTACCATATCCTAAACATCACCGATTTCCAGGTAAGCGATATTGTGCAAAGCTTGTGGAAACATAATTTTTAAATTCTATTTTTTTACAACTCAGTTTTCATATTTCCTGCAGTTTTCATAACATTTTGAAACATTTCGGTCCTTCGCAGCCATATTTTGAGCCTTTTTTCTATTTATTTTACATAATATAAGCTTATTTTGCGTCATTTTTAAACCTTGTAAGCTTCTATAAACGACAAACGTTATAGGCTTTTTATTAACAGTCACTTTTTTGTAACTTTTAAAAACTTTACAATACGATACCTAAAGTAAATGCTCGCACATATTTTTGAATCGAGAAATTGAACGGTACATCGCTTTCTAGTTTTTGCTTTTCTAAACCTGTCGCTAATTATTATTATCGGTTAATTTGATGGGTTCACGTTAATTAGGTTTTCTTGTTTATTTTTATGTCGATTTTGATAAATAAAGTTACTTGCTGTTGTTCGCTTATTTATAACAAAACAATTATTATTTGAATTACGTTTATTATTTAAACCACTTGTGTCTTTGATTAATAAATTTTTTATTCGCTATTTAGAATACAAATCAATCACATTTAAGTAAATTTTATTAGAATATTAATTTGTTAAATTAACTTTCTAACATGTCTGATAAATTAACAAAAGCCAATTTAAAGCGAACTACTGCTTTTAAACGATTACAAGAAACTTACGAGTGTGGTCTTAAAGTTTCGAATGATGAGTCTTTAAAGCCTGAATTTCTTGCTAGAGCCAATGCTATTGATGGCACTTATAATGAATTTCAAAGTAATCATAACACTGTTATTTCATTAATCAATGATGATGAATTTTCTTCCTATGATGAGATGAGATTAAATGCTGATAAAGCCTTTTATGGAGTTTTATCACTAAAACATGATTTTTTGTTGAACGACTCATCTTCTCAAGCGGCAAACATGTCTACTGTAGATAATTCTAATTCTTCTAACCGTAGAAGTGTCGTAAACCTTCCAAAGCTTTCCTTGATGCGTTTCGAAGGTTCTTATAAAGATTTTCCTACTTATTTTGATGTCTTTAACAGTCTAATCCACAATAATCCTGACATATCTAATGTTGAAAAGTTTCAGTATCTGCTTACTTCTTTGGGTAATGAACCCCTAGCTTTAATCAAAGGCATTCCTCTTACTGAGGGCAATTATACTGTAGCATACGAAAAGCTGGAAAAAAGATATAAAAATACACGTATCTTAGCTAGCCACTATTATAATGAAATTTTTAATGCTCCCTCAATTTCAAAGGCAAATTCTTTTGAACTAAGAAAATTATTAAGTGTCTTTTCAGAAAATGTTGCTGCTCTCAGGGTAATGAAGTTGCCTGTAGATCATTGGGATTTTTTGCTATTTAACATGCTTCTTAATAAATTAGATTCAAAAACCAGAACCAATTTTGAACTGGAACATAGCCTTAGCCAGGAATTGCCAACTTATAGGCAATTAATGTCGTTTTTAGATAGACAATGCATCGCACTGGAGTCTGTTCAGTATATTGCTTAGTCATCTCACAATCCAAAGGTGAACAATAAAAAACACGTATCTAGTTTTCTGGTGGAATCCAGCCCTAATTCAGTTGAGCAGTCTAAGTGCATCTTATGTTCTTCGCCTCATGCCTTATATAAGTGCGGAATATTTCTTTCTAAATCCCCTCAAGAGAGGTTTTATATTGCTAAACAACACAAACTTTGCGTTAATTGTTTAGTTTCGCCACACTCTATGAGGAATTGTGTGTCATCTCATAAATGTCGTGTTTGCAAATTCCCCCATCATACCACATTGCACTTTGATAAAAAATCAAACGATACAGCTTCTGAGCAGAATTCAAACGTTCAGGTTACTTCTTCCAACCCCTCTGTTGGTCCGTCAGTGGGTTGCAACCCGTCTACTAGTTCTTCGATTACCAATACCCTTGTAAATACTTACATCAATTCTGACTGTATTACAAGCACCTTATCACTTCCTCAATCAACTATTTTATTGTCAACCTGTGAAGCGGAAGTAAAGGATATTCGAGGTAACTTTACCACAATACGAATTCTTCTTGATACAGGTTCTATGGCGAATTTTATTTCTGAATCTTGTGTTCAACGTCTTGGCCTTTCAAAAAGAAATTTTTCGATTCCTGTTGAAGGTTTCAATGGAATATCATTGGCCGCAAACAGTGGTATAGTGCAGTGCACAATGAAACCGTGTGGACAAATCGATCCAACATTTTCATTTGAAGCCATTGTTCTTCCTAAAGTATGTTCAAATCAGCCAAAATTCCTAATTAATCCTTCTGAGTTGACACATCTTCAAACTTTAAAATTGGCAGATCCTAAGTTCCACATACCTGGTCCTATAGACATGTTAGTTGGTGCAGAACTCACTCCGTTTATTTTAAAATCGGGTAGAATTTTTGGAAATCCAAATCAACCAGTGGCATTAGAAACTGTTTTTGGATACGTTCTTCAAGGTAAAGTAAATTGCCTCCCTAATGATTCTTCTATAAATACTCTTGTTAATTGTCATATGTCTCTTGAAACAAATATCGACACGCAATTAAGAAAATTTTGGGAGCTTGAGGAGATTTCTAAATCCTTACCTTTATCCTCTGAAGATAAAAAATGTGACGAAATATATAAGTCTTTAACTCTTAGAGTCATCACTTTGACATTAATAAACGTCAAATACGGTTGCATCTAAAATAGCTCCAGAAAAAATTAATTTTTTAGTAGTTTAACTTAAATTAATTTTATAGTGGTTTTAATTATCATTGATAAGAAGTTTCAGTCCTATGGGTTAAACAGCCTAGGCTTCTTTTCACGGTGTTTAACTTTTGTGTGAACAGTTTAAAATTTGGCCATGGTTAAACGTACCTAAATATTGACATTCAGCTCGCAGTTTTTGTGACAATTAAAACATTTAAATTTCATCGTGGGTAAAAACATTTACATATTGTAGAATAGTGATACAAAAGTGAAAATATTCTCCCCAGATGGGGGAGAATATAAAAAAGACGCCAGTGTGCGAACTAAATACTGCTGAAGTTATTAGTGATAGTAATCAAGACATGGATACAGGAACTATCACCACAAATTCTTCTGCTACAAGGGAGGTAAAACTTTTTAATATTAATTGTAATAGTTACGACTTTCAAAATTGTTGTGTTTATGTTGAGAAGACCAATGATCAGAATATTTCCCGTTTGCATCCAATGGTTGTTGCAGATATTTTACATCAAAAATTAAAGATTAATAATATTAAGCAAATTAAAAGTATAGGAAGAAACCGTGTTAAAGTAATCCTCAAATCTATTTTGGATGCAAACAATTTAGTCAATAATAGTCACTTAAAGGACGATAATTTAAAAGCGTACATTCCAAATCACCTCTTGGAAATCAAAGGACTGATACGCGATGTTGATACCAAATATAATATTGACTATTTGAAAAAATATATGAGCTCTAGTTCACCAATTATTGATATTAAAAGAATGCACGGGAAAGTAGAAAAGGATGGAAATACAGAATACGTCCCTAGACGTAATGTTATAATTACTTTTGAAGGCAATTGTTTGCCAAACTATGTTGTGATAAATTATGTATTTTTCCAAGTGGAAAAATTGTTGGGTAAAGTGACGCAATGTTATAAATGCCTCAAATATGGACATATTTCTAGACAGTGTAAAGGTACACAGGAATACTGTATACAATGTGGACAAATTAAAAATGACATACATACATGTGATGAAACAAAAAAGTATTGCATACACTGTAAAACTGATAAGCATATATCGATCTCTAAAAACTGTCCTTTTTTCGAACATCAAAAAAAAATAAAAAATATCATGATTGAACATAAAATCTCATATTTGGAGGCAAAAAATTTGAGTGACTCATCATTTTCTGGTCTTATTTCTAATAACAGATTTGAAATATTGTCAAATTCAGACAAAGAATTTCCAAAATTAACTAACTCCTCTGAAGTTAGTACATCTCCTTATTTCAAGCCATTGAGGCCTCACCTACAGAAACCCAAAAGTTTTAGCCAACCAAGCTGTAGTACATCAAGCACTGAGTATAGTGCAAATAAAAAAAGAAAAGTATCATCTCCAACTTCCGAAGATCCTACACCATATCTCATCCCTTTCAGATTTGGACCGTCTCAACCTTTACCTCCCTTAAATAAGGAAAGTTTTCCTAATACAGACAATGATAAAAATAAGTTAGTAGATTCCTTAGTACTTCTTTTCTCAAGTTTTATTCAAAATATTAATTGTTTAGAAGAGGCAAAATCACTTGACATGAATTTGTTAGCCAAAGGTATTAATAATGTTCTAGATAATATTTTAAAAAATAACTCATCTAATGACGAACAAATCTAAACTCAAAATAATACAATGGAATGCTCGATCAGCTGTTGCTAACAAAAACAGCCTTATTAACTTTTTAATAACCGAAGATATTGACATAGCTTTAATAAGTGAAACTTGGTTTAAACGGGATGTTGTATATATTTATAGAGGTTATAATGTGATACGCGAAGATCGCGATGACGGCTATTCTGGAGTTGCTATTTTAATTAAAACTGGTATTCCTTTTGAGCGCATAACAATTAAAAAAAATTATATTCAAGACTTGCTTGCTTGTGGTATTAAAATCAACTATAAACAAAGTTATTTAAGTTTACTCTCTGTATATAGGTGCCCAAAAACTAAAACCAAAACCGAAGATTGGGATAAGTTATTTTCTCAACTAAAACACCCTTGTATCATTGGAGGAGATATGAATGCACATAATTCTTTGTGGGGCTCATATAAAAATGATAATATAGGCCATCAAATTGTGGAGACAATTCAGAATTTAGATTATGTAGTAATGAATAATGGACAACCAACTTGCCAAACGAGTCCAGGAAACTCAGATTCCATGATTGATGTCACGTTTTGCTCACCATCCCTTTTTGATAAAACTTCGTGGTCTGTAGATCTTGATACCTTGGGATCAAATCATTTCGTTATAAAGGTTGTGATCGATGTCTTGGGAAGTAATGCTAATACCATTTATCCCAGTACTAAGTGGAACATTAAAAAAGCAAATTGGTCATTATACTCTCAGCTTGTTGATACCTTATTAAACGAAAAACCTCACACATCCTTAAATACCCAAGAAAAATATAATTTCCTTATTGACTGTATTAATGAAGCTTCTAAACAATCTATTTCTGAATATAAACCATTTAAATGCAAACGAACTCCCCCTCCGTGGTGGGATTCGGAATGTGATCAATCCGTTGCAGAAAGAAAGAAGGCATTAATAAACTATAAAAACAATTCTTCTCCTGAAAATTTTTGTAAATGCAAAGAAGTAAATGCTCGTGTCAAAAAATTCCTGAAATTAAAGGCCAAACAAAGTTGGGTTGCATGGTGTTCAAAATTAAATAAACAAACTCCATCTAGTCTTATTTGGAATCAAGCAAGAAAAATGAATAGGAAAAAAGTTAATTTTTCATTACCTCTAAGTAATTCATGGGTAGACGATTTTTTCGATAAAATAGCTCCACCTTACGTAAATAACCAGTTAGATGTTATTAATTCTAAAACGCTTCCATCTGATCAGAATCATTTTCTCCTTACACCTTTTTCGAGAACTGAATTAGAATTTGCCCTTGATAATCGCGTTAGTACCTCACCAGGATACGATGCAATCAAATATCCTATGATACAACATTTACCAGATAACGCAAAACAATTACTTTTAAATATATTTGACCAGATAATTATTGAAGGCAACAGCATAATAGATTTTAAGCGTATTATAGTCGTTCCTATTCCCAAACCGGGGAAAGACCCTAAATTAGCTGAAGCTTACCGACCGATATCATTATTATCATGTATATTGAAGACTCTCGAACGGATGGTTAAGATTAGGTTGGATTGGTGGCTAAGGGATCAAAATCCTTTACCCGCTAACCAACATGGTTTTAAAAAAGGTTATGGAACTTTAGATTCCTTAACAACTCTTGTGGTAGACATTCAGAACAGTTTTTCCAGGAACAGTTATGTGCCCGCTTTATTTTTAGACATCGAAGGTGCTTATGACTCTGTCTCTCTTTCAATTCTCCAAGAAAAGATGATTACATTTTTTAAAATTCCATCACAGTTTGCTTCTAACATTGTAAACCTGTATAAAAATAGAATAATTTATTTAAAAAATAATCATACTCTTATAGGCCCTAGACTTAATAATAAAGGATTACCTCAGGGCTCCGTTTTGAGCCCTATTTTATTTAACATTTACACAGCAGATCTACACAACATCACTATTAACAATATTGCATTTAATGTTGTACAATATGCTGACGATTTCTGTTTGTACACAGAACACAAGAAATATCAGCAATCCATTGAAAACTTGAATAGTGTCTATGGTCTCCATAAAAAATGGTTTATTGAAAATGGCTTTGAATTATCATGCAGTAAATCACAAGTTTGTTTATTTACCAGACATAACTTTCCTAATATTAGCACAATCACCTTAGGTGGGCATAAATTTTCTTTTAAAAATAAAATTAAATATCTTGGAATGATACTCGACCAAAAATTGACCTGGAAGTTACATATTGACGACATGTTGAACAGGTGTAATAAGGGAATAAACTTTCTTAAATCAATTAATAGAACTTGGTGGGGATCGGATGTTGAAGTAAGTTTATTATTTTATAAAGCTTACATACGATCTATTTTCGATTACGGCAGTGTTTTGTATGGATCAGCAAGTAATGCACTACTAAACAAAATCAACGTTTTACAGAATTCAGCCTTACGAATATGTCTAGGAGCTATGAGATCCACTCCAGTACAAGCTTTATATTTGGAAGCCTTGGAACCTCCTTTAAATCTAAGACGAAGTTTTTTGTCCAAAAAATATTTAATGAAAGTATACTTAATTAACCCTCTTCTATACCAAAAAATAGTGACTTTAAGTTGCCATGATCTAACCAATAAATATTGGCAAAAAAAGAAATCTCCCTTACTGTGTGAAGCTTATAATCAAAATATAGTACTCTTAAAAAATATAGATAAAACGAACGACTTATTCAAAAACTACGCGTACTCTTCTTTCTTTTCTCCTACAGATATTATTGTACCAAATTATAGTGAAAACATATATTTAAATAAAAATATTCTTTTATCCATAACGAATAGTTACAATGAGTCAATAGCTCTATATACAGATGCGTCTAAATCTGCAGATGGAACTGGATGCGCCTTTTTTATACCATCGGGACATATAGAAAAGAAATTCAAACTGAAACCGGAGACTTCGATTTATACAGCAGAGGCTATTGCAATATATGAAGCTTTACTATATGTAGCTGAATTTGATTTCGCCCATATTATAATTTTGTCTGACTCCTTAGCAGTATTGAAATCTCTTGGTAAATATGGACCCCCAAACATCCAAGACTGCCCATACATTTATAAAATTAAACATATTAAACAAAATCTTTTAACCAAAGGAATCAATGTACATTTTATCTGGATTAAAGCACACGCAGGTTTTGAACATAATGAGTATGTCGACTTATTAGCCAAAGAAAGCGTTTCATCCGATACCAGTATTCTACATAAAATAACACTGACTGATAGTATAATCTCTTTCAAGTCAACACTGCATCGGGAGTGGAGCTACCAGTGGAAGGAATACTCTTTTGTGAATCAAAATAGATACTCGTTAATTCAGCCCGATATTCCCAAATTTCCTTGGTACAAGTCTTGTAGAGCTTCTAGAAAGTACATAACTTCTATTATTAGAGTACGATTCGGGCACGCATGTTATCCAAAACATTTATTTAAAATACAGGTTTTGGATAATGATAAATGTGAGCATTGTGAAGAGGAAAGTGATTTAGATCATATATTTTTTGGTTGTTCTAAAAATACAATTTACTCATCTAAATTAATAAATGATTTATTAAAATGTAAAGTAGCAACTCCTTGGAATATACTATATTTATTATCACTTGGTTCTGTAGATGTATACAACTCTTTAATTAACTTTTTAAAAGACAGCAAATTATCATTATAATTCCCTTAAACATTTTTAATTAATACCTTTGGTAGTTAGTAGTTTTAGCTGTTAAGCTTAGTGTTACTTAATACCTTTTAGTTGTTATCTTTGTTTTAAACCTGTTTTGTATAACTTGATAACTTGTATTCCTTATGTGTCTGGCAGTATGACGGTAAGTCTAAGCCAAAATAAAAAAAAAAAAAAAAAAAAAAAAACTCTTAGAGATTCTACAGGTCGATTTTTTGTCCCGTTACCTTTTCGTCAAGAAAAACCTAAATTTCTTGATACTTATTCTCAAGCCCATCGACGTTTTTCGATGCTTGAAAATCGTTTTAGAAAAAATCCTGATTTACGCACAAAATATTGTGATTTTATGCAAGATTATTTAAATAAGGGTCACATGTCTCTCGTTCCTACAGAGCATAGCCATTCTCCTTCGGCCTATTATATCGCCCATCATGCTATATTTAAGGAACAAATTTCCGAATTCGAGATTGTATCTAAAATAAGGGTAGTCTTTGATGCAAGTTTGCGTGACATAAACGGTGTATCTCTAAATGACACCTTACTTGTAGGTCCAAAGCTTCAGAAGGACATTGCTAGTCTTTTACTTAGATTTCGATTTTATGCCTATGTCTTTGTTTGCGACATTAAGCAAATGTACAGACAAATTAATGTGATTGCCGACTATTGGGACTATCAACGTATTCTATGGCGTTTCTCCCTATCCGAACCTCTTCAGGAGTATCATTTACGCACTGTGACATATGGTATATCTTATTCACCATATTTGGCATTACGTACCTTGTATGAACTCGCAGCTTCTGAAGAAAATAATTATCCTCATGTAGCTAAAGCTTTAAGAACTCAATTTTATATGGACGATGGTTTACTGGGAGCTAATGATATTCCCTCAGCCTTGACTCTTCAATTTGACTTAATCGCAGTTATGAAAAGAGGAGGTTTTGAACTTGGAAAATGGGCTAGTAATCACCCTGATCTAATTACTCATCTTTCTGCTTCCGATTGTCAGAACTCATCTTATAGTTTTGATAAGGACGAACCTTCATTCATCAAACTGTTGGGATTAAAATGGGATCCGTCATCAGACATATTTTCCTATTCCTATGTCCCTTTTGATCGCTCTTGTACAAAGAGACACATTTTGTCTGAAATTAGTAGGATTTTTGATCCTCTCGGATTTATTTCACCCTGTCTTCTGTTTGCAAAACGTCTGCTACAAAGATTGTGGGAGCTCAATGTCCCTTGGGATGAAATCTTATCCGACGAGATTACCGAAATTTGGACAAAATTCAAAACGGAATTACCAAATCTCGCTGATATTAAAATTGCTCGTTATTTGGGTTCTGAAGCCATATCTCGCGTCGAGTTACATGGCTTTTGTGACGCCTCTCAAGTAGGTTATGCTAGTGTTGTTTACTTTCGAATTGAAGAAACCACTGGTAATATCAAAACCTTTTTGGTTAGCGCTAAGTGCAAGGTTGCTCCATTAAAGACCCAGTCTATTGCTCGTTCGGAGCTTTTGGCAGCAGTTCTTCTGGCTAACTTAATTAATTTTGTTCAAAGAAGTTATGAGGGCTTCATAATGTTTGACGCTGTATATGCGTGGTCAGATTCTATGATAACTTTGGCTTGGTTGTCTTCTTCACCAAGTCGATGGAAGACTTTTATAGCTAACAGAGTAAGTCATATACAAGAAACTGTCCCTAATTCTAGTTGGCATCATGTGGCGTCTTCACAGAATCCTGCCGATTATGCAAGTCGTGGTCAAAGTCCGCTTCAACTTCTAAATACTTCTATGTGGTGGTCAGGCCCTCCTTTTCTTTCTATGCCTAGAACCACTTGGCCCTGTCAGCCTGCAACTGAATCTTACTCTGATTTATCAATAGAGATCCAAAAGGAGGAAAACAAGTTGCACTTGCGGTGACAGTTAATAGTGACAATTTTCTATTTAATTTACTTAACCGATTGTCTTCTTTGCTTAAAATTCAAAGAATTTTAGCTTATGTTATAAGGTTTATAAAAAATTCTAGGTCTAAACAAAGACTCAACGAAAACAAAATCCTTACTCCTCAGGAAATAAATTCTTCACTTATACCGATCATTCGATATGTTCAGCTGGATGTTTTTTCTGATATTTTTCTTAAGATTAATCAAAATCAGTTACTGTCAAAACCTTTTCGTAAATTGGCCCCATTTGTGGACCCAGATGGTTTACTTAGAGTTGGTGGTCGGCTTAAAAGATCTTCTTTTAGTTATGACATTAAACATCCTATCCTTTTGCCCAAAACACACAGACTGACAGAATTGATAATAGAATCAGTTCACAGCTCATATTTTCATCCTGGTTTAAAGACTTTGCAATACTTGTTGCTTCAACAATATTGGATCTTATCCCCTAAAGCAGCAATTTATAAATGTTTATCTAGATGTATTACATGTTTTCGTTCTAAACCCAAGTCATATAATCCGTATATGGCTGATTTACCCTCGTTCCGCGTTTCTCAGTTAAAGCCATTCTCATCAGTTTGCATTGATTTCGCTGGTCCATTTTCGCTTTTGATGAGCAAACACAGAGGAGCAAAAACTTTTAAGGGTTATGTCTGATTATTTGTTTGTACCGCTACTAAGGCCATTCATTTGGAGGCCACATCTGATCTTAGTTCAGAGTCATTCTTAGCAGCTTTTAGACGTTTCATTGCCCGAAGGGGTAGGTGCAATCATATTGTAAGTGATCAGGGCACTAATTTTAAGGGTGCTAATAATCAATTAATATAACTTGCTCAAATTACAGCACACAAATTAGACATTTCTTGGAATTTTAATCCTCCCGCTTCTCCGCATTTGAATGGATTGGCCGAGGCTGGCGTCAAGTCATTTAAATCATATTTTTACCGAGTTATGGGAAATCAAATTTTAATCTTTGAAGAATTCTATACAGTTCTAACACAAGTCGAGGCTATTCTAAATTCTCGTCCCTTGTGTCCCATTAGCTCAGATCCTAATGATCTGCAGCCACTTACTCCTGGACATTTTCTGATTTTCGAATCGGTAAATAATCGGATTCCTGAACCCAATTTAGAGCATTTAAGTCTTAACAAACTAAGTCGTTGGCAGCTACTGCAACGTATCCAAAGCGATTTCTGGAAACGTTGGTCTTTAGAGTATATTAACACTCTTCAACAAAGACACAAGTGGACTAAACAGTCTCCTCCGGTTTCTAAAGGAGATCTGATAGTTATTAAGAATGAGCAGCAAGCTCCTTTGCAATGGGAACTTGGTCGTATTGTTAACGTATTTCCGGGACAGGATGATGTAATTCGCGTTGTCGAAGTCAAAACTTCTCGCGGCACGATGAAACGACCGGTGGTCAAGATTTGTCCTCTTCCAGGCAATTAGGCAATGTAACTGCCTTTTTTAATTAAGTTTAATTGAGTTTAACTTTAGTTTTATTTTTTTTCTTTCTCTCTTACTTTGAAAACATTCGTTTTGGCGGGGTGAATGTTTGGGAATCCTTATTTCTTTATTTTAATATTGCTATGATTCTACTATTTATTTATTTTCGGGTAGAATAAGCTTTAGACAATTTAATTATATTTAGTTATTTTGGTATGCCCCCTGTAAAATGACGCGGAATAACCTTCTTAATGTCAATTTTTAAAATTATCCACAAGCTCAAAGCTTATCGCTTTCGGTACGCATGTATAAAACTGGACATGCGTTAAGTACTTTAAGGACAAGGTACCACTACTGTGATTTCGCTTCAAGCTTTCAACGAAAAAGGTACTCCCTTTCGTGATCTTGACGGTACCGTCCCGCGTTCCACGTGCATCGCGAATTCCATGGAAGGAGTCCAGAATTGAGTCACCCATTGGATCTACAAGTTTACCATATCCTAAACATCACCGATTTCCAGGTAAGCGATATTGTGCAAAGCTTGTGGAAACATAATTTTTAAATTCTATTTTTTTACAACTCAGTTTTCATATTTCCTGCAGTTTTCATAACATTTTGAAACATACGTACTACCTTAAATATTGATTTTATCAAAAAAATGTACGGCATCAAAATTGTACAAAATTTAATTCTCTTCATTTTTGTATAGGTATATATTTGTTGTAAAACTAATAATAAACGGGATAATTCAATAATTATTCAATAATTATGCTACAACTGTCACTATTTTCCCCTCATAACTCGGAAAATATCGACCGCACGAAAAAAATTACAATTAATGAAATTATAGGAAATCGTATTTTCAACAATTTAAGTTTCTACACTTTTTGTCAAAAATTGAAAATGGCGGAGATATTGAGCAAAAACGGTTCTCGTTTAAAATCAAGATGGCGGCTAACGCAACGGCGGAATTTAGTCGAGATTTTAAATTTATACTAATATTGACCCTCCCTCAAGATTAGAAAAATAAAATTTGGGGCAGCTTCTAATGCAAGGTCAAATGCTATCCCGACTGGGCTATCAGAATACCCCGTATATAAATACCAGTCTCCAGCTATAATATATCTGTAACAATTTGCAGAAATAAATGTAATCTTTTGTCAATATTTTCTCGTTTGTAGGATGCACTTTTGTTAAACCTGTCGATACAATAATAATAACATGAAATGATTGGATAATAAAGATAAGCATCAATTACTTTGAACGCTACGGTTGTTAAAAGTAATATAAAAACTCCTTCCTCTTCTTTCTCGTAATCTTTAGCGCACCTTTATTGCGGCGGATGTCGGGTTCCCTCTCTTATCCATTTCTTCCATGCGCTTCTATCGGTAGCCAGACTCTTCATATCTCTCCTTTCACCTATATCCTGGATCTGGCCTATCCATGTCTTCCTCAGGGTCAGGGTAGAGTTATTACCGCAGTCAACGAACAATCAATTCACCACGTTCCTTCAACAGAAAAATAATTATCTCCTGCAACAAAACGTTCAACTTCAACAACAAATAAAAAAGCAACAGCAGGCAATCCTTGAACTAACCAAAGAAATAAGACATTTGAGAGATCTAGTACAGCAAAACACTAAATCCAATAATGAATGGCTCAAATATTTAGAATAGCTTTATGGAACGCCAATGGGGTCATAAATCGGAAGAATGAAATTGAGGCATTTTTAAAATTTCACAACCTAGATATATTTCTAATATCTGAATCTCACTTAACATCAGAAAATAGTTTTAGAATATCCAATTATTTAACGTACAATGCTGCCCATCCAGACGCAGCAAGAAGAGCCAGTGCTGGAGCAGCTATAATCATTAGAAAGGGTATAAAACACCATATTTTACAAAAGATTGAACAACCAGATCTACAAGCAGTCTCCATTGAAATAGAAGATTGGATCGGACCAATCTCGATAGCTGCTGTATACTGCCTACCAAATTATAGAGCTAACAAAAATTCTTTAAGTAATCTCTTTAACCAACTTGGTAACCGTTTCCTGGCAGGTGGAGACTGTAACGCCAAACATACTAGTTGGGGTTCAAGACTGTGCGCTCCTGGAAGAGGCAGGGTACTACATCAAATCATATCAGAACAACACTTGGAGCATTTGTCTACGTGTCAGCTCACATACTGGCCATCCGACCCGCAGAAAGTTCCCGACTGTTTAGATTTCTTTGTTACAAAAGGGTTCTCAAGGGGATATCTAAGTATCGAATTAAATCTTGATATAGAGTCTGATCATACTCCTGTAGTAGCAACTGTACATTCAGGAATTAAAGAAAAAGAGCCTCTGCCCAAGTTGCACAATTACAAAACCAACTGGCAAGCTTTCAGAGAAAGGGTTGAAGCACATATTGAACTAAACGTATCACTAAAGTCACCAGAAGAACTAGAAAAAGAAATCCAAAATTACACAACAACGATTCAGGAAGCTGCATGGAAATCAACACCTCCACCAACAAAAGCAAAACAAAAAATAAATTGTCCAATAAATGCCAGAGAAAAAATAATTGAAAAAAGGTATCTCAGTAGAACTTGAAAGCAAACTAGATGCAATTTTTCATTCAGATGACAAGTTAAGGCTCAATAGAGCAGCACGACAATTGAAGGAACTACTAAAACAACTAAAAAATAACAGCGTTCAAGAATACCTAGAAAATTTAACGCCGTCAGATGCCAGCGATTATGCGCTATGGAAGGCTACAAAAAAATTAAAACAGCAACATCGTCATATCCCAACCAATTAGAAAATCCAACGGAACATGGGCCAGAACAAACAATGAAAAGGCAGAAACTTTCGGCGAATACCTAGAAGTTTTCAAATCTATACCAGCTGCTGCAACAAATAACGATCAAGAAATTTACAATTTCCTACAGAACCAAACCCTGACAGGAGAAAACACACTACACGTTTCACCCAAAGAAGTTCAAAGCATAATCAACAATAATCTAATAAAAAAGAAAGCACCTGGCTATGACTTAATCACAGGTGAGATAATTAAAAATCTACCTACCAAAGCAATTAAAATGCTAACTCAATTGTGTAATGCGGTACTAAGGCTAAAACACTTCCCAATCCAATGGAAAATTGCGGAAATTATCCTTATACAAAAATTAGGAAAACCTCCAAATGAGCCCACTTCATATCGACCAATTAGTTTAATGCCAGTAATGTCTAAGATCATGGAAAAAATAATAGAAAAAAGACTTCTACAAATACTAACAGACAGAAATATGATACCCGACCACCAATTTGGCTTTAGGAAAGAGCATGGTACCGTCGAACAAAATCACAGAGTGGTCAACGTTATAAATAAAACATTTGAAGAAAAAAGTTACTGTTCAGCAGCATTCCTCGATGTTAGCCAGGCTTTTGATAAAGTTTGGCATCAAGGACTGTTGTATAAACTGAAAAAGAACTTACCGGAGAAACTATATACACTCCTTAAGTCGTATTTATCAGAAAGATACTTTCGAGTGAAGTTTGAGTCAGCCTTTACAAAACTATATCCCATCAGATCAGGGGTACCGCAAGGAAGCGTTCTGGGACCACAACTGTATCTGATTTACACAGCAGACTTACCCCCACAAACCGTGATACAACGACCACCACCTTTGCAGACGATACTGCAATCCTAGCAGTACACAAAAATCCCGTCGAAGCTGCTGCAAAACTCCAGAGAGTATTAAATAAATACATGGGCACAAAATTGGAGAATTAAATTGAATGAACAAAAATCAAACCATATTGTTTTTACAAAATGTCACGGTGAATCACCTACAGTAACAATAAATAATAAGGTAATTCCCTCAGTTACCTCTGTAAAATATCTGGGCATGCACTTGGACAGGGGATTAACCTGGAGAACCCATATATGGAACAAACGGAAACAACTGGGCATAAAATTTAGTAAGCATTATTGGCTTCTAGGGCGTAAGTCTAAGCTCACGACAAGAAATAAACTGCTAGTCTACAACACAATATTCAAATCAGTCTGGGCATATGGTCTGCAGCTCTGGGGAACAGCATCCAAGTCGAATGTATCCATAATTGAGAGATTCCAGTCCAAGGTGTTACGTTCAATAATCGATGCTCCGTGGTTTGTTACTAACAGGGATATTTACAATGATCTGGAAACGAAAACCGTCAGTGAATTGATAGTGGAGTTAAGTGCAAAATACATCGTACGTCTTGAAAGCCACGCGAATGTGCTTGCAATTAATTTGTTAGACAACAGTCAGGAAACAAAACGGTTAAAGAGACACACACCATTAGATTTACCGCACAGACATTAATATTGTTACAGTAGCTAAGTTAAGATATGTAATACAGTAATTTAATATTATCTCTATAGAGATGTGTGGCGCTGGTCACAATCTCTTCATGTCATTATTTCTCAGATAAAATGTGCCTATTGTTATATGTTATAACAGATTGCCTAATAAACACAAAAAAAATCCATGTCTTCCTTTGCCTTCCTGTTTTTTCTTTTGTTTCCCATTTTGGCTTCATATACCTTCTTTGTTAGCCTGTTTTGCTCCATTCGTTCTATTTAGCCAAACCGACTCAATTGTTTGTTTTCGATCTTCCTCATTATCGGTTCTTGTTCCAGTTCTCTCCTTATATCTTCATCTCTGAATCTCTCAAACTTCGTAACTCCAGCTGTTCTTCTCATGTAGGTATTTCATCTCTGTCGCGTTTATGATTGATTCATGTTTCTTTTGCACAATCCATGTTTCCGTCCCATATGTCATTACCGCATTTACAATGCTGTTATACACTCTGAGTTTAGTTTTATTGTCTATTTCTGATTTCCTAAAAATTGTATTATTAAAGAGTAATACACGTTAGTAGCCTTCTTCAGTTTATTACTTATTGCCATGTTCGTTTTCCCACCAGCTGTTATTATATTTCCCAAATATTCAAAAGTAGATATTTGTTCTATTACTTGTTCCCTTACTATTTGTTATTCCTTTCTTTTTCTCATCTCCTTTCTTTTCTTTTATTGTGATTCATTTCCATTTTTAATTTCTGTATCTCTTTTTGCCAAATATCTATTAGTTTTTGCATTTTTTCTACTATAGAAGGGAGATCTTTATTACATTTAAGTTTTTGTATCCTAATATATACCTACTGGAAGTTTCTTGTTTGATCTTTTGTATTTTTTATTAAGGTATTCATGATTATCATAAACAAGAGAGGACTTAGTCCACCTCCTTGCTTAATTCCCTTATTATATATCTCATTTAAACGTGGCTGATCTTTCCCCATTTATTTGTACTTGGCCTTCTACTTCCATATAAATAATATAGATTTTATGACATCATCTTTTTTGGTATATTTTAACTTTCCAATATTTTCCACAATATTTCTCTGTTTATCGTATCAAAATCCGCCTTCTGATCAACGAACATAAGAAATAGTGCATCCCCTTTACGGCATTGTCTCTCTATTATATTCCTTATAATATATACGTTATCGTTTCTGTGACGGTTTGAGCTGAATGCAGCCTGTTCTTCTTCCATTTATTTCTCTATTACTGACGCTTTTCTATAATTCTCGTATATACTTATATACCTTGAAGCCGACCGATGACAAACATAGCTATTGCTCTATAATTCTCAAATTCATTATGTTGCCCTTATTTTTATATTGGTAGAACTATATTTTCTTCCAGTCTTCTGTGATTTTCTCTGTACTCCATGCTTCCTTATCATGCGTCCTCTCATGCCGTTTTTCCAATTTTAATATTCTTTATAGCCTCTTCCAATTCTTCCTTTTTTATCTTCTCTGGCTCCTTTTCCTCTTCCACATCTGGTCTATTTCCTCCTCTTTCATTTCTTTCTACTTCTTCTTGTTTGAATTTATCTTCGTAGTATTGTTTCCATACTTCTACTGATTCTGTAGTCTCTGTTTTTAATTGGTTATGTTTCTCTTTGATTCCATACTCTGTCCTACCTTTTCCCTCTTCAACTTTTTATACGATTCCAGAATTTTCGGTTATTTGTTTTGTAATTTGCTTCCAATTCTCTTCCGAATTCTTCCCAGCTCAGCTTTTTCGCTTCCCTTACTTCTGTCTTTGCTCTATTACGTTTCTCTATATTTGTTAATTTCATCTCTACACTGTTGATATTTTTCCACTGTTAATTATACTAATATATATAACTATCATTCTTCTTCTTTAAGTACCGTCTTCAATCGAAGGTTGGATATCATCATCACTATCTTTACTCTATCTACCGCTGCTCTGAAGAGTTCTATAGAGCTGCATTTAAATGAGTCCCTTAAATTCTTCAACCATGACACTCTCCTTCCTATATTCCTTCCACCTCTTATCTTTTCCTGTATTATCAGTATTAGCATTTCATATCGCTCTCCACTCATTACATGTCCCAGATAATGTAACCTTTTAATTTTTATTGTGTTTATTATTTCGCATTCTCTACCCATTTCTCGCAATATTTCCGCGTTCAGTTTCTTCTGTATCCATGCTATTCTAAGCATCAGTGGCGGCTCATGGCCTTGGAGACAGGGTCGGCTAGGTTTTTTTGTCTCCTCATATAGGTATACCATCAAACTAAAAGGCTTAAATCATCATAGGAGATTTTGTTGTTTTTTGTTTTTTTATTTGATGTACTTGACATTCTCTTGTTTCATGGTGTTTCGACAATACGTGTTGATTCTTTTGAGACAAGATAAATCCCGTTTATTTGAGGCAGAAATTGGTGGTAGTGGTGATAAGAAAATTGATGAACAGTTTGTTATAATGAATTGCAGTACATTACTACATAGAATTATACATACATATTTTGTAACTTATCCCACTTTCTGAAAATATTTGGATCGGCATAATTTTTAAGTACCTAACTTGTTATAATAAATATCTTGGAAATTCTTTGGCGAAGGTAACTTTTAATTTTTGAATTGTCAAAGAGGTCAAAAATTTGCAAATGTTCAAAATTCGAAAAACGAGTATCTATTTGCATATATTAGTAGGTATCCAAAATTTCAAGATATACCTACTCGTTTTTCGAGAGATGTATCATGTTGTTGTCTTTTTTGGGATGGTTCGGAAATATCAAGCGAATCCAAAATGTCACTGCGTATATATTGGAAACTACTATCATTACGAAAATCTCTGAGATTTTGCACCAGCTTTCGTATTCTATTTTTTGAATAAATAATGTCAGTTGACTGTTTTTGAACAATAATGCTGCTCTGTCTTAAAAATATTTAAGAGAATATTAAAAGAGTAATTATTTAATAAAGTTCTCAAACCGATTGCTTCACGGATCGACGTATCGCCAATTTCAAAATCGTCGCCTTCGATAATAAAATCAAAAACTTCCAAAAGCTGTTCACGAAAATCTGCTACAGATACTAAAACTACCAGAGATAATCTGCTTAGATAAAACTAATCGAGATTTAAAATTTCATCGCGTCTGACAAACTGTTCGCTTTTTTTTTCGAAACAAATTTGTTCTAAAGCAGTAATCCGTTTAGGTGAGCTAAACTGGCAAGAAAAGACGATAGATATTCTTTATTTTTTTACACGTATCATGCAAAACTAAATTCATTATATGCGCATAATAGTGAGTAAATAAAGCTTGTGATGCAATATGTAGTTTTAACTTTTGACTGGAGACTATTCACCACACATCACAGCAACGCCGTCATAAGATTGCCCCAGTTTGCCCTACCAATTTATTTTTGATATCAAAAAATTTTAATCTGTTCTTTAAAACACCAAAAATATATTCTGCCTTATTGCTTTTACTCACGTCTCTAAAACCTAAAAACCTCTCATAAATATTACCACGTAACGCGCATCGAACAACAATAATTGATAATTGTGAATGACAAGATAATCAGAAATTTCATCTACTTCCAGCGAAAAGCAAATGGTTTTCTAAATCTCAGATTCAATAACGTTATTCAAAATGTAACTATTCGGTTAGGTATATGTATTAGTTCATTCTGTATTACGAATACACTTCGAATCAGAAAGTAAATATTTCTAAAGCAATTTTATTATTTTCTCTATAATTACTTTGATTTTTAACAAATGCTTCGATCCATCATGTCCACTAAATGATAATTCCTGACAACTTAAAAAATTACAATATCAATTAAACGACGTAAAATGGCGTGATTATTTTTGACAATTTCTGCCGATGCGATCTGGCGATGCCAAATGAAACACCGGCCGGCAGATTTAAATATGCCGTACCTGCCTACGGAGAGAATGTATGTTCGCTTGCTCATCGACTTGTTATTTCGTTGAGTTTTACGCGTAAGCGTCAAGCTACGGAGTGCTACGGATGAGTTAGGTACGGCTAGCCGAAAAGTCAGATGAATGGCCCGGATCATTCATTTTTTTGAGAAGTCTGTTATGCGCAGGAATCACTTAACGCTCGGATTGATCAAATCCTTTTAAAAACCATGAATAAAATTTAGTCTGTATTATCTGACAGATTTATTTTACTTCACAGATACAAATATTAAAAAAAACTATCTATATAAATGTGTGGGTCGGCACTGCCGACCCTGCCGACCCTGACCGGCCTCCACTGCTAAGCATCATTCTGTAACACCACATTTAGCTTATTTATATGTTCTTGCTTCAATGTCCAGCTATATAACTATCATAATACCTCGTATATATCGGTCTCCAGAGCTATTTATATGTGTAACAATTTGCAAAAATAGATGTTGTAATCTTTTGTCAATATTTTCTCGTTTGTAGGATGCACTTTTGTTAAATCTGTCGATACAATAATAATAACATGAAATGCTTGGATAATAACGATATGCATCAATTACTTTGAACGCTACGGTTGTTAAAACTAATACGAAAACAAAAAGGATAAATAGAAATTAGGTAAAATATTTGCAATAACAGTACCATATTTTGTTATGGAGTATTAGCTTTGTTTCATTCGTATTTTGTTGTTTTATAGGGTCTTGAATTTGGCAAGAATTTTCTTTTGTTTCTTGCTTATTCAATTATCGTCTGCTTTATTATCTTCTCCATCAATCAACTTGTATATTTTATTAATGACAGCTATTTTAAACACGTTTTATCCTTATTTGTCTAGTACTTCCATCTTTATTTTAGACTAAATAATTGCTCCGTAGAATATCGTTGTAAGAACTAGCTTTAAAAATTTTCAGAAAGCAAAAAATAAACATATTTTTTTATTAAACACATTATTAAACTAGGTACTGAAATCTGGTCACAGTTGACCAATTATCAATTATTTTTTGACGTAAATTACTAAATCATACATAAATTCTAAGAGCTTAACACTCAAGAGATTTTGGAGATATTACATGTAACAAATATCCCCAAAACTCTTCAGCTTAGCTCTGGAAGAAACTCAATCACCTTAGATATTGCGATGATGTTATTATTACAACCAACCAAGAAGGACTAGCCACAATGCTGACTCAACTACCACAAGCATCAGAGAAGATAGGGTTGAAATGAACACGAGTAAAACAAATACCATGACAAATACAAATGACAGAATAAATATAAATATAAATATAATATGTATATATTACCTGGGTCAAATAATCAAAGCTAATAAAGAGAACCAAACAATTGAAGTACAAAGAAGAATCAGATTGGCGTGGGCAGAGTTTGGAAAGTTAAGATGGATACTAAAAAACACAAAGATACAACAGTACCTAAAAACCCGTGTATTTGATCAGTGCATCCTTTCTGTTCTGACGTATGGCTTAGAAACATGAACATTAACAAAGCCCAACATGAACAGAATATAAATAACTCAGAGAAAAATGGAAAGATACATGTTGGGAATAAAACTGTAAGACAGAAAATCAAAAAAATGGATAAGAGACAAAACAACACATTAAAAAATGTAACTGGACATACAACAGGGTTAAAGTGGATATTTGCAGGAAACAATGAAGATAAAAGATGGGATGCTGAAATATAAAACTGGAGAACGTGGACAGGAAGAAGAGGAAGAGGAAGATCTCAGATGTGATGGAAGGACGATATTGTAAAAGCTGCAGAAACTCATTGGAAAAGCGCAGCCAAGGACAGACAGATATGGAAAGAATTTGGGAAGGCATATGTCCAAAGTTCGATAGAAATGGGCTAAAGAAGAACACTATGGTATCCGTAACCTCTTATTTTACCTAACAAGTATGCACTAGGCTAACACACAGCACAGCACTATGCTCTGTTTTTACACTTTGCACTAACTAAAATGGTTTTCTTCGTTTGAGTCTTCTTTCTAACCCAGTATTACCGAGATGCTGGATGGCTTCGATGTTTACATGACTATGGAGCTATTTTTTATTGTTCATGACTACCTGCTATCTTCTTGATAACTTTATCTACATCTTCCATCTCAAGGTCCTTGTGGAGGTCGACATATCTGATATACCAGGAGTATTAACGATGTTCCTTAACACTTTATTTTGTAGGAAATGTTGATAATGTAGGTATTAACCTAGATTCTGGATGATCTGCGATGTTACTTGAATTGGCACAGCCCGAGAGTTGGCAACCATGTCCATACTACCCATACTGGTCTCTGTATTTGTTTCTACAAAAGTATTTTATTATGTATGGACAATACTGAGTTTCTTCCCATCAGCCAATACATTTTTTTGTAACGGATACCTAGTTCTTCCCTTTTTTTAATATGGATTTTCCACCGAAGTCTTGCATCAAGTGTGACGCCCAAGTATTTTGCAGAAGACGCATATGGTATTTGGGCATCATTTCTTCTAATTCGAATATTTTGGGATTTTGCAATGCTGATCAGAAGCTCTCAGTGTCTTAATTCTCAGAAATAAATTCTTTCTAAGATATAGCACTTTAAAGATTATGGGATCTAATTTTTTTGACTGAAGAACAGAAAGAAATGTTATTCCTATACCATATTCGTGTTTGTTGTGATTCAGATGCCGTGTATTGAATGTGTGGCACGGTATGTTTCCAAATTCAGGATTTTGAAAAATGGGCTAAAAGCCAACACTTTGAAGCTCTATTAAAAAATAATCAGAAGCAATTGATTTCTGAGTCTCGGGGAAATGAGAACTTTTGCTCAACATAAGCATGACCAAAGCTAAGTACCTCTCTGCAAAGTGTAAGTCAATTGAACTGAAACCACTTTTACATAAGAAAAGTGTCGGAATCCTTTCCGATATATGTAATATGACCTTTGTAAATTTTTATTATTGTTAACCAAACATCTGAGTGACTGTTCGGTGCCATGATAATACAGGGTGATTTTTATTACATATATTGAAATTACATGCTTGCGACCCAAATAATAAACTAACCTCAACAGGTAAAAAAGGAATACAAAAATAGAGTCGAAAGTACTTGTTTTATTATTGTCGGTACTTTGACTGTGTACATTCTTGAATGTTATCTTGTGGCAAATTAGTCTAAGGCGGTTCGATAATGTAAATAGATTTAAAAATATGAATAAACTGTTTAATTAAAATGTAAGAAGTTATTTGTCTCCTTCCTCCCAACATCACGTGGCGATCCTGCCAGTCCATGAGATACCAAAGGAAGTATACTATTGTTCTGAAGCTATTTCCTTGTATCATTTTTATAATCAACTATTTTAATTGGAAAATAAGCTACAATTACATTGAAAATAATAATTTGATTAACATTTCGGCGTCCAAATCGGATGTCGTTGTCCAAATACAAAATATTACTAAATTAAACAAAAATGTTGTTGTTTAGTAAAAAATTCTTCATTTATATGGGCAATTCAGACATATATTATATATTTTAAAATAGAATACTTTAAAATGATATTGGTAATATTTATAAGTTGCGTTCCTGGGACGACTTTACTGAAAGATAGTTCTTTCGATTACATGAAATCAACCCAAACTCAAGCATATCCGCCACAAAAAAATCATAGCATGTGATATGTCTTTAAACTTTAAAAAGACAAACAAATGCAACATTCTCTAACACGAGAATTTTACTCTCACTGTTGCATTTGGTTGTCTCACCAAATGCAACAGTGAGAGTAAAATTCTCGTGTTAGAGAATGTTGCATTTGTTTGTCTTTTTAAAGACAGATCACATGCTATGATTTTTTTGTGGCGGATATTCTTGAGTTTGGATTGATTTCATGTAATAGAATGAACTATCTTTCAGTAAAGTCGTTCCAGGAATGCAACTCATAAATATTAGCAATATCATTTTAAAGTCTTCTACTTTAAAATGTATAATATTTCTGAATTGCCGATATAAATGAGTCAGATTAAATAAATTATTAGAAAAATTTTTTACTAAGCAACAACATTTTTGTTTAATTTAGTAGATATTATTTTGTATTTTGACAACGACATCCGATTTGGACGTCGAAACGTTAATAAAACTATTATTTCAATCTAATTGTGGCTTATTTCCCAATAAAAAAGGAAGTATAACAGGCTCGGAAATAGGCTAGAAAATTTATACCGATTATAACAAAATTCAGTTTGGCAACATTGTGTAAATACCAAGTCTTCTCGAATATCAACAGAACTATAATTTAGTACAGACAAATTAATATGTTTTTGTACCAACAAAAATGAGATGTTTTAACCAAATAATGTTCGAATATGATGTGATTGTCCTTAAAAGTAGAAAAAAATTATTTCTCTTGCTTACTATTTTTATAGTCTAATTATCTAAGTCTATGTCTATCGTCTAAGTGTTTACTGTAACCTAACTACTGACTAATTTACATTGATTAATAGGATGTTAAAATACTAGCTTATCTTGTCAGTGCTGATCTTTACATCGGCTACTCGAATTTCTTAAACATTTATAAAAAACATTGATACCGTCACTTTTTTGCGCATTCTGACTGATTTCCATTTCTACTATACAAAGTGTTAAAAGACAGTTACCAATACAACAATAATTGTTGTTATTTAGTAACGAGTTATATTTTAGGCCTTCAATCCATACATTTTCCCGTCTGGATGAATCTATTGTTTCTTGTATTAACTCTTTTATTATTTTATTTCAGATTCACAATGAAAACAACGAAGATAATATAGCCATATCGCCCTATGGGGCTGTTAGTATTCTTATAGCTTTAGGAGAAGGTCTTCAGGGTGAAGCGGTACGTGAACTGCAACAAGCTGCTCATATTCCCAACGACATTTCAATTATTAGAGTGGGTTTGCGAGATATTCATCGCCATTTAAAGGTAAATATTGCTTACATTTTCAATTATCTATTCCCGTTTCATCTTCGTAAATCATATTATTTAATATTGTCTCATGATTACTATCACCTACATCCCTATAGGGCTTTTTATTCATAGTCATTTGTTTCGAGTTTCTGTATGTCGTATAATCCGTGTATACTAATATTATACACGGAATATACAACATATGACGGAAGCTCGAAACAAATGACAATCGATGAAAAGCCCTATACTTCATCACTATAATTTATTTTCATCCTGCTCTAAGTCTTCCGCAGATTTTTTCTCATACATGATACTAATGATCCTAAAGGAATTACCTTAATATGTCCAAAACTAACAATAACATGTTCTATATTTTATTTATTGAAAAATAAATCATTCTTTTTTTATTTTCTTTATATTTCAGAGTTATTTTATTCCCAAAGAAGGTTTCCTAGCAGGATTAACCTTAAACCATGAGAACGTTACTTTAAGATCATCCTATGTCGACACTTTAAAGTACTATGGTTTTGATATTACGTCTTTTAACAGTGGGTTATATCCCCCTCCACCAACAACAGAGCGACCATCTTTAACAACTACAGACACACCTGGAAGAGAAATGACCATGGAGATGACGTTACCTCCAACTGCTACAGAACAACAACCTAAGTTAGACACTACAGTGGTTACAGCATCTGTAACTGTCAAAGATATGGTTACCACTACAAATCCAACTACTACTTTAACTACAGAAGAAACTACAGCTCCAACTACTACGATTATCCCTATGATATCAACTGAATTAAGTACTATGTTACCTACAGAACTCACTACCACTATTACAACTTTACAACCAACTACTACACCAAATTCAGAACCAAGTACACTTAAAATAGTTACCACAGAAGTACCTACAACTAGTACTACAGTTGTGACTACAGAAGTAAGTATGCGTACTACAGAAGAAGTTACAAAAATTACTAGGGAAATAAAAGATAATAGCATTACACCCAGTATCACAACTGAAGAAATGTATACAACACTTGCAACTTCTCCTACAAGTACTTCCGAGGAACCAACAACAGTTACCACTATAAATATAGATACCACTACAAAGGTGATCAAAGAAACTATGGAGACAACTGCAGAAGAGGTTACAACTACAGAAATTAATACAGAAAACGTACCAATGGAAATTTCATCAACCACTGGTAAGTTGTGGTCAATTTAAATATTATTCTTTCAATGTAAAGTTTGTTTAGCAGTAAATGGTTGACTTCAGTTAGTGCGGTCGTAAATATTATTAAATTTATCTGACTTAGCCCATTGTTAAGACCGGTCCGGACCGATAAGGAAACGAGTTTGGCAATTAACACTGACTAGACGGTACTCCTATAATAAAACAAAGGATCCACAAAATTTACAATAATTACGACGACAATAACAAAAAAACGGATGTAAAATATATTGCTTTGCCTTATATACCAGAAATTATTGTTTTCAAATGAGTTTTAAAATAAATTAAATCTATTTTAATTGCTAAGGTTATAGAAAAACAAACATTCAAACATATTTAAATTTTATCTGAAACCGGGTCTTTTATACTATTATCGGTTATCGGTAACCGGTATTATTTGAAGTCAACCATTTACTGCTAAACAAACTTTACCCAATGTGAAGACAGTTTAAGCTATATCCTGAAGATATCAATCAGTTTTGGTTATTGTTAATTATGGTAAAAGTCCGGATTATAGGCATTTTGATCTTCTGCTTGTTTTTCTGATAAGTTAGAATTTTTAGTAAAAATGCTTGTCTTACTTATTTAAAAAAATTAATTAAAATCCTTTATATAAGGTATACATACTTATATTAAAAAGTCCCTTTCGGGCTACATCACAGAACGTTTTCAGTATAAAACTTCCATCATCAGTGCTTCTTAAAGGTGCTTGAGCTACCAAAAAAATGTTTTTGGAGGCTTCCATAACACAATGTGTTATTTATATTATTGTTTACATTTTTTAGATTAATAAATTTAAAACTTTTTTTTAGATTATACCACTCAAGCAGATACTACAGTAATATCTCCTATAACAACTACAACAGAAAGTGCCATTCTAGAAACTACTTCTAAGATACCTGATACAACAATAATTACTACTATTGAACCGATAGGAAGTGAAACAGAAACAACAACAGAAATTATAATGTTGGAAACTATATTAGTAACTTTGCCATCTGAAATATCAACAACAGTTGACTTATTACCACAGACTACACCTACAGTTATATCAACACAAGGTGAATCATTTCCGCAAACTACAATTACAGAAACAACAACAGACAGTTTAATAGAAGAAACTACAACAGAACCAAGTTTATCCAAAGAAACGTCAACTGAAGCTTCAAATGAAGGTGAAACATTCACACCAGCTAAATCTACAGCAACAACAATCGAATCTGTAACATTTGATAGTACATTGGTACCAACTGAGATTTCAACAGTGGCTGAATCATTCACACAAACTCAAGTTACAGAAAAAATCACAACTGAAGCACCAGCTACAGAAATTAAACCTGAAGTATCAACAAACACTGAAGCAGAAGACAGTACAAAAGAAATATCTACAGAAACTGAATCTGTTCCAGAAACAACAACTTTACTGTCATATCCCTACCCAGATGCATCAACACCAGAGATCGAAACGTCTAAAGATGTTGATGAAAATGAGGTTTTTGCCAGTGATTCCCCAACTTTGCCTGCTAAACGAAAACGATCAAAAAATAGCTTCAAGCAGTTAAATAGTTACAAACACAGACCCAGATCTACTTACACCTCGGATTATAATGAGTACCTTTCTGGAAAGAATAGAAAATTAGCCAGTGGAATAGGAGATTCAAAGAGAGATCCAATAAGAAGAACAAGATCCGTGGTAGACTACGTAATTGCTAGATACTACGATGACTATCACTCAAACAACCATCATAATTTGGAACCCTATGTACCACAAATGAGACCCAGCTTCTTAATACAGGGAAAGTATCGAGAAAATCAAATTGAGTTCATGAAGTACGATACAGTACTACCGTTTTTCTACGTATCTCATCTAAAGGTTCAAGCTTTAAGCTTTCCATTGGACAGCCCGAAATATTACTTACTCATACTGCTACCTGTGCAAGAAAACGGTGTCGATAGGCTTATTTGTGAATTGAGGTTCAATGGAAGTTTGAAGTATATCATAGAAAATTTAAGGCTCAGGCATGTGACCGCTGTTATACCAAGTTTTATGCTGAAGGGGTATGTCAATTTGACACCCACTTTGCAAAAGGTAAGTGGCGATAGAAATATAACTCAATATGTTACATTTAAATCGTCTTTTAAATTATCTCACTGAATCTTGGTATATTAAAAATGATTTCTAGTTGTTATTAACAATTGCCTGTCTTTA
Organism: Diabrotica virgifera virgifera; assembly: GCF_917563875.1. Classification (NCBI taxonomy): domain Eukaryota; kingdom Metazoa; phylum Arthropoda; class Insecta; order Coleoptera; family Chrysomelidae; genus Diabrotica; species Diabrotica virgifera. The sequence goes on from NC_065443.1 coordinate 126,337,588, forward strand.
TTGATTATCTTTAGGTAAAACTTTTATTCTATTCATCTCCTTTTACCAGGCATCTTATTGACATTTAATGTTTTTAAATTTTAGAGGAAGGTGTAACATCAATTGATCTCTCACCTTATTCTATTTTGGTTTAGTTTTGAAGTAGGTCTTGGGGCCAGATTGTATCTAGTCTCTTTGTGGCATGAATATTATTGAATAATTCCCTTATAAGTCATTTATAGGAAGTGGATAGGACACACCTTACCAAAACCAGCAACAAATATTGCTAGACAAGCTCTACATTACAATGCTCAAGGCAAAAGAAGAATGGGTAGACCATCTTATACGTGGAAAAGAACAATAGAGAAAGAACTCAAAGAAAATCATTTAACATGGAACGATGCAAAAAAGATAGCAAAAAACAGAAGAGAATGGAGAAAACTAGTAAACAAAATTGGACGGAACTCAACAGATGATGCGTGGGACTAGCAACCTCACCATCATTCCTCATGCTACTTGAAACGCCGCAAGGTGCCCTTTGCTCCACTTGGAGATGTATGATTATGATGAAGTCATTTTTGTGTTGAATGGTATGTTTATTTTGTGACTCCGTGGCTCGATGGATTTCTTCTCTGAGGAAAGGAATCTTTAAGTCGTAATCTTAGTGAAGTGTTTGATCACTTATATACTATGGAGTCACTATCGATCTTAGCACTTTAGACTGAAATCTTTGGATGCTATTCAGCGACGTTGTCTTTGCACAGCCCCATAGATTTCGTAGTCCATAGTACCAGATAGGTTTGTTTATGGCTTTGTATAGAAGAATTTTGTTTTATATGTTGAGTTTGTTCCAAGTGAAACGTTGGTCAAGATGGAGGCCAAGGTATCTAGCATCTGTTACTGCTGGTATTCTTATCTTGTCCATTCTTACAGGTGGGCATTTGTTGTACCGGTTGGTAAATGTTATTTGAATTCTAACAATAAAACACTGAAACGTTTGTTTTCTATACTTCCACAAAATTTATTATAACTATGTGACTACAGTTGTTTCGGCATTGTACCTTTCTCAAGTGATTTAGTTTACTATGTGTTTGCCTTTTTAAAGTCTTTAACTGAAGTGGTTGAGGAGTGGGGAGCTGTTTGTCTCGACTTGGTCATTCAGAATTATATCTGTATTTTTTAATTTGTTAATTTCCATAGATTCTAATAAAGATAGATTGAATACCTTTATTTTGAATACTTGTTTGAATACTACTTTTTGATACCTTTATTTTGAATATGCAGAATTTGAAACTCTTCATTAAAAGAATGATTATGATCTAGAAGGTGAAGTGCGTATGTAGAAGTGTCTGTTTTTCTATTGTTGAAAGCCCTTTTGTATTCTGCTACCCGTTTGTCAAAGGTTCTGCCAGTTTGACCGATGTAAGTTTTCGGACAGTCACCACAAGTTAGTTTGTAGACACCACTCTGTAGTTGTTTACTCTTTCGGCTCTTATTGTTCTTAATATATTTGCTAACGTTGTTGTTAATTCTGAAAGCTGGTGTTATTCCTTTCTTTTTTATGTATCTGGCTATTATTGTTGTTATCTTGCCAGTATATGTGATAGAGCAGAAGGTACTGGGTTCTTTCTGTGGTGGTGGATAGACTAATTTCAGGGCTTTCTTATGGAGTTTTTGGTTTAAAATTTTGTTGTTTGTTCGTTAGGAATATCGTTTACTGCTATTTGTTTAATGATGTTCAGTTCTATTTCGAAGTTATTCCTATGACAGAAATTCCCATGTCAAAAAATAACTTCGAAATAGAACTGAATGTCATTAAACAAATAGCAGTAAACAATGGCTATAACAAACAAACAATTAATAAAATTTTAAATCAAAAACTCCATAAGAAAGCCCTGAAATTGGTCTCTCCACCACCACAGAAAGAACCCGGTACCTTCTCTATCTTAAAAATAGTCAGATACATAAAAAAGAAAGGATTAACACCAGCTTTCAGAACTAATAACAACTTAAGCAAACATATTAAGAACAATAAGAGCCGAAAGAGAAAACAACTACAGAGTGGTGTCTACGAACTAACTTGTGGTGACTGTCCGAAAACTTACATCGGTCAAACTGGCAGAACCTTTGACAAACGGGTAGCAGAACACAAAAGAGCTTTCTACAATAGAAAAACAGACACTTTTACATACGCACCTCACCTTCTAGATCATAATCATTCTTTTAATGAAGAGTTTCAAACTCTGCATACTCAAAATAAAGGTCTTAAGCTATCTTTATTAGAATATATGGAAATTAACAAATTAAAAAATACAGATATAATTCTGAATGACCAACTCGAGACAAACAGCTCCCCACTCCTCAACCTCTTCAGTTAAAGACTTTAAAAAGGCAAACACATAGTAAACTAAATCACTTGAGAAATGCACTCTGCCGAAACAGGTGTAGTCACATAGTTGTAATAAATTTTGTGGAAGTATAGAAAACAAACGTTTTCAGTGTTTTATTGTTAGATAAAATGAACTTCCATCAAGTAACGGTCGAATCCGTCAGTTATTTGAATTGCTTTTGTTTTTACCTATGTTCCCCATTTTGTGTACTAATCACTGAGTATGTCTAGATGATGTTGCAGATCTTGTGAGACTTGTATAGGACCTTCGTTTACAGCTAGTATTCCTACGTCGTCAGTAATTAAAGAGATTGTAATATTGTTAGTCTCTGGTATAGAGACTGTGTAGAGTGAGAACAGCAGCGGTCCGAGAACACTACCATGCGGGATTCCGGAGTTGATAGAACAAAGCATGGATTATTAGTCATTGAATTTTACAGAGAAATATTTATTTGATATGTAGGATTTGAATAGGAGAACATAGTTACTGGATAGTGCTACTTTGTACTTAGTAAAACAGGCCTCTGTGCCAGATTTTGCCAGACGCTTATTAGGTGTTTAGGAATATAGCTTTGCTGTACTTCTTTTCTTCAAGACTTTTAGTTATTTCATTTATCATTCGATGGACTTGTTGTGCAGTGGAGTAATTTTCCCTAAAACCAACCTGAAGTTTTGGTAGTAAAATTACGAATTCATGATTTGAGTATATCCTTTGGAACAGCAACATTTCAAAAACTTTGCTTACGGTTGGAAGTAGGCTGGTGGGTTGATAAGATGTTACTTCATTGGGCTCTTTTCATGACTTAATGATTTCAGCGAATTTTCATTTTTTTTTAAGAATTATAAGCTTAGCAGGCTGTTGGTTTGTTTATGTATTTCTTTCTTGACTTCTGCAGAAGTAAAACTTTTTATCGAAAGACGATTTGACATGCTGCGCTAATTAGTTCTTACACTTTTTCAAAAAGTTAATATGAAAAGAAAAAATCATGGATCACTAGCGAAATACCTGTCTAAGGATGTATTGCATTTAAAAATTAAAAGTTTGCGGCACTGGAAGGGAGGAGGTTGACAAATGACACATGTCATCGTTAAAAGACGACTCCGTTGGAATAAAATTCGATCTGTTTTAGCATTTTCACAAAATTCAATGAATATTGTCAAATATCAGGGTGGATTCTTTTGAGTGGCTAAACCTTTATGCACCATTTAATGATACATAGATATTTTCAAATTATTTTGTAGGCACTAGCTCTAATTTAAACCAATTTTTTTTAAAATATGTTTTACATAATTTAATATTTTGCTAAAATGTTGTATTTCGACATTTTTGAAAATGTAAAATAATAAGAAAATTCTAAAATTTGTTTTAGTTGGGTATTCGACGAGTTTTTGAACCAAATCAAGCGGACTTTTCACCAATGACCAGTTTCAGAGAAATTTTTGTAACAAATATAGAACAGGCCATTACAGTTAACATCAGAAACTATGTAGAACCTGATCCTATAGTCAACAGAAGTAAGTATTGGTATGATTTAATGTTGAGTTTAAGGTTGTAACATGTTTAAAAAAATTTTGTTATTATTTTTTTATAAATTAAAATCTTCAACATACTACTGAGTGCGCTACTGATTGCGCTGCTGAGTACCATTGCTGATCTGAAATTTTTAAACTGTCTTCGATAACTTATAAAATCGCAACATGAATTTTTGTCCTGGGATAAGTACTATAGAGATTGTATCCTCTAAACTCTAAGCTACGGGAGGTATATTTGAAACGCCCAATTAGCCCTTATTGCCCTTTGGATTTCTGAACAGAAAAGCGCAACATCTGTGTGGGTTGTTTAGGGGAACAGACACGTTTTCTCAGGCGATTCATTTGATTTTGATTCAAGATCATATCTTTTTCAGCAGTTAAATTAATTTTAAGTACCAGATTAACAAACCCCAAAAAAGCGGACCATATACTCGAGTGCCGTGCCGAGTCCCCGAATTTGACGTAACCCGGAGAGGGGACTCGGGGCCCAAGCAAGCAATAAAGATCTAAGCTAAGTCACTAAAGGTAGCGGGAATAGAGCGCCTCACGCTGGCCTGCATTGATTGGGGTAGGTTTTCGTGTGGGAGTCTGTGTACCCAGGACTCCCACATGATAAGCACTTTGCTGATAGAGAGCCCCTATAGAGCAACATAGTGCTATTAATTGTGGTGGAGTAATGCCTGCTTACATGAGTTAATCCTTTTCGTCCCAATGAATTGTATCACCCGAATGTGATCAATGAGTGATCAAGTCTCTCAGACTGGTTTAATCACTACTGCTTGCTCGCTTGGGCGCTACTTTCTCGTGTTCCTGCTGAAAGTTCTGTTGAGATCAGAGTAGGTACATATATTTGTATTCTTACTTTGTGTTCTAAGGGATAAATTTCTTCCCTTTTTTTATACTACTCTTTGCAGTTAGATGAATGCGTATTTTTATTTAAATATCATTCTTCTTCCGTGTTATTTCAATAAAAGTTTTAAATTCCAATATAATGAGGGGCAATTAGCTTAGAGCGTCGGTGTCACCGACAAAAAAGCTCCCTTCAGAATTCGTCATGAAATAATCCCTTAAAAATACATTTTTTCGGAAATGGTAATTATCCTCTATTCAGATGTTTATCTTAACCACATTAAATAAAAATGGTCTTTTCAGAGACTCGAATCCTGTCTTCTGTTTAGATTGAATTTGTTCTGCTTTTCGATTAAATTCAATGTTCAAGCCAGCTCCCGTAAGCCATCTGCTTCTTGGAAGTTTGAACATTTAATTTAATCGAAAATGAATTTTTATTTGTGATATAAACATTTTTGTCTGATTTCTGACAGCAGTAAAATGTATTTTGAATTAAATGAATTACATACATTCTTCTTTTTTTGTCAAATAATTTAAATTAAAAAAAAGGTTTTGGAAACCTTGTCTAAATAATTATGTAAATGTTTATATTACTGAATAGAGAATTAAATAAACTTTCAAATGAGCTAGCACATGACCCCTATTCCCATTTAAAAAAATCATCGATTACGTCATAACGCCCAGATGTATGACGTCACTAGTATGACATGTATGACAATAAAAATCGACCTGTTTTAGGATTTTTCCTTAACATCGCGGGTTTACGAAATAACGAATTTATTCCTTTCATTTGGACCATACTGTATGTCTGAATTGCTAATATGAATGAGTCAGATTAAATTAAATTATTAGAAGAATTTTTTTAATATGGAACAACATTTTTGTTTAATTTATTAATATTTTGTATTTTGACAACGACGTCCGAAGTGAAAGTCGAAACGTTAATAAAATCATTTTTTTAAGTTAAATTGAGGCTTATTTCCCAATTAGAATAGTGATTTAAAATAAATGGTACTCCGTAAAAGGTAAAACTTTTTATTGGGGGTGTTGTTGCCGGGACTGTCTTGACCGGGGCTATTTTGTGTGCGATCTATTTTGTCGGGGCTATTTTGTTTACGGGCTATTTTGTCGAGGCTATTTTGTAATCGGGCTATTTTGACGGGGCTATTTTGACGGGGCTGTTTTGACCGGGCCATTTTGACGGGTCACGCATGATAACATAACCTTCATTGGATTCATTAATCTGTTTCTCCTGATTCTCCATGTGCTATCTTCCCCTTGCATCCGGCCATAGATATACTTTTCTCAGTATTTTTTTCTCGAATGTCCTGAGTTGGGCTTCATCTTTTTTCATTATTACCCAGGTTTCACAACCATATAGGTTACTAAAAGTCTAATCAATGTTCTGTAGATAGTCGTTTTGGTTCCTTTGTCTAATAATTTCGATGTCATCAATATTTTATTAGCATAGTATGTATTTACTATTCTCACTGTTCTACTATTCGCTACTTACGGAATTCTTCTGATTGATTTCTGTGCAGAGATATGTGAAGGCATTCACGCGTTCAATAGTATAGTTGTCGATTGTAATATTATTTTGATTGTCAGGTGTTCTTTTGTTCTTTTGATGGTCATATACTTTGTTTATTTTAAGCCCTCTTTTTCGTGCTTCAGGATCAATTTCTTTGAACGCTTCCATTAGTCGTGCTTTGTTCCTACTAATGATAGCTACAAATACATCGTTTGCATATGCATTAGTTTATACTGTTTTATTGTTTATAATATGGCCAGTTACATTGGTTTTTCTGATGACTGACTCAATAACTAGGCCCACTCCAGTATTTTCTGGGGTATAGATCGAAGTAGGTACCTACTTGTGTTCTTATTTTGTGTTCTCATGTGAAATTTTCTTCTCTTTTTTATAAACTATCCGTTACAGCTAGATTAATGCTTATTTAGGAAGACTCAGTAATGTGGTGAAAACCAAAAAGAAAGCCAAAGTGGTATACGTCATTTTTGTGAAATGATGTAAGTCTTGCTTTATAACCTTGATAAATACCCTCATAAATACCTTGAATAAATACCTTGAAAAGTAAAATCTTGTACTCGATACTTCTTCTATCGATTGGTGATTTATCTCTTGCTATTTTGACCACACGTGTCTCCCCCATCCTGGTTATGTGGTTGTTCCATTCTCTTTTTCTATTTAGTGTCTATTCGTTTATACTCTGTACGTTACATTGTCTTCTGATATCTTCGCTCCTCTTTCGATCTCTCAGTGTATTTCCTGTAATTCTTCTCAGTACTCTCATCTCTGCCGTTTCCAGTAGTCTTTGTGTTGTGGCTGTATCGGGTCTTGTTTCTGATGCATATGTCATTATTGGTCTTACACTGGCTTTATAAATTATTGACTTCATCTCAGTGTCTTTGTGTCTCAGTAGTCTTTGTGTTGTGGCTGTATCGGGTCTTGTTTCTGATGCATATGTCATTATTGGTCTTACACTGGCTTTATAAATTCTTGACCTCATCTCAGTGTTAATATGCCTGTTTCGCCATATAGTGTTATTAAGGCATCCTGCCAGTCTATTTGCTCTTTGTACTTGATTTCTCACTTCTTTGTCCAGGTCTCCGTAACGTGACAATGTAATTCCAAGGTATTTTATTTCCATTACTTGTTCAATACTGATACCATCAATTTCTATTTTACATCTGATTGGTTCTTTACTGATTACTATTGTTTTGGTTTTCTGAGATGAAATTGTCATATTGAATTCTTTTGCTCTTATGTTAAATCTGTGGATTAATCTTTGCAGACTATCTTCATCTTGGTCTATCAATATTGCGTCATCTGCGTCGCACAGTATTTTCTTTGTTTTCCATTCTATATCCTCGTCCTTTGTTGACGTTTTTGATGATTTCATCCATGATTAAATTGAAGAGCATAGGACTCAATGAGTCTCCCTGTCTTATTCCGCTGCCTATATCTATAGGTTCTGTAAGTTGTCCATCTATTCTGACTTCCATTTTGTTGTTTTGGTAGATGTTTTCAATAGTTTTTATGATATCTAGAGGGACTTCTCTATTATACAGAAGATGGATTACATCTTTGAGTCTTACTCTGTCAAATGATTTCTTCAAGTCAGACATAGAAATGCTGGTCGATTATACTCTAGTGATTTCTCAGTAATTTGCTTTATGACGAATATTGCATCTGTACATGATCTTCCAGTACGAAAACCCTGTTGTTCATCTGCTAAACTTATCCTCTGATCATTGTATATCAAGATTAAAAAGGAAGGCTTAACATCATTTCAAAAATATGACTTACACCACATTGGTTTTAATCCATTCAGCTATGGAATGGAGACGATGAAACTTACAGAGATATCTGTAAGGCGATCGAACGAGCTATGTTAGGAATATCTCTGAGGGAACATAATACGAAATGAGGATGTGCGAAGCAGGACGAAGGTGGAAGATGTAATTGAAAGAATTGCGCAAATGAAATGAAACTGGGTAGGACACGTGGCACGACAAAACATCGAAAGGTGGACGAGAAACATTGTAAATTGGAGACCAAGCGAGTACAGTCGTAGTAGAGGAAGACCACAAAAACGATGGCTAGACCCTAGACGACATCTAAGCAAAAATGGGGAGAAACTGGCACCAAATTGCACAAAACAGAGAAGAATGAAAAACTCATGGGGAGGCCTTTGTTCAGAAGTGGATGCAAACAGGCTAAAAAGAAGAAGAATGCGTATTTTTGTTTATAATTCTTCTTCCGTGTTATTTCAATAAAAGTTTAAAATTCCAATATAATGAAGGGCAATTATCTTAGAGCGTCGGTGTCAGTAATTCGTCGTTACAAAATCGCTAAACGAATTGTCTCGCTGTTTGACTCCAGTAATTATTCGGTTGTTTTATTAACAAGAGTGCCATCAAAAGAGCTTGTCGAATTGCAAAATGTCTAATTAAGGTTTAGGTAACTTAATTGTAAGAAACGTAATACGACAAATAGGCAACCCACGGTGAATCTCAAGGTGACAAAATGCATTCAGGATATTGAGTAATAAGTTGTTTATTAGCTTTTTTATAAGAATTTACCACGAGGTATAATTTGGTCATTAAGGAGGGAAGATCATCATCGTGGGTACATATTAAATACAATGACTAATTGAAGACTTTATCCATTTCAAAATATCGGACTTAATTAAGCATTAAATGACCAATGTAATTGTTAGTTATTTATAATAACTCATCAATATCAAATATATAAATGCCAAATTCTTGTAGTGTGTTTGAAAATTGAAGATAATATTGATAAAACAGGTCCTCTTACTCTATCTTTTCTCTTAAGGATGTAGTGGCGTCATCCCAGGCAACCAAACGACGTTTTTATAACGTAGATAACACGTCATAAAAATGACCAATTAACGTATTTCTATGACGTAGTACTGACGTTGCAAATCACGTGTATTTGTCTCATTGATTTAACGTCATAATTGTGACGATTTTAAAACGTCATTGTACCTACGTTTTTTCACGTCGAGATTGTGACGATTTTCAAACGTCAAAAAGCTGACGACCTTTACACGTCGCCGTCGGTAAAATCAAGTCTTAAATACTTTAAAAAAGTGACTCTTTCAGATGTTTCAAAATAGTATGAAAAATAGGTAACATGAAAATATAGGCTAAAAATTAATTTAATTAAACTCGATAACACATAATTAGTTCATTAACAGAAAATATACCTCAAAAACAAATAAACATAACCTCAAATAGTTGACAAGAAGAATTACTGCATTAAACTAACTCACTGAGCAAAAACGAATAAAAATCTCTCAATTAACACGTTTCTTCAACTAAATATCTCAATGAAAATTCTTATTTTATCACACAAGACACAAAACACGTAAACAATAAATGAGAAATTTCTTATGAACAACGTTATAAACGAAACTTTGTGACGTCAGACTTGGCTGTCAGAAATGAAAACGTTTTTTTAAACGTATTTTAACGTCATTAATCTTACGTATTTAAAATCACCTACAAAATACGTCTATATGACGTAATGTTCAAACACGTGTATATATTCAACCAAAGCTGACGTTTTCTCGACGTTATATGACGTCACTTGGTTGCCTGGGATGTAATTTGTTTGACTATTTCTGTCCAATTATCTCCTGTGCGTGTTGTTTTGCTTCGGAGAATGAGTAACCTTTCGTCTTCATGTATCATGTCCTTCCAGAACGTTGGTTACCATCATAGCTATCTTAATTTTATTCACTGCAACCCTAAATAGCATGCTTGTATCAACACAATACCAATCTCTCAAGTTCTTCAACAATGCGGTTCTTCTTCGTCCTGGACTGCGTTTGCCTGCTATTTTTCCTTGCATGATATTTTGTAGCAAGCTATATTTGGAACCTCTCATTACATGTCCGAAATACTCTAGTTTTCTCTGCTTGATGCTTTTTATAATCTCAGTAGTCTTGCTGAGACGTTCTAGTATTGTGGAGTTTCGAATTTTCTCCACCCAAGAAAATTTTAAAATACTTCTATAGCACCACATTTCGAAAGCCTTAAGGCGATTTAGATCGATTTTATTCACAGTCCAGGACTCGACACCATAGAGTAAGACCGAGAACACGTAGCAGCGAACTAGGCGGATCCTGAATGCCAATTTTAGGTCTGTGTTACATAACACCTTGAACATCCTTCTAAAAGCGGATCTGGCCTCCTCTAATAAGTAAACAGTCATGTTTTTTATTTGGTCCGACCATTATACTTGACATCTTCCTCTGGATTTTTTCCCTCTACGTTGCCTTCAACTATCATTCGTTCCATGCCCTCTTTTCTTCTAGTTATATGTCCAAAATATCTCAGTATATTTTAGTTGATAGTTGTGGTGAGTCGTTTTTATGTTAAGTTCTGTTAGTATTGAATTATTTGTGCGATGTGCGGTCCATGGTATGCGCAACATTCTACGGTAGATCGCAGATCCACCTTTCGAATGCCACTATACTCTTCAAATCTGCTTTTTTTATGGTCCAAGTCTTTGAAGCGTAGGTGGCGATAGGAAATATTAATGCTCGAACGAGGCGTAATTTTGTTTTTTTGTAATATCAGTATTTAATATGATAAGATTGATCCAAAAGATGGCATAACCCAGACATCCAAAGTGAAAGTTCTCCTCCAACACCAAATTGTTCTATATGGTCCACATAATTTTTTGCGTTTTTCGTCAATATTTCTAAAACTATGCGATTTAGCATGAACAACCTTTTATACAAAAATGCATAATCCTTCTAAAATGAACGGTTCCAAAGTTACAGAGGTAGTATAGTATAATTGGTCCAAAAAAGGCCTAACCCAGACATCAAAAATAAAAGTTTTCCTCCAACACCAAATTGTTCTATATCGTCCACATATGGTTCAGTAAAAAGTTACACCATTTTGAGCGTCCGGTTTGGGGGGAAGATGGGGGAGAAGTCGGTAAATTATTAGTTTTTTTACGTTTTTCGTCAATATTTCTAAAACTATGCTCTAAGGTAAACAATATTCTATACAAAAATGTTCTACATAAAATTTAAAACAAAAAACGTCCTATACATAATTATTGTTATAAAATCAACGGTTCCAGAGTTACGGAGGGTGAAAAGTGGAGGTTTTCAATACTTTTTATATTATCTGGGCAATTGATGATGCTTTTGGGTGGGGAGGTTGACGTTTCTTCAAGGGCTTATCACTAACATACCATCGGCCACTGAAATAGCAAATTTGATTTATAAAACCCAATCCTGTTAAAGAAAATCAGTAGGAAATTGCCCAAAAAATATAAAAAGTGTCGAAAACCTCCACTTTTCACCCTCCGTAACTCTGGAACCGTTGATTTTATAGCAATTATGTATCGGACTTTTTTGTTTTAAATTTTATGTACATTTTTGTATAGAAATTTGTTTACGATAAAGCATAGTTTTAGAAATATTGACGAAAAACTTAAAAGACTACTAATTTACCGACTTCTCCCCCATCTCCCCCCAAACCGGACGCTCAAAATGGTGTAACTGTTTACTGAAAAATATGTGGACCATATAGAACAATTTGGTGTTGGCGGAAAACTTTTACTTTGGATGTTTAGGTTAGGCTGGATACTACAATATATATATATATATACACTCTATGTTTCGCTGATGACCAAATTCTGATTGCTCAAGATCATGACGACTTAAGTTACATGACGCGGAAGCTAATAGAAGAATATAACAAATGGGGTCTCGAAGTCAACATTAAGAAAACTGAAGCCATGTGTATTGGAGGAACAAAACAGTCCATTACATTAGACGATGGGGTAGAAATTAAACACTGCGATGAATACAAGTACCTGGGCATGAAGATAACTCAAGATGGAACACTCGATGCTGCTATAAAAGACAGAAACATGCAGGGTAGAAAAGCCATATCCATGATGAACGGCATTCTGTGGGACCAGACAATATCTAAAGCGAACAAACAGCTCATATACAATAGCATACTTAAAAGTATAATCACATATGGCAGTGAAGTTTGGCCACTGAAACAAAGAGCGCAGAAAATGTTACTAGTAACAGAAATGGACTTCTGGAGAAGAGCAGCAGGCAAATCAAGAAGAGATCGGATACCGAACGAGAGAATACGAGAAATGATGGGAGTAACACATACAATACTTGATGACATAAAAACAAAACAATTGGTATGGTACGGCCATGTACAGAGAATGCCAGATGACAGGATCCCTAAACAGATTTTGGCATGGACACCACAAGGGAGAAGAAAAAGAGGAAGGCCGAGAAGAAGCTGGAGGGAGGGAATTGAAAAAGAACTAGAGGAAAGAGAAATCCCTCCAGGTCTATGGTTAAACAGAGAAGAATGGCGGTTAGGAGTCGGAAGGCGTCGGAGAACGCTGTAAACCGATAGTAGTAGTAGTATATATATATATATATATATATATATATATATATATATATATATATATATATATATATACTTTGGACCAATTATACTACACTACCTCCGTAACTTTGAAACCGTTCATTTTACAAGGATTATGCATAGGGCCTTTTTTATTTCAAATTTATTGTAGAACATTTTTGTATAGAAGGTTGTTTATGCTAAATCGTATAGTTTTAGAAATATTTACGAAAAACGTAAAAAACTACGAATTTACGATTTCTCCCCCCTCTCCCCCCCAAACCCGACGCTCAAAATGGTGTGACTTTTTTCTGAACATTATGTGGACCATATAGAACAATTTGGTGTTGGAGGATAACTTTCACTTTGGATGTCTGGGTTTGGGTCTAGTTATACCATACTAATTCTTCCATATTTTTGTGAGTTTGGCTGTTGCCGATCTGGCCACTGTGATGCGTCTACGAATCTCGTCTTCGCATCCTATACTGTTACTAACAACGGAGCCTAATTGCCGAAACTGCTAAGTTTCTTATCTCTGTTCTGATTCTATTGATGGTGATTACTTTGGTTTTCTGTGTATTTATTTTCAAACCATATTCCGTACTCACCGTGCCTAGCCTATTCAAAAATCTCTTCCAGTTCTTCTGGTGAAGACGCCGACATAACAGTGTCAACACCATAACGTAGGTTTTTGATTTTTCTTCCTCCTACAGTTGCACCACCTTGACATTTATTAAAAACTTGACGCATAATGTGTTCACTATATAAGGTGAGGCAGATAAAGGGCCTATTAGAAATATCTCGAGAACCAAAGGCAACTGAATTATGAAAATTGGAATTAGGGGGTTTTGAAGAGTGATCTATTTAATGAAAATATTTTCATCTATTTGGTACTTCCGGTTATACCGGAAGTTGGTTAAAACTTCATTTTTTTAAATGGGACACCCTATATATTTTTACATTTTTGGATTCTCCTCGATTTCTTCTTTCTTAAAATATAAGGTTTTGTAAAATTATACAGGGTAGGTTAAGAAATAATTACGTTTTTTTATTAATTTCGTAGCAATATTCACACCCTGTAGGATTGTAGTAGTTTGACATAATAAACTCTTTTTATATTCAAATGATTTTTAGTATAGTCTACTATTGTTAACAATTATTAGTATAGCTAAATTTTTAATTTTAGTATACAGGGTGGGTCGAAACTAGGAATGAGTATTTTGTGAGTTTTCTTAAATGGAACACCCTATATTTTAGTATTGTAATGAAATGATATTTCATGGTACTTTTTTACTTCTTAAGCATTCCCTATACCTAACTGCTTTAATTTGTGCTTAATTGTTAATTGTACCAAGAGTCTTAACTTCGTTGGTATTTTGATATATCAACCATTAACCATTATTGGCAATTTTAAGTATCAGTTTAGATTAATAGAAAGATTAGAAAAATTTATATTTTGTTGACAAAATATTAAATAGGCATCACACCTTTATAATCTTTTTAAGTTTGATCAATGTCTCATGATTATTTTGGTTGTTATTGCGACTGTAAATTGTTAATTAAAAATTGAATTGTTGCTAAAATATTCGTTTCATTTTCACCGGCTTCTGAATTTATAATCTATACCAAGAAAGCTTTTATTTCACCAAGCTATATAATTATTGATAAATAATTACTGACCCAAAAAATTTATTTGAAAATTCGAGATTTTGTTGGGAAAACCCACATTTTCCGAGGAAAATTTTCGTCGGGGCAAATTGGAAAAAACATGCTTCTATGTAGAATTAAATTGGGGTGAATTTTTATTTAAGTGTTTTTGGTGTAAAGTTAAAATCTTCGGAGTTATAGAGCAATAATTGAAAAAAATAAGATTTGTCGGCGCCATTTTGTTTATAAAAAAAGTAGCACACTATCTACGGACTTTCCATACCTATATTAATAATATATAGGATCTTAGAATTCGATTCCAGCAATAAAATGGCTGGTAAATAACCTTTATTTGTACTTTACTAATAATACCAGCGTATTATAACTATTTTTTTTTCAAAATTTAATGATTATGCAAAAAAAAAGGGAAATTTATATTTTGTCGATAAAATATTAAATAAGCATCTCATCTTTATAATCTTTATAAGTTTGATCAATGTATCATGATTATTTTGGTTATTATTGCGATCGTAAATTGTTAATTAACAATTGAATTGTTGCTAAAATATTCGTTTAATTTTCACCGGCTTCTGGAATTACAATCTATACCTACCAAGAAAGCTTTGATGTTACTAAGTTATTTAATTATTGATTAATAATTACCTACCTAAAACTTTATTTGAAAATTAGAGTTTTTGTTAGGAAAACCCGCATTTTCCGAGGAAAATTTTCGTCGGAGCAAATCGTGAAAAACCTATTTCTATGCAGAATTTAATTGTGGTGAATTTTTATTTGGGTGTTTTTGTTGTAAAATTAAAATCTTCGGAGTTATAGAGCAATAATTGAAAAAAATACGATTTGTCGGCGTCATTTTGTTTATAAAAAAAGTAGCACACTATCTGCGGACTTTGCATACCTATATTATTAATATATAGGATCTTATAATTCGATTCCAGCAATAAAATTGCTGGTAAATAACTTTTCCATGAATTTTGCTAATTAGCCCAGAGTATTTTAATAATTCTGTGTTTTAAAAGATCATATTTACTAAACAATGTTTCTGTTTTTTTTAGGAGAATTCCGTCAAGATCCCCCTGTAGATTTTCGTGTAGATCGACCTTTCCTCTACTTTGTTGTAGACACAGAACTTCATGTAACGTTAATGGCTGGTAAAATTGTCAATCCTTTAAATACTAGAATAACGTAAATAATTTTGTGAAATATGTACCTGTAAAAAATAAAGTTTTTATAAATAATTTAAATAATTATTATTGGAAATAAAATAAAAATTCCATTTTTATTCAGTTGCAATGCGAAGACAAAATAATCTTATTTTTCACTTAGAATACGGAGCGCAGTCCAGCACTCTGAATCGACGATTTTCGACTCTTATCGGAGTCTCATCGGAGAAACGTAGGCCTGCTGCTCCATACTCTAAGTGACCAACCATGAAAGCTTACACCCACATTGCAACTGACGTGTATGGATTAGGTGACTAGCGTCATCTGGCCATTGAAAGGTTTTCAATCCTAATAGCAACATTTATAATATTGAAAAATGTTAAAAATATTACTAAAATATTTTTAAATTGAAAACCTATTGGTCCATTTCCCTGGTGACACCTCCATGGCTTCTAAAAATTGCAAGCCAGATGAATGCTGAAGCGAAGAAGACAAAAGGGAATTCAAAAAATTTAAATTCACGGCCCCGTCTGTTCAGCTGGTAAATTCCAACGGAAAATGGACCTAGTTACTCAAAGGAATAAAAACCAATATAAAAATAAAATAAAAATTTCATTTTTATTCAGTTGCAATGCGAAGGCTAAACAATCTTATTTTTCACTTAAAATACGGAGCGCAGTCCAGCACTCTGAATCGACGATTTTCGACTCTTATTGGAGTCTCATCGGAGAGACTCCATACTCGAAGTGACCAACCATGAAAGCTTACCCCCAACATTGCAACTGACTTGTATGGATTAGTTGACTAGCGTCATCTGGCAATTGAAAGGTGAAATTTTCAATCCCAAGGTGGAGTATTATAAATGTTGCTATTAGGATTGAAAACTTCACCTTTCAATTGCCAGATGACGCTATAGTCACCTAATCCATACACGTCAGTTGCAGTGTGGGGGTAAGCTTTCATGGTTGGTCACTTCGAGTATGGAGCAGCAGGCCTACGTCTCTCCGATGAGACTCCAATAAGAGTCGAAAATCGTCGATTCAGTGTGCTAGACTGCGCTCCGTATTCTAAGTGAAAAATAAGATTGTTTTGCCTTCGCATTGCAACTGAATAAAAATGGAATTTTTATTTTATTTTTATATTGGTCTTTACTCCTTTGAGTAACTAGGTCCATTTTCCGTTGGAATTTACCAGCTGAACAGAGGGGGTCGTCAATTTATTGATTCCCTCTTGTCTTCTTCGCTTCAGCATCCATCTGGCTTGCAATCTTTAGAAGCCATGGAGGTGTCACCAGGAAAATGGACCAATAAGTTTTCAATTTAAAACTTCACCTTTTAATTATTATTGGGTTTATAAGTTATTAAGGAGAGAGGCGTATTGGATACTAAAAGTTCTCCCATTTTCTAATGGATGTCGATAACAAAACTTAAAAAAGAGTTTAAACCTGTCGCTACCCTTTAGAAGGTTGTTATGTATTTGAGATAAACACCAGTGACTTCCAAGACTTTAATACTGTAGTTTTATAACATAACTTTTAGTATTTTACAAACATTATACAAGCCAGTGGCTAATCTAGTTTTAGCGGCCAAAACTGACATCCTTCGTTCCCCGTTGACAACTGACATGACAGACAAGCAGTCCTGCCAACTGCCCTCAAGGCTGTGTTAAGGAATGAAACATATCAAAGGTGACTAAGAAGCTCAACCCTCTACCCTTCCCTATGAAAGCGACTAAGAAGCTCAAAAAACCATACACAACTATTCCTCCCCTCCATAAACCAAATCGTGAATGGGCTCGTTCCAACAAAGAAAAAGCGGACGTCTTTGCTAAGCCACCAGACCCTGATGAAGAAGTAGAAGAACTAATTAGCGCAGCATGTCAAATTGTTCCTTCCAATCAAATGTTTTACTCCTATAGAAGTCAAGAAAAAAATAACCAAACTCAACTCACGAAAGGCTCCAGGTTATGACTTAATCTCGGCACAAGTACTAAAACAACTTCCTCGTAAGGGCCTTACGGTAAGGCCATTATTATGCTAACAGTAATATTTAATCGCATGCTAAACTTATCATACTTTCCAAAAATATGGAAATTTGCAGAAATCATAATGATCCTTAAGCCAGGCAAAGCGCCCAATGAAGTAACATCTTATTGACCCATCAGATTACTCCCCATCGTTAGCAAAGTTTTTAAAAGATTGCTGCTACAAAGAATATACGCAGATAATTAATTCCTAACATTGCTACCAGAACATCAGTTTGGTTTTCGGGAAAATCACTCTACTACACAACACGTCCATCGAATAGTAAATGAAATATCAAAAACTCTCGAAGAAAGAAAATACTGCAACGCTGTATTCCTAGATATCTCACAAGCGTTTGACAAAGTTTGGCAAAGAGGTCTGATGTACTGTTCTTTTAACTTCGGAGTTCCGCAAGGTAGTATTCTCGGGCCGCTGCTTTTCTCACTCTATACAGCCGATATACCAGAGTCTCATAATACTATGATCGCTTCCTTTGCTGATGACGTAGCAATACTAGCTGTAAATGAAGATCCCATACAAGCCTCACAAGACATGCAACACCATCTGGACATACTCAGTGAATGGTACACAAAATCTCGAACAAAAGTAAACAAAACAAAATCATCTCAACCGCTTACCAACCGCCACAACACATGCCCACCTGTAAGAATGGAAAATGTACGAATACCAACATTACCAGACGCTAAATATTAGCCACCATCTTGACCAACGTCTTACTTGGAAGAAACATAATATCCAGACCAAAAAAGACAGCTAGACTTGAAATTCCGGCAAATGTATTGGCTCCTTGGGCGCAGATCAAAACTGAACATTCAAAACAAAATTCTTCTGTACAAAGCAATACTCAAACCTATTTGGTACTACGGACTACACCTCTGGGGCTGTGCAAAGTCAACATCACTGAATATCATCCAAAGATTTCAGTCTAAAGTTCTAAGATCAATAGTGGATGCACCATGGTACGTAAGTAATCAAACACTTCACGAAGACTTAAATATACCTTTCATCAGAGAAGAAATCCATCGAGTCACGGAGTCACAAAATGAGCGTACCATTCACCATGAAAATGAGTTAGTAAGGGAATTATTCCATAATGGCCCTGCCACAAGGAGACTATAATAGATAGAACCTGGCCCCAGCACCTATTTTAAAACTTTAACATAAATAGAATAAGATGAGACATCATTGGAAGTCTCTTCTTCATGCCCAAAAACATGGAACAAATTTACTTAATACTCTTCTAATAATGTTGATTGTAAATAAACATAATTACATAAAAAAAAGTAATTTGTATAGGATTAAGCCAAACAAACATGCAAAAAAGCATACCTACCTACATTTGGGAAATGTGCCGATAGAAAGAGTTGATAAATACAAATACCTATGAACCTGGATTTCAAAAAAGATCAAGCAATAGAAATAAGGACCAGGATAGAAATAGCAAGAAATGCGTTTGTAAAAATGAAAACAATTCTCTGCAATAAACACATTAGATTAAAACTGAGAGTAAGAGCATTGCAATTGAGTACTGCAATATGGACCTGAAATCTGGACGTTGAAGCAAGAACACATAGATAAGCTACAGTCATTTGAAATGTGTTACTGAAGAATGCTTAGAATTAGAATAGCATGGACACAGAAGAAAATAAACACGGAAGTATTGCGAGAAATGGGTACAGAATGCGAAATAATAAACACAATAAAACTAAGAAAGTTACACTATCTGGGACATGAAATGAGGGGACAGCGATATGAAATGCGAAGGCTCATAGTACAGGGAAATATAAGAGGCAGAAGGAGTATACGAAGAAGGAGAGCGTCATGGTTGAAGAATTTAAGGGACTGGTTTAAATACAGTTCTAAAAAACTCTTCAGAGCAGCGGCAGATAGAGTAAAGATAGTGATGATGATATCCAACCTCCGATTGGGAGACGGCACTTAAAGAAGATTGGTGTAATTAAAATTACAGTTTTAATTAATTATTTTTAAAAAATCTGCAAAGATGTATAGCTCATAAGTCAATGTAAAATAAAAGTCAATTTCATCATATTACGCTTAATTCAATAGGTAACTACATATCAACTGATATCAAAGGATCTCTCCGATATACATATAGGTATACCTATATCACAACTTAATAAATTAATTTATTTCTTAAGGGCACTTTTGGCAGGTATGTACTTTAAACGTGATGAACAATAGCATTATTGGGAAAAATGATCTGTTGTTTAAAGTGCCTACACCATTACCTTCTGGAGGTGCAGAGGGAGTAAAATTATTGTTTGTATTTCCGGTTAATTTTAAAATATAACGTAAAATAAAGAAAAGGTTCTATTATGTTGAAAAAACATTTATTGCATACTGTCCCCAACCTCCCTAGTAGTGTCCCACTCCACCCAGTGGTGTGGGACATTTGCAGCTCCTTCACGATCGATTATACTTCATTTTAAAGAATACTTATATCAGCCATTTTTTTTTAATTTGCGTAGGCCAAAGAGTTGACTCACATATCCTAGCATCGCTATTTTATAAGGACCAAATAAATAATTTTAAAAAAATATTCAAAAAGTGTCCCACACCAACCACTTCCAACGACCACTTCCCCCTACATGTCAACATTTTTAGAATTTACAACTGAATAGGCAACATATACAACACGCAGTCATGATACTTGTCTACTCTCAAGGAGATTAGAAATAAATTTATTTAGTATCATTTAAAATAAGTGATTAAAAACTGCTTAAATTATAATAGATAAATAAATAGAATCAAAATAAATTACCAGTTAGTCCCTTGGTTCCATTTAATCTAAATTTAAAAAAGATGTAAAATAAATGACAGAATCAGGTGACTGTGATAACCAATGAGATAGTGCGCAAGCGGTCTTACGTCGTCAGAACAAATCGCACATTTTTGAAGTTTCACGTCTAGTCAGAACCTAAATGTTGTTTTTAATAATTTTACTAAAAAATGAATATTTGATATAACCGATTCATTTCTGAAACATATAATTAAACTAAAAGTGACCTGGTTACATCGGCACCATAATGGCTTCAAGAGTTACAGGTGATTTTCTTCAGTGCCAAGAAATTAGCTCCACATCAGACTTGTTTTCCTCTCCTTTACAGTCCAGATTTTCCTTGAAAGGCCGACCATCCTATCGAAGATCCATGCAAACAACAGTTACTAATCGGTCTCAGGATAATATCTTAAATCGAATATTTAACATTGGATATATAATTAACAAAATTAGTAGGCAAACAATTTCTCTTTTTAACTAGATTGTCTTAGTTAGTAACAGTTTAAACCCATATGATTTTTGCTTTAGGTTTGAAACAAATATCAACAAAATTGCATGCTTATAATTTTGAAATATCACTGCAGTAAATAACTGGGTACATTTTTATTCTCAACAAATACATTCAGGCAGTAAAATGAGTATATGTTAAATGTAACTCTTGTTATTATTATGCATATCTACAGGGTCCTACAGCCTCTGCCGCGTCCCGCATTTCAATCGGCACCTTTCTCTATTATATCGGTCCATTTCTCATTTATTGCTGTATTTCTCATTATTTATCTGATTCCTTCTCTCCTTTCTAGTGCTGGTATTCCTTTCCTTCTTCTATTCCATGGAACACAATTTAAGGCCTGGTTTGGCAATCGTTCATCATTCATTCTCATTACAAGCCTATACCATAAAAGCTGTTTGGATTCTATTGTATCTACAGTATTGTAAATCCTTCCTGTTCGTCTTCATTTGGGACGTGATAAAGTCTGGATATCCGACATGCTCTTCTTAGATAGTCCGTTTCTGTACTACCAGTTTTTTCTTCTTTCATTGTCAGTTGCCAACATTCAGATCCATACATCAAAATTGGTTCTACAACCAACTTGTAGATTGTTATTTTGGTTTGTAAACTAATTTTAGGAGACCAAAGTAGTGGTCTTAGTAATGGGTTTAATGTTTGTACCACATTTCGGCCCTTTTGTATTTTCTGCTGGATGTCCTGTTTTGATATGACTATCTTTGTTTTGACTATCTCTGGGTGTTTAAATTCTTCGCATTTTTTTACATCTCTAATCGAGAGTTGTGGGTCTCTTTCTTCATCCTTTATTCTAAGATATTCTGTGTTGTTTAAATTAATTGTGAGCCTCCAATTTTCGTATTCTTTTTTGAATCATATAATCCATTCTTGTTATTATTTTAGTCTTTATTTTGTGCAAAAGGTATTTAACTCAGGTATCATAGTTTTTATTTTCTACAAATTATAACTTTACTGTGGTCTCTCTGCCTTTTGATTTTTCCTAGGAAGTTACATGAATAAGCATATCCAAACGTTAATTAACCCCCCAGTGAGTGGACAGGCAAATGGAGGGGAGTAGGAAATGGGGCTGGAGGGTTAATGTTTACTTTCCATGTTTCACGTTTGGTGCCCATTTTGAACAAATGCCACATGGTTGGTACCACATACTTAAATGGTTCATTTAGTAACAGTACTACCGCTTACACCCAGCAATCATCGGCATCCTTCGTGGTCATGGGCACTGAACTAGTTAAACTGTAAAAAGTGTCTTCTAAATGTGCTCAATTAAATTGAACTGTAAAATAGTTTTTCCAATTGTTTCTTGTGGTGATTTGAATAGTATTTTTTTATTTTAATGTTCTTAAAATTTAGATTCAGACTTGTTTTACATCCGTAGCACTTACATTAGATGCATTTTTTAATAAAAATACTGCAAGTCAGTTTATTCTATAATATTGGTGTCACCTTTTTTGGATTTGACTGCATGCATACTGTACAAATGAAAGTTTTAGGGGCTTTAGAGAACCATTGCCATGTTTACAGTTTCTGCTTTCTTTTCCACTTCTTGTTTCTCTTAAATCATCTAGTACTGACCAGTTGTTTCTGATTCATGTTTTCCTCAATCCTGATTATTTGATTATCTGATATCCAGTTTCCTTGCTTTAAATATGTTAATAATATTTTTGTGTCTTTCAAATTCGTATATTATTTTATATTTACATAGTAAGTATATCTTTGTATTTTCACACATTATCATGTATCTTTTTCTATCTACACATTGACAATTATTAGTCTTCTTCTTTGTTTTAACCTTGGTAAGTTTGAAACTGTCACATGCATGATAACTGGATTCTGACATTTCTTTATTACAGCTCAGACTATTTATTGATAATATGTATTTTTTAGGAAACCAAGTACAAGAAAAACTATCAACTAGAGTAGCAACAGTATCTGTGATTGTGATATTTTTAACTTCATTATTAGCTTTATCCCTAGTCTACAAAACATTCCCGAATGTAACAGAGTAAGTATTAATTGAATTGTTTTTATCTTGGTAATCATAACAAGGACATAAATATTGAACCTATTAAACGTCCGATTTTATAGGTGATAGGTGCTTGTATCAAACGCAAAACCTTATTGATTTGTAAAAAATTCAAAACTTTGCTGAATGAAACATTCTTTGTCATCCAAATATTTGATTCTTGAAGTAGACAAGTTTTCAAACCCATTTTGAATAATTTCTCTCTCTTTTTTCAGTCTTGATTCCATGCAGGGAGTGTAGCAGTCCTCGTGATGTTGTATATTGTCTGTCTCCAAAGATTTCTGTGTTTGGTCATTGCTTTTAACTCATGCATAAGTCTTTTGCATATTCCTGCAATCTGCTCGATCCATCTTGTTGTGGATCTTCCTCGTGATCTTTAACCTTCTACCTTTCCTTAAATAATAAGTCTTTCCATGTTTTCTGTGTCTGCTCATTTAAAATTGAATTATGTGTTCTGTGGCCAGTTCACGGAATGTGTAACATTCTTCTACAACAGAACATCTATGTCTTCTTTCCTCTTGTCTTAAGGCTGTATAACACTATGTATTTTCTTGTATCGTTTCTGATATGTCAAAAAAAAATGCATAGTGTCATACATAGATACAAGAAACGATACAAGAATTTGTGTCAGACACAGATTCTTGTACAAGAACTGCGCCAATTTCTGCGCAAAGAGCAAAAACGTAAAATCTACTGGTAAAACATCTAAATGTCTAAATGTCATAATGGCGGCTGAAAATGGGATCATATGTCTTGATGAATTTATTTGTGTTTTTGTAGGTATTATTTATAAATCTTTTATTGATACTTAATAATATATGGACTACTGTTCTACTAATAACCATATATTTAGCTCCTAGTAAAGTTCAAACTATAAACTTTGGATTTCATGTTGCATAATTTTTTAATAGAGGAAAATACAGTAGTTCCTAATTTGGATTAAACTGAGATAATTCTAATGCAAATATTTTAGCACAAATATCAAAACAAAATAAAAACACAAATAAATCAAACTCAAACAGTCAACGTAAAAATTCTGGTTAACATTAAAATGTTAAATTTATAAGTTTTTAAAAGTTTATAAATTTTATAAAATCCTTAAAATCAGCTGTAGACGCAGTATATACTACCATACGTGACCATACCAATGTAACGTGACACAGGGCACCAGGGTGACAAACAAAATTTCGACCAATCATGTGCCGAATTTCATAAATTTTCGATACAAGAACTTGCATAGTGTCATACAGGGCACAAATGTACGTACAAGAAACGATACAAGAAAATGTATACAACTTTCTAATATCAGAAACGATATTAGAAATGATACAAGAAAATGCATTTTCTTTTTTTTTTCTTCCGGAAGCCGTCCGTGCATGCACCCCGGTGGCACTGCAGCTTTTCAGCTTATTGTGCTTCCTTCCATTTGTTCTCATGACACCCAATCCAATAATGCAGTGCCCTTTACTAGCCTGTAAAGGTCCATTGGGTTAGTGCCATACACTGTCGGACTTGGTTTGCAATCTCCATATATTGCTTGTCTCTTACGATCCAGCGCCTCGCAATCGCACAATAAATGTCTGACTGTCTCGGTCTCTCTATTGCATAGTCTGCAGCTGAGATCTCCGTTATATAGTCCTATCGTGTGTAGGTGTCCTTTTACTGGAAAGTGTCCAGTTAAGAAACCTGTAATAATTTTGAGCTAATTCCTGTTCATTTTGAACAGTTCTTCAGCTCTTTTTGCGCATGTCTGAGGTATAAATCTCTTCGCATGCTTTTGCGTGGGAATTTCTTCCCAGTATTCTTTGTGCTGTCTTCGTATCCAGCCTCTTAATCAGTCTCTGATTGTGCTTTTGGGCACTCCCAGTGCCGGTTCTGGACCGAAGTATCCTGTTGCTGATCCTCGTCTAGCAAGTTCGTCAGCTTTTTCATTACCAGCGATCCCTTGATGTCCAGGCACCCAAATGAGTTTTACCTCATTATGTTCCGCCAGGGTGTCAAGTTCTTCGCGGCATTCCCATACAAGCCTTGAGGTTATCCTTGGGTTCTTTAAAGCCCTCAAGGCCGCTTGGCTGTCTGAACAGATATTGATTCTCTTATTAGTATAAGTCCTCAATCTGTTTATCCGTGCACAGTGCAGGATTGCATATACCTCCGCCTGAAATACAGAGGTATATTCTCCTAGTGGGATGGAACCGTTATAGTTCCTATCCTCACTATATACTCCTGATCTCGAACCATCTTCTGTCTTGGACCCATCTGTATACCAGGTGTGGCCCTCATACTTCAGATGTCTGCCAGGATCTTCCCATACCTCTCTGGAGTGTATTTCCACCTGAAAAGGTATTTCCATTTTATATTTGGGGATACAATGGTCTGTTATCATCTCCCATATTGGATCCCCGCATATATCATTGATGCTGCAGTGTCCTTTGCCCACTGCAATTTTGCTTTGATTACCCTGCAGTCTATGTAACCCCATCCTTGCCTCGCCCTTCACTGTGATGTGTAAGGGAGGAAGGTCTAGTAAGGCTTCCATTGCTGCAGTTGGTGTGCCTCTCATTGCTCCTGTTATGCTGAGACAGACAAGCCTTTGTATCTTGCCTAACTTCTCTATAGCATTTCTCTGTTGCACCTTTGGCCACCAGACCAATGCTGCATACGTTATTGTGGGCTTTACCATCATGTTGTATATCCAATACATCATGTCCGGTTTAAGTCCCCATGTTCTGCCATGTGTGCGTCTGGTCACCATTAAAGTGGCCATCGCTCTTTTGGTTATTCGTTCCAGGTGTTGATTCCAGGTAAGCCTTGAGTCTATTATGACTCCGAGATATTTTACCTCCCTCTCCACCTTTAGGGAGATCCCCATGAGATTGACAGGTCCTATTCCCTCTAATTTTGTCCTTCTGGTGAAGGCTACTATTTTGGATTTGTGAGGGCTTACGGACAATCCTACCTCACTTGTCCATTTTGATACTACATTCAGGGCCTGTTGCATGTTATCCCTGACAGTTGTATTGAACTTGCCCTGAGCCAGGATGACAAAATCATCTGCATAGCCCAGGACATTATATTTTTTCCTGTTGAGCGTTCCAATCAGTCCGTCCATAACCAGATTCCACACTAACGGAGATAATACACCTCCCTGTGGGCATCCTCTGGCAACCCGTGCTGACATGGTCTCGCCCATCAGTGTCGAATATACCACGCGGCTTTTAAGCATGCATTCTATCCACTTGCAGCTTATTTCATCCACTCCTTTCAGCCGGATAGCCTTTGTGATTGCATCGAATGAGGTGTTGTTGAAGGCTCCCTCTATGTCGAGAAAGGCTCCCAACATCACCTCTTTGTTTTCCAGAACATACTCCACCCTCCGTACTAGACGGTGCAGTGCTGTTTCTGTTGATACACCTGGCCTATATGCATATTGGTCTTGTTCTATTGGTCTTTCAACCAATATTCCATCCCTAATATGTCTATCTACCAGTTTTTCCAATGTCTTTAGTACAAAGGACATCAGACTTATTGGTCTAAGGGACTTCGCAGTTATACGTCCACCCTTACCAGGCTTAGGTATGAATGCTACCCTTGTCGACCTCCAAGCAACTGGTACATACCCCAGCGCAATACTTGCACGAAGTATTGTACACATTTGCTTGTACATTGCTTCTGTACCTTTTTGCAAAAGTACAGGATAAATCCCGTCCGTTCCCGGTGATTTATATGGTTTAAATGAACTTACTGCCCATTTTATTTTGTCTGGTGTCACCATCTCTTTTGCAGCTCTCCAGCTTCCCCTATTTCCATATTTCATGGTAACTGGTCCTTCTTGCTGTAGAACTTCTGGTGTCATCATTCTGGTGACCGACCCAGGGAAGTGAACATTGAAGAGTTCCCTCAGCGTCTCTTCACTGGTCTGTGTGTAATCGCCTGACTCCATTTGGAGCGTGGCGATATTGCTCTTAGGTTCTTTCGAGAGAACCTTTTGGAGTCTAGCCACTACTGCAGTCTGTTCTATCTCCTCGCAGTGCTTCCTCCATGATTCTCTTTTGGCTTTCCGTAGAGCCTTGTTATATTCAGTCAGAGCTTTGCGATATTCGCTCCACTCGCCTGATCTCTTGGCAGAATTGAATTCTTTTCTCGCATCTCTCCTTCTTTTAGCAAGTTCATTGTTCCACCAGGGCACTTTCCTGTTGGAGCTCCTCACTGTTACGGGACAGTTATCTTTATATGCTTCTATGACTATATCCTGAAATTGTTCAGTAGCCATATCTAGCTCTATTGTGTTCCTTATCCTCTTTATAGCCCCACGAAAACTATATGTCAGGTCTTCTTGATACGCTTCCCAATCAGTTTTCCTGGGGTTTCGATAAGTCTCTGTTTCGTGCTCATAGCCCGTTATTTCAAAGTATATGTGTCTGTGGTCTGAGAAACTCGCCTCATCAGACACATGCCAGTTCCTAACGATGCTGCTTGCAAATGCAGTCGCCATCGTTATATCGATAACCTCCTTCCTATTAGCAGTCACAAAGGTAGGTTTGTTGCCTACATTTAGTATGTCTAAATTATATTCCATAATAAATTGTAGTAAGTGCTCACCTCTTTCGTTGTTTCCGGTGCTCCCCCAGCTGATGTGATATGAGTTGGAGTCACAACCGATGATTATCTGTGATCCTTTGCCTCTGCAGTCTCTCATCAGCTCCTCCAATTCCCTTGGTGGTGGTGGGTTAGGATCATCATAGGGCAGATAGGCTCATCCGAGTATTATCTCCTTCATCCTACCTCCCTCTGTAACTTTTAGTATTACTGCTGTTAGATCCCTAGAACAGAAATTAGTTAACGGCAGTACCTTAATGTTGCTTTTAGCTATTATGCAGGTTCTTGGTACTTCAGCGGATCTACTGTAAATCAGTTCTCCACTTATTCCTGAGAGACCTTTTATTTTACCCTGGTTTACCCAGGGTTCTTGGATGAGAGCAACATCAAACCTTTCCATCGCCACAGCAAGTTCTGCCGAAGCTGCCTTACTGTGTTGAAGGTTGGCTTGGATCACTCTCACCTTTGTCATCTCCATCTGTCTCCCGCACGATCTTGAATGCTACCCTTCCCATCCTATAAAAGGCCTTGAGTTGGGTCTGCTTCAAAGCCCTAAAGGAGACCTTGTCGATCGAGTACGCAAGGATTTCTCCTTGCCCCTCGACCTTCTGGCTTTTCAGTGTCCAGTCTGTCGTATTGAGCCCTGCATTCTGCTTGCCCAAGCGACTCCTGAACACTTTTTCGCTTATGCCGGTCTCAGGCACGTGCACAAGCACAATCGGTCTTCTCAAGTCCTTGGATTCGATCAACTTCAAATCCGCCGACTCCCAGAGATCCCGAAGCTCTCGTACCGTCCCCTCCAGCCAAGATTTGGTAGGCTCATTCGCGCAGTGGATCCACAGAATCCCCGCGCTGAATGTAGTTCTTAGGAACTGCAGTGGATTCTGACTTCCGCCGGGTGCCTTATCCACTGCCTCTTCCAGTTTTGTTCGAACCAGTTCTGCTTGTTCCTGGTTCAGTTTTACCTCAGGATGACGTCTGTCTACCACCGCCATCCTCAGTTTGTCTGTCACTTCGCCGTAAGTGCCAGTCTGCGTTTTATTGCCCCTTACCTCTTTAGCGCTAGCAACTGTGCCAGTCTGCGTATTACCGCTCCTGGTCGCGTTGTTAGCTGCTTGTTTCGTAATTCCCTTCGGTCTTTTGGCCTCGGGGTTTTTTGTTGGGGTCGAGTTGTCAGACCGGGTCCTTTTCACTCCCGTGGTCTGGTCACTTTTCCCCTTTTGGCCTTTGGTCTTATGTGGGTTCTCTTTAACCCACGTCACAGCAGCTATTTTTTCGGCTTTCTTAAGCCTCCGTTTTTGAGCCCCAGATAGCTTTTTTGTCCCGAGACTTAGTTTCTCGAGGCTTGTCTCTAGCTGGTCAGCTTCAATACCTCTCTCCTCGGCATGGTCTGCTGTTTCCACAGCTCCCTTGTCCGTGTGTTCTATATGGTCTGCTGCTCCCGCAGCTTCCATTCTTGTTTCTTCGGAGAGGTCGCCCATTTCTGAGTCCCTCTCCGCTTGTTTAATGTTTCTCTTTGGTTCCACTATTGTTCCCACGAGTAGGGTCGAAATAAATGTCGAGTACGGCAGTGCGCCCTTACCGCACCAAGGCTATATTCCCCTAGAGTTCGCCATCTCTCTAGGGCATCGCTTCAGATACACTTTACTCCCTGTACCATGCATCCCATTGGCACGATGGTGTTACACCTTAGGATTGAGAGGATGGATCATTTGGCGTTACTCAGGGTGCACCACGTGGAGGCGATCCAACGCTACACCCCTTAAGAAAATGCATAGTGTCATACAGCCTTTAGGATTCAAGATTGACATCTGTGTGTCAGTATTGGGAATATTATGCAGTTGATCAACCTCATTTTCAGTGTTTGTGAAATATGAGAGTACAGTAAAACCTCCGTTATCCGAAATAATTGGGGGGAGACCATTTCGGATAACAAGAATTTCGGTTAACAATAACATTGTTTTTTGTATTCTTCTTGTATCAAATTACATAGTATTCTTGGTCAAGGTTGGTATAAAAAAAGTACTATGAGGTGATTTCGTAATGTGTTGTATATTTAATGGCGTTCTTTAGTTGTATAAAAGCAATGTTGACGATGTTGACAAATTAATATCGAATTGTTACCGTTTTGCGATAAACATGTACTTTTTATTGACGAAATTGAAATTATTTAAGCTCTCAGCCGTTTCGGTTAAACGAGGTTTCAGTTAAAAAGGTTTCGGTTAACGGAGGTTTTACTGTACTTCCATATTTGGTTATCTTTTCTACAGTGACTTTTGCATGCTAAATCACATTTACCTACACATTTTATTTCTTCCTGTAGTGACCCTGTGCTTGACCCAGATATAAGTATGAGCTCAATCTACAACTTCAAACCCGTCAATTGCGGTTATGTGTGGATAGTTGTCTTGTAGTCTATCAACTAGTATAATCTTTGTTTTTGATATGTTTAACTGCAGACCCAATAATTGACTTTTGTTTTCGTGGTCGTGTGAGATCAATTTACTCTTCTTGACTACTTGCAAGAAGAGCTGCTTCATCTCCAAAACATAGGTTGTTTATTTTTCGGCCATTTATTGAGATGTCCTTTTCCCATCCTTCAAGCGCTCTTCTCACAATATGCTCCCCATATATGTATGGTAAATATTTGTGGAGAGAGTATGCATCCTTGTCTGATACTTTGTTTTGGATGGAATTTGTTTGGGAGTGTGTCAAGCATTTTATCTTCTCCAGTAGTGTGTTTGTATAGTTCAGTTATAAGTGAAATTAACTGTTGTGGTATGCCTACCTCTTTTAGCATCTGCCATAAGTGTTGCCATTTGACCCTGTCGAATGCTTTTTGTGATAATTTATAAAACAAATGTATAGCGGAATATTTAATTCCCTAGATTTTTCTATTATTTGTTGTTATGTTCAGAAGGTGTTCTCGAACATGTCTATTTGGTAAATCCAGTTTGATCTTGAGGCATTTTTCTTTAATAATCGAGGATTATACTAGTGATTTTTTATTTTATTAGTTTTACTCATTTTGTCACTCTTTTCTTTACCACACTAATATGGTATTATATTTTTTAGAGCAGAACGCCAACATATTAAAATTCCTTGGAACATAGAAGATGCAAAACAACTAGGAATTGTATTGAATAAATACAAAATTGACAATTACTATCAAGTGATGACTGGAGTTTGTGTTACATATGTATTGTATCCTTTTTATAACCACTCATTTAGTCATTTTTAATACTTAAAAATTTTAACATAAATTTAGCTCAGATGTATAAACAAACGCTGATAATATTTATCATCTACGTGTATGCGTCCACTGCTGGACATCCCTCCCTTGGTCTCCCTCAGCTCTTTTATCTGTCTCTGTCTTGTGTGACTTGCATCCAGTTACTGATACCACGCTTCAGGAAGTCAGTCCATCTGGTTGGTGGGCATCCTCTCCTACGTAATGCTTCTTGCTGTGGCCTCCACTCGACAATATGTTTGGCCCATCGGTTGTCTGATAATCTGGCGACTTGTCCTCCCTGATTTAATGTTATCGACGCGATTCTTTTGATAGCGTCTGCTTTTTTTGTTCTATGACATATTCCTTCGTTTGGGATTCATTCTGAGACAGACAACGAATATCTGGTGCTCCATTGCCCTCTGAGTTACGCGTATCTTGTTTATTGCCCATTTTGTGAGTGTTGATGTTTCCACGCTTCATAAGTAGGTACGGGTAACTCACACTGGCCAATAATTTTCCTTTTGAGACATATGGGTAAATCCGATTTAAATGCATAGTTTAATATAAAAAACGGTGCCCAGGCTAATACTATGTGCCGTGAGAGCTCACATGTCTGGTTATCTCTGACCAACTGAAATTCGTGTCCCAAGTACTTGTATGATGCAGTCTGCTCCCTTCCATCAACAGGAATGTTACGATTTAGCACCAGATTAGTCATTATTTGTATCTTAATCTTTAGTCCGACCACTAAGGAAGCATGATATAATTTTTCCAACATTAGTACATTTTGCATTTTTGGTTAGAAATCTGCGTCGATTTGCGTCCACACGTTCGATAAATCGACACCAACGAACTGCACAGTCACATCGCTACGTTAAATCGTTGTCGTGTATAAGGGCTATTAGTGTAGCTTCATCGAAATATGGTTTCACGCACCGGGTGATTATCCATTGTGGATGATGTGCTTTTGGCTTCTTCCTCAAGACTCCTTTTGACCTATTTCGCTGATCTGATCTGATTCTTCTTGAAGATTTTCTTATAGTCGTTGTCTTAAATTGTTTTTTGCTGTTCAACTTTTTAAGAGGTTCTCTTTTCTCTGGTAATTCTCTACTGCGGTCTTAGCTCGTTGTGTAAGCATTTTTTTGTAGTCTTAATTTTTGCTCTGGTTGCATTCATCACCAAGTCCCAAGTCTATGATCTTAACGGGCATAAGTTTTCGTATTTCACCTTCTGCTGCTGACAGAATTTTTTGTATTCTGGTTCAGTAAAGGAAAATTTTTTTCTGGCTTTCTTCGTTTATATTATGATTCGTTAGTCCGTTGCTAATGTTTTCCAAATACTGTTCGGCAACTGTTGCACCTCCCAACTCCTCTACATTCCATTTCTTTGTAGTCATATTTTTTTCTTTGTTGGTGTTTGAATTCCTAGCTCTTAATGCTGAGATCACGAATACAAACAATGAATACTGTCAGTAATGTTTTAAATGACGCTAGGTCGCTTAGGGATTAATATTTGGATCACATCAAACTTTAAAATTCTTCTTCTTCTTTTTACGTAGACATGACTCTGTATGTTTTTCAATGTGCCTCAAGTAAGTTGTCATTTCATCGTTTTCATGATCATCTACTTTTAATGGGAAATAAGCCACAATTTTACCAAAAAAATGATTTTATTAACGTTTCGAAGCCGAAATCGGGTTTCGTCGTCAAAATACAAAATACTACTAAAATAAACAAAAATGTTGTTGCTAAGTAAAAAAATTCTTCAAATAATTTATTTAATCTGACTCATTTATATTGGCAATTTAGACATATATTATACATTTTAAAGTAGAAGACTTTAAAATGATATCGCCAATATTTATGAGTTGCGTTCCTGGGACGATTTTACTAAAAGATAGTTCATTCGATTACATGAAATCAATCCCAACTCAAGAACATCCGTCCAAAAAAATCATAGCATGTGATCTGTCTTTAACAAGACAACCAAATGCAACGATGACAGTAAAATTCTCGCGTTAGAGATTCCATAGTAAATCACGAGGGAAAACCAGGAAAAACTACTTTCAAAAAACTAATACCAAATTCTGACTTTAATATAATATGAATAATGAATAATTAAATATATATATGAATATGAATAATTCTGACTTTAATAATGAACATAGAGTTCAGTGGAGAGATTCAAGTATAGTCCTGAAAGAATCAGATAGTAAAAAGAGAAAAATCAAAGAAGCGGCTCTAATTATGCTAAATGAAACCAATTGTGTCGCAAATTCCTCGGTAGAATGCAGTAAGATTTGGTTACCCATACTGAAAGAGGAAGTCAATAGAAAGAAAATACCACGATTAGTAAGTCAATAACATATCTAGTTAATACAAATTTTATATTTTAGTATTACTCATTGTATATCTATGTATTAATAATATTATTTATAATTTAAACATATTAAAGTCAGAATTTGGTATTAGTTTTTTGAAAGTAAATTAAATGTAAGACCAAATACTTACGATGTCGGGATAGTATCACGAGGATTTTTCCTGGTTTTCCCTCGTGATTTACTATGGAATCTCTAACGCGAGAATTTTACTGTCATCGTTGCATTTGGTTGTCTTTTTAAAGACAGATCACATTCTATGATTTTTTTGTGACGGATATTCTTGAGTTGGGATTGATTTCATGTACAGTTCACCAAATATAGCTGAAAGTGTGAAAACGAGTGACGATCATGATGCTCATTCGCCAAACGACGGACCTTGCACTCGCACTGACGGTCCAGACCGTTTGTATGTGCGTTCTCACTTCATTGTTAGCGCAGGCAATGGGAATTTCACACTTTCAGCTATATTTGGTGAACTGTAATCGAATGAACTATCTTTTAGTAAAGTCGTCCCAGGAATGCAACTCATAAATATTGGCGATATCATTTTAAAGTCTTCTACTTTAAAATGTATAATATACGTCTGAATTTCCAATATAAATGAGTCAGATTAAATAAATTATTAGAAGAATTTTTTTACTTAGCAACAACATTTTTGTTTATTTTAGTAGTATTTTGTATTTTGACAACGAAACCCGATATGGGCTTCGAAACGTTAATAAGATCTTTTTTTGGTAAAATTGTGGCTTATTTCCCATTAAAAGTAGATGATTATAAAAATGCCACAAGAAAATAGCTTCAGAACAACATCGTTTTCATGGTCTTCCCACTGATCGTCTTCCTATTGGGGAACGCTCTCTCGCCGTCCTTACTACTCTATTTGTTGTCATTCAGCTTATGTAGTCGTTCTATTCTACTCCTCTGTTTTTCACCCAGTTATTAATGTTGTTCACCTTGCATCTCCGTCGTATATCTGCACTTATAGCTCTATCCCACAGTGTCTTACCATCGATTTTCGCAGTGTTTTCATCTCTACTGTTTCTAGCATGTTTTTTGTCCTTTCTATATCAGGTCGTGTTTCTGCCGCGTATGTCATTATTGGTCTGATGACTGTTTTGTAAATTCTGCCTTTCACTTCTTTTCCGATGTTTTTATTTCTCCATATTGTTTCATTCAGGCAACCTGCGGCTCTGTTTGCTTTATTCACCTGATCTTACACTTCTGTTTCGAGCTTTCCGTAGCTGCATAGTGTGATGCCTAGATATTTAAACTCCATGACTTGTTCTATTATTTGACCCTCCAGCTCTAATTTACACCTTATTAGATCTGCTGTTATCACCATGCATTTAGTCTTTTTTGTGGAAATTAACATGTTAAATTTTCTAGCGGTTATATTAAATTCGTGCAGCATCCGTTGTAAATCATCTTCACTTTGAGAGATTAGTATTGCGTCGTCTGCATAGCAGATTATTTTAAGTTGTTTTTCTCCCATTTGGTATCCTTTTTTGTTCTTACTTTTTTTATTATTTCGTCCATGATTAGGTTGAACAACAGTTGTTCAACAACTTTAAAATTTAAACAACAAAATAATTTTGGTATTAGTTTTTGCGCCACAAAATTAAATATCATATGAACAGCTTTATAAAGCATTGATTAAATAATGATGTAATAACTTACAAATGTTTATGTCTACATAATGTATATTTACAAATTCTCCTTAACAGTTATTCCAGTCTTCAAACATTTGCCATACCAGGTTCACTGTTCCTATCAATCCTTTCAGGATTTCTATTCCCGTTCTTCACTGCCTTAACGTTAGTGTGCACTTGCTCAATGGTAGGAGCCTCACTCTGCTTCATGCTGTCCCAGATATTAGGAAGAAAACTAGTTTTACATTATTTCCCCGAAAAAGCTAGGAAATGGGCTGTGCAAGTGGAGAAACATAGATCAAATATGTTGAATTACATAATATTTTTAAGGATAACACCATTCTTTCCGAATTGGTTCATAAATTTAACAGCTCCTGTGATCGGGGTCCCTTTGTACCCGTTTGCATTTGGGACATTCATTGGAGTTGCACCCCCTTCGTTTATAGCGATAAAAGGGGGCCAGACATTACACGATATGACAGCTAGTGACACTGCATTTAATATGACATCATTTGTTTGGCTCATAGTGTTTGGAGTTATGTCGCTTATCCCGATACTATTGAAGAATAGGTTAAGAGAAAAGATGGAATAAACTAGTAGATATATTTATTTAGGTTACTTATTTATTTGATTTCAAAGGTTCTGGTTTGGCTCAAATAGTAAAATCACAGTATTATGTGCAACCTAAAAACCTACTTGGTTTTTATAAAACAGTCATGATAGTATTTTAATTTTTTTTGTAATATTTCCTTTTAATAATTGCTCAGAATCATGTATTCAGTAGTATTTTTTGTTTCAAAATTATTCGAATCAAACAATTGATATGACTAGGGTGCAAACTGTACAAATTTGATAAAATTGTAGTTTTTTTATTGTTATAAATTTGAGTGAATATAATATTGTTTTTTTTTTGTAATTTTATTATTGAAATTACTCAACTTAACACATTCTCTGCCTATCAAAGGAGATGGAACTCGGCTAGGGGAGTTATTCTGTTAAACGGCACCTGACTGAAGTAACCATATATCACTCGCAGGCCGGTGAACGGCACCTGACTAACTATAGCCTAATAAATGACCGTTTTGGAGTGTAATTTTCAGGGGCAACTCCGAATTGTATGAAAATTTGGATTTAGGTTCTGCTAACCCTCCACTTCAAAGTTGAATTTGTGCCGTTGGTTGCTTTTACTTGGGGGTGATAGTCACCCCTTCTCGGGGGGTGAAAAACCATACGTCCAAGACAAGCTCGGAAATTGATAAATTGACTGATTATAAGCAACTTTCGTTCTATAGAGTTTTTAATGTAAGTCAATACTTTTCGAGATATTTGCGATTGAAAATGTTCATTTTTCGACAAAAAAAACTACGTTTTCAGACGGTTTTCCGCAAATAACTCAAAAATTCAATATTTTAGCGAAAAAAATATTAGAAAAAGTGTAGCTTATAAAAAAACTAAAAAAATGGTGTATGAGCAAAGTCTATAAACCGAGTAAAAGCAAAGTTGTAGCTCATAAAAAATACGGTCTTATTCGTCTAATTCCAAATCGAATATTTCAACGTAAAATCACCGAAAAATTAAGCAATTCTCGGGAAAAACTGAATAACATTTTTTAAAGTGTTAGCAGCCTAAATAAAATTAATCGTTACCGCTTTACCATTTACTTTAAATATGTGTATATTGTTTATATGATCTGTAAGTTTGACCGGTTTGAAGTTCTTATTTTTGAAAAAATTTGGTTGTATAGAAAAAAAAGTTTTCTAAAAATTTTGGAAAAGTTTCCTTTTTCGAAATAACTTTAAAAATATTAGTGATACGAAAAAGCTCAAAAAGTAGAAAAATGTAGGTTTTGCTGTTATAAATATGCTAGTTTCATTTTGCTTTTCCGTAAGACAAAAAATTGGTTAAGATATGGCTATTCAAAGTTTGCATACACTCGTGTATAGTGACTCGTTCAAGCCCCTTCAACAATAAGCACTTAAAACCGGTGAAACTGACAGATCATATAAAAAATAGAAAAATAAAGTAAATTGTTTGTAAAGCGGTAACGATTAATTTTATTTGGGGAGCTAAACACGGGGAGATTTTCATGATTTT
Source organism: Diabrotica virgifera virgifera (assembly GCF_917563875.1). NCBI lineage: Eukaryota > Metazoa > Arthropoda > Insecta > Coleoptera > Chrysomelidae > Diabrotica > Diabrotica virgifera. Next base: position 126,374,466 of record NC_065443.1, read on the forward strand.
TTTACCAAAAAAAGGGAGCCAACTTTATTTTGAGCGTAACTCGCTTATTTTTAATGCTAGAAACTTTTATAAACAATTAAAATGAAGCTTTTTGTAAACGCTTTAATAAAGCTTAAATAAGTTTTTCCCGAAAAGTGCTTATTTTTCGGTGATTTCACTTTGAAATATTCGACTTAAAATTAGACGAATTAAAACGTATTTTTTATGAGCTATAACTTTGCTTTTACTCGGTTTATAGACTTTACTGATGCACCACGTTTTTAGTTTTTTTATAAGCTACACTTTTGCTAAGAATATTTTTTTCGATAAAGTATTTACCGTTCGAAACCCGTTTGAAAACGTAGTTTTTTTGTCGAAAAATAAACATTTTCAATCGCAAATATCTCGAAAAGTATTGACCAATCAGCCAATTTATCCATTTCCGGGCTTATCTTGAACGTATGTTTTTTCACCCCCGAGAAGTGGTGACTATCACCATCCAAGTAAAAGCAACCAACGGCACAAATTCAACTTTGAAGTGGAGGGTTAGTAGAACCTAAATCCAAATTTTCATGCAATTCGGAGTTGCCCCTGAAAATTACAGGGTATCGCCGTATTTCCCGTTCATTTACTGGGCTACTAACCATATCACGCGCGGCGCGTGATCGGCAGCGAATGGGTTAAAAGTGCAAAATAATTGTCAGTGGCGTCATGCATGGACCCAGGATCGATCATTATTATCGATGATCATTCAAGAAATATAACACGTGGGGAATACACAGTGCCGGTTTAAGCTAACTTCGGGCCCTGGGCACTGGAGATTTAGGGGCCCCATTCATTGCTATTCGTTGTCAGTTTTTTTTAACAAAAAAACACAATGCATTATCTTTATCTATAAACGCTTACTGTAAAATCCATATAAGTATATTTTTTAAAACAAACAAGTAAACTAGCAAACGTAAAAGATATTCCGAAAAATAGATTTAAAGATAGGTATAAAAAAACAGAAAGTTCTACAAAACAACACATGACAAACAAAAAAAAAAAACATATTCTATTATCTCACTTTTTTTCTTGACTTAGCATCAGCAAACTGCCATATTAATACTATCAAAATTCAGTTGTTTCAGTTCTTCATTTTCTATAATACAATAGTGATAATGCGTCTAGGTTTTCTTGGCCCAAATTTGAGCTTCAATATATGTGTGCCCAAATCAGTGTCAATAGAGCTGTCTCAAAGGTATCCATTTTATTCTACAGTGCCTTGACTTCACTTCTAACTGCTGATTTTTTGTCTCTATTATTGCTTAACTGGAAAAAATATGTTTGATGGATCTGTAGTTTTTAAGTAAAGCATTTACAGCGTCAAAAGTTTCTACAAGTTTTGTTTTCGTCACTTCCAGGAATTCATGGCTTTGGTCAGAGAGATAGCTCACTTAACCTTTTCCTTTATTCGTACTCCGCTGTAAATACTCGCCTAAGAAGTTGTTAAAAGCCAAGTATACATGACAACTTAAGTAATTTCCTTTATGACGACTCGTTAAATCCTCATAGGATCAACTAGATCAACCAGCTAGTCCTTGAGATGTAATTTAATGGTGACAACAACTCTTCTTAGGACCTTTACCCAATAGTCAGCTTCCCGTTCTACTTGTTCTTTCAAGCCAGCGTCTATAACCACCTATAACTCCAATCTGTAACTGAATGCTATGCTGGAACAACGTTGTAACCGCCAATAGTTTCAAATGTAGGTGCTCCATAGAAAAACGTACGGTATGAGCAAAATAATGTATTGCCGGCTGTGGTGAGTATTACGAGACTTTACTTTATGCATTCTTTAGTCTATCATATTACGCTCGTAAAGATCCCTTTTTTGAATATGATCAATTATAACGTGTTTTCCTTAAGGTGTCAACCAAATCTGATTTGGCGTTTACAACGTTGTTCCAGCAAAGCGTTCAACTGATGATCCATGTCACTCCATCTAACTGATCTTGTTATTAATGTAATCATAGAGTTAGATGAAATTTACTTTCTTTCGGAGATTTGAGTAAACTATTCAAATGTTTCCAGTGTTGATTGCTGTTCAATTGAAAATAATTTGCACAGGTAATATAAACCGCTTAAACACTGGCGTCATATATTATCCAATCTCTTCCAGTGGCGGCTCGTGGCCTTGGAGACAGGGTCGGCAAGGTTTTTTTGTCTCCTCATATAGGTATACCATCAAACTAAAAGGCTAGAATCATCATAGGGGATTTTGTTGTTTTTTGTTTTTTTTTAATTGATGTACTTGACATTCTCTCTTGTTTCATGGTGTTTCGACAATACGTGTTGATTCTTTTGAGACAAGATAAATCCCGTTTATTTGAGGCAGAAATTGGTGGTAATAAGAAAATTGATGAACAGTTTGATGTAATGAATTGCAGTACTTACTACATAGAATTATACATACATATTTTGTAACTTATCCCACTTTCTGAAAATATTTAGATCGGCATAATTTTTAAGTACATACCTAACTTGTAATTAATAAATATCTTGGAAATTCTTTGGCGAAGGTAACTTTTAAATTTTGAATCGTCAAAGAGGTCAAAAATTTGCAAATCTTCAAAATTCGAAAAACGAGTATCTATTTGTATATATAATAGTAGGTATCCAAAATTTCAAGATATACCTCTCGTTTTTCGAGATATTATATATCATGTCGTTGTTTTTTTGGGATTGTTCGGAAATATCAAGCGAATCCAAAACGTCACTGCGTATATATTGAAAACTACTATCATTACGAAAATCTCTGAGATTTTGCACCAGCTTTCGTATTCTATTTTTGGAATTAATAATGTCAATTGACTGATTTTGAACAACAATGAATATATTGGGCAAACTATGTCTTAAAAATATTTAAAAGAATATTAAAAGAGTAATTATTTAATAAAGTTCTCAAGGATTGCTTCACGGATCGAGGTATCGCCACTTTCAAAATCGTCGCCTTCAATAATAAAATCAAAAATTTCCAAAAGCTGTTCACGAAAATCTGCTACAGATACTAAAACTACCAGAGATATGAGATAATCTGCTTAGATAAAACTAACCGAGATTTAAAATTCCATCGCGTCTGACAAACTGTTCGCTTTTTTTTTTCGAAACAAATTTGTTCTAAAGCAGTAATCCGTTTAGGTGAGCTAAACTGGCAAGAAAAGACGATGGTATCATGCAAAACTAAATTCATTATATGCGCATAATAGTGAGTAAATAAAGCTTGTGATGCAATAGTTTTAACTTTTGCCTGGAGACCATTCAATTCACCACACATCACAGCAACGTCGTCGTAAGATTGCCTCAGTTTGCCCTACCAATTTATTTTTGATATCAAAAAATTTTAATCTGTTCTTTAAAACACCAAAAATCTATTTTGCCTTATTGCTTTTACTCACGTCTCTAAAACCTAAAAACCTCTCATAAATATTACCACGTAACGCGTACCGAACAACAATAATTGATAATTGTGAATGACATGATAATCAGAAGTTTCATCTACTTCCAGCGAAAAGCAAATGGTTTTCTAAATCTCAGATTCAATAACGTTATTCAAAATGTAACTATTTGATTATGTATATTAGTTCATTCTGTATTACGAATACACTTCGAATCAGAAAGTAAATCTTTCTAAAACAATTTTATTAATTCCCTATAATTACTTTGATTTTTAACAAATGCTTCGATCCATCATGTCCACTAAATGATAATTCCAGACAACTTAAAAAAACTACAATATCAATTAAACGACGTAAAACGGCGTGATTCTTTATTTTTGACAATTTCTGCCGATTATTCCAAATGAAACACCGACCGGCAGATTTAAAATGTGCCGTACCTGCCGCTTATGCCTACGGAGAGAATGTATGTTCGCTTGCTCATCGACTTGTTATTTCGTTGAGTTTTACGTGTAAATCGTCAAGCTACGAATGTGTTGGGTACGGCTAGCCGAAAAATCAGATGAATGGCTCGGATCATTCATTTTTTGAGAAGTCTGTTATGCGCAGGGATCACTTAACGCTCGGATTGATCAAATCCTTTTAAAAACCATGAATAAAATTTAGTCTGTATTATCTGACAGATTTTTTTTACTTCACAGATACAAATATTAAAAAAATCTATATCTATAAATGTGTGGGTCGGCACTGCCGACTCTGACCGGCCGCCACTCTCTTCTCTTTGCTTCCATGGGGTTTACTCTATAAGAGTTGCTTTCATTTAATCTTTTTTAATAAGCTTTGTCTCCAGCTTCATACATTTTTTATAACTTTCTAAGGAATATTAATATAATAACTTTCTTTGCTTTATATTTTATCATAGTTCTTATAAAGTTATCAGTCTTGAAATCGGACCATTTCGAAATCGCAGGTATTTCATAGTCTTATTCTCCATTTCAAAAAATATGTAGGTACATACCTCAATTTTTAATGAAAGGATGGGTTCCTTCGGGCCCCTGGGCGCCCAGTGGATAAATCGGCACTGGGAATACAGCTTAAATTAAAAACATGTTATTAAGGGTGTCACAGCAGCTCCATGACAAACTTGTATTCCACATGAATACAAGCAGAACAGAAAGTGTGGGATGTATAGAAGCTTTAATAATAGACCACGTCTTCATTACTCTGGCGAGGATAGTGATAAATTCTGACGAAGATTCAAACTGAATCAATAATCCATATAATAAATATTGCACAACGTCGTTAATGTTGATTTCACTAGGGTTTCTACGGACTATGCTTGATCCTTTTCCATAAAAAATAATTAATGTATTGCTCCATTTTCATAAAACAATTGTATTCTATTCACAAAAACCCCCGTGTGTACAGTTTCTACCAAAACATCAATTTACTGAGAACTCGATATTTTGACTTACAACCACTTGCTCTCAATGGCTATTTTGTTAGTTCATTACTTTTTTTTAGTGTTTTCTGTCAAATTTAGTATGATGGTGTACTGTTTTCAGGTCATTTTCTTGCACAGCTTTTCAGACACTTTCATAATTCCTTTTTAACTCCGGGTCTTTTTTTCTTTCTAGCACTTTTCCTTCTTCAGTTGCTTTTGTAACATTTCTCCTAGAGTTTCTTATTTAAGTTATGGATTTTTAGTCTGCTTTTATAAAAAGCAGTTGTTTTTAGAACTCTTTAGTAACATATCAGTATGATATTTATGGATTACCATCAAAGGCCAACATGATCAACCAAAAAAGATGTATTTAGCAATTTTTTTAGTGACTTTCTTGGATGTGAAGCTGTCTTTTTAGTTTACTCCTGGTTTAAAAACAAAGTATAGTATCTAAGTAAATAAAACACAAATTAGACCTGTTTCATTTATTTGACAGTCTGACTCGACAAAACAGCAAATAACGTATCAAAAATATAAAACTTTCTAGTCAAAGAGACCCAAGCCCATATCGTCATCTTCACTTTCAGATTCCTCCTTCTTCTCTTCTTTCTTAGACTCGGCAGCTGGTGCAGCGGCGGCTGCAGCTACAGGAGCAGCAGCAGCAGCAAATTTGCTGGGATCCTAAAAACAAAGAGTATTTTAGAAATAAGGTATAAATTTAAGTTATCAACTTGGAGGTACAGATTTTTATCAGTTTAAATTTTCTACATTCAACTCCCAGGTACTAGTGGGTTCAACTATTTCTAGCTCTAGTACCAGATAGGAGCCATTAAGAATAGGTAAGGAAATCATCATGTTAATTGGAAGAGACAAATAATGAATCTTATTAAAGACTGATCATTAGATGGTGACAAGCATTTTTTTAATTTGCTTTAATTACAGTCATAATAAAATTACTTTTCGTACTTCCGGGCCTAAAGTGACAACTTCACTCCCTTGTGACAGGTACTAAAGTGTCACATTTAATCCCTCCGGGATTAAATATTGACGAAACTTCCGGAACGATTAAATCACAAACAAACGAATTTAAGGGATATTTTATTGAAAAATATAATTAATTAGAATGGTAATTAACGTTAATATTCAAATTAATATTGTGACAGTTCGTCATATTGACCAGTCTTTCCTGGGTTAATGCAGCAGGTAACTGACGAGTAACAGATAGGTCCTTTTCATATTGAACTGGTGTTTGTTTCGAAGATCCTGCGGAAACAGGAAGCGAGAATGAGGACTGTGGCATAACTATAGTGGACGAATCGGCGACTTGACCAAATATTTTATCTGAAATTTTTTGTTTATTTTTAATAGACGATTCAATATATCCCTCGGCCACGTTGGAGGATTTCCATCCTCCATGTCTCTTCAGCACGTCTATTGTTGCTCCCGAATCAGCTAACAAAGACGCAGATGTGCGTCTAAAACAATGTCCCGTATAAGACGTCGCATTTTCTAATTTCAAGAAAGCTGCTATTTGCCGTGGAATTGTACCAAACATGTTTTTTCCTACTACTCGCGTAGTACATTCTTTGTTGATGTATTGAACAAAAAATTTTGAATGAGTTGTCCCTGTCTTTCGCAATGCCACATATTTCCGAAATATCGCCACAAAACTGATGGCACTGTTTTCTGAATTTTTGATCACAAAATTTCGGTCAATTTTATTTTTGGTGTTTCTAATCGCAATTAGGAAGGAATCGCCCAAATCTCTCACATCGTCGATTTCTAAATCAACCAACTCTTTTCCACGACAAGCTCCCGCAACGCCCAAAATAAGTGCAACCTACAAAAAAATTGATTTCTTAAAATTTCTGAATATAAACAAATTTCCAAATTTACCTTAAGCATTAAATATTTATCATCCGGAGCCTCCCGTAAGAACTGATCTACCTGCTCAGACGTGAGAATTCTTGACTTCTTTGGCTTAAATCCCTCATTTCTTCTCTTCAAAAAAGCTAATAATTTTGGAAATTTACTTATATCAATATCTTCTCTAATGTTAATAACCGATTTCAGCATTGAGTAATGTGCCCAGAGAGTTGAGGCACAAACCGCTTTTGATTTATCATCGAAGTAGACTAACAGCGCATTTTCAGTAGGTTGTCTCACATTTTTTAAGCGGCACCACTTTTTAAAAGCATCGTACTGCTGCTCGTATAGTTTTCTAGATTTCGGTGGTAACAATTCTTCACCTACTTCGGCTGCTCTTTTATCAATATCAGATACACCTTCTTCACTCATGATACCAATAATTATCAATAACAATGTTTCTTTACAATGACACTAGTAATGACAATGTTTCTAAATTATAACTGTCACAACGCAATGTTACTATGGTAACTTATTTTAAAGACAGTTTATTAAATGAGTTGAAGAGAGAAAAAACTGATTGAAATTATTGAAATAATTAATAAAATCATACCGGAAGTACGAAAAGTATCGTATATACCTTGCGACTGAAGTACATTTAATCCTTCAGGTAAATTATGGCCCTCCCTGCGGTCGGGCCATAAACTTTACCTTCAGGATTAAATGTACTACTTCAGTCCCGCGGTATATAATGTACTATTTATTAACGAAGATATTATTGAATTATGTAAAGTGTTATGGAAAATATGACAAATTCCTTTGTACTTATCTTAGACCCTGTCTTTTCACCTCTGGATAAATAGTTATCAGAAAGTTTATCTGACACATTAGCATGTAATCTGTCAGATAAACTTCCCGATAACTAGTTATCCGGAGGTGAAAAGACCAGGCCCTAGTTAGCTTTAAATTTGATAATGTACAGAATACACAAAAGAAAACGATTAAAATGTTGTGATATAAAACAAGTCAACCTCAGCAGCTGGACAGCTGAGTAAGGGGAAAAGTTCAGATGAAACGATGATGAGCTGATGTTAAATTTACTAAGCATATTTAATTTTTGCTAGATAAATTTAGCGATTGCTTGGGCATAAAAATTTCAATTGATCTAAAAAATGGATTTATAGTGGAATAATGGAAGTACTCTTTGGTATTAAATGAGAATCTTTATTTATAAAAGTATTTTATGTAAATATTGAGGTTAGATTCATTGAAACGTCAAACAAAAATGAAATGTTGGGTAAATACGTTCCAACAGTTTTTCTCTGCTGGATCTAAGCTGCTTTGTGCTTAAATCCAGCCCCTGAGGTACACCCAATAACTCAAATAAAAAATGACTACAAAATCAGTAGATATTTAAACATTGTTCTACAAAAAGAGATAAATACCTTGATGTATTCTTTGATGGTCTTGGCTTCCTTGAAGTCAACATCAGTAACAGCAGCAATAGCCAACAAGTTCTTGAATCCATTGGCAATGCTGTGTGGAGCAGAAGCAACTGTTGGGTATCCAATGGACAAACAAACAGCAGCCAAATTGGCTACTCCAGCCAAGAATTTCTCCCTCAAATCTTCTGGTTTGATGTCCAAAATAGCTGGAGCAAATACAGTGCCTGAGTCATAGACTTGCTCAACTTGAAGACCATATGAGAAGGGAGAAATGTTTAACATGTTGAGTAATGTGGCTTCGGAAGCTCCTACTTTGTCTCCGGGTTTAAGAATGTGGACATCATTGATGATTTCAATAGTACCTGTAAAATAACAAACACAACAATAAATACTTAAGTTCAAAACCTATTTTCTAGCACAAATTACAAAACACAATGAAATTTTCTGATCTTTAGTTCAAATCATTTTAACACCTTGGCCCTTAAGAGACAAATAGACCTCATATTACATTAAAGGTTGGCTATGTTGACTGTGTTGTAACGCACTGCGGCAAAGGTTTACTACAGGACATATGCCTCGTAATGCACTCAACATAAATTTATAATATCTCTAAATGCAGCCAAGGTGTTAAAATACTTTCAATTAATATCGACACATATAGAAGCACATTTAAAATGGGAGAAATGACCACTGTTAGTTTTATTTCAAGATATTCCTGTAGATCACAATTACATAAACTTCAACTCTTAAGTTTCCCTACAGTACTACCAAATTCTGGTACTCTTATATCTAATTTGAGTTATTTGAGAATGTTATCCACAAAAAAATATGGTACATGAGTAGAATTTGATCACAAATTTTATAAAACATAATTTAAGACTAAGAAAACCCAAAATTATACTTTTTATTATTATATTTATTAATTATAATTTTGAATTTTTAAATTTTAAAAGAGAATTCTTTGGTGTATGTAAAAAGCAAATCTTGCACACTGACTAGGTGCTGAGGAAGTAAAATGAACTTTTACTAAAAAATGACAGTGAAAGAGTGAAGTGTACTTCTTTATGTCTATATTCATTACTATTGTTGTGTACTTACCCTTGGAAATCTTGGTGGGGATACTCAAAGCCTGGAAGAAAGAAGTCTTCTCAGGGAACAATCCAGTGTTTTGGGCAGGAATGATGACAGATAATGGAGCAATGGCACCAGCTCTAGCAGGGGCTTTGACTTTGTTTTCCAATAGTTTGTCTCTGATTTCAACCAAGTCACCTCGGGTGAAAACAAAACCAACATTACCCTTGATGTGGGGCAAGATCTTTTCCAGAGCAGGGTTGTGTTCAATATGGCCCTTGATAGCTTTACGCATCATGGTATTTTTTCCCATAAGAACGACAGCATTTCCTAAAATTAAGATTTAGGTTAGATTCTGAATAATGTTATAAATACACAACTTCAACATTCGTTGCCACCTGGCACCAAATGGCGTTTTGCATGCATGAGTCAGATGCCTTTTGGTGTTCATAATCTGTGGGATTAAATAGGGTTTTTTACTTATAGGCTCCATACGAAAGTGACTGAATAGAAGTGGCAGCGAACGTGTTATGAGTGTGATATTTTTGCATAAACAAACTTACCTCGCAATGAAATACGAATTTGCTGCATTTGTTTTGAGCCGACATTGTCAGCGCCCACAATGAAACACTTTGGGTAGTCTTCTAGCAATTGCTGAAAAATACAAAACTCATTTAACATCCATAACAACAAATTTTCAATTGATCATAAATATGCTTTTGTCAGAAAATATTTATCAACAGGCATCTTCCACATACTAGTGGGTTCAACTATTTCTAGCTCTAGTATGAGACGGAAGGCATTGAGAATCTGCGTTCATCATGGTTATATAAAAAAGGTAAAAAAAATAGCAAGTACAAACAAAACTTACGATAAGTTTGGTGAAGTATTTTGACTTCCAAGTAGCCTTGTCCTCCCTACCCATCTTTGAAGTGGTTAGGGACTCGTATTTTCGAATTTAAGAACTGAAAAAGCAAACATATTAAAACCTCACAAAAACATTTGTCACAATAATTTGAAGAATTGCGGAAGAAATATTGTTTTCATTACATTCCATAATCTTTTTGGATGCATTTTTGCTATTGTAGAATAGTAATAGTTTTAAGATGGCTTTAATATTTTAAAATATTTAAAATAAATTTTCGACCTACCTCAGCAATAAACAACGGCGCAATGAAAGAGAATGGCAGATTTTCCTGTCACGTCACGTCAGTTTAATGTGTCGACTGTCATATGTTGTATGTCTATAAATGTATTTCTAGATATTCAGTCACTTATTATTTAAACACTTATTTGTGTTTGATATTTATCAAACTATTGTTAAAAAAATAATTGTTTCGTATAAGGTATTGTTTATTATAGCATAGATTAACATAACAATAGAGATAATCTAATAGTTTTGATTCCGTAATTAAACTAAAAGAATTTCCTTACATATAGGCAACTTCATCTGCAGTATCTCCAAACTATGATAGTATTTAACTACATATTTTCTAATTGATATTTGGTTTACATATTTATTGTTTTCCATATCTTTAGATTTATTATTTAGTGAGCGTTAATCTAACAATGATTATTTTCCCGGTTTTTCTATAGCGTTTCTCCGCCTTCTGGTTACCATGCAGTTTCCAGCTGCGTCGTTCGTTCCATTCGCCAGGGTGAAGGTTCCTTTCCGACATTGCCTTCTGAATGCCGCCTAGCCAGAATTGTTTCGGTCTTCCTCTTTTCATTCTTTTACTTGGCGTAAATTTTAAATGCTGTTTTGGCAGCGTGTCGTAATCAAACAACAACATATGAATTGAATGAAGGTTACGATTAAGATTAAGATTTGTGAAAAGTCAAAGACTTTCATGGCTGGGACATGTCCAGAGACAAGACAATGCAAAAACAACAAAGAAAATATTACAATGGAAGCCGATAGGAGGGCGAAAAAAGGAAGACCCAGAACGAGATGGTTGGTTGACGTTGAAGACGACCTGAAGACCATGAACATAAGATAATGGAGAAGAAGGGCACAAGAGAAATCTGAATAGAGGCATAGAATAGACAGGCAAAGACACATCCAGGGTTATGATGCCAAAAGAAGAAGAATCTAACAACAACATAGCCAAGCCTAAATTTTAGTAAAGACGAGTTGTAGTAGCAAAGCAAGTAGAAGCAGCAAACCAGTGGAAACAAGTTTAAATACCTTGGATGCACTATAAATCATGATACTATACAGGGCCGGTTCTAGGGTTTTCAGCGCCCCGGGCAAAACATAATTTGGCGCCCTTTCATACAGAAAATCAAAATTTCATTATAAAGAACTATGTCAAAATATATTTATTCAAGAAATGGTACAATAGTTATTATTTATAAATAATAACTATTGTACTTCTTCTTCTTCTTCTTCTTCCTTCTTGTATGTAGGCTTTAAAGCCTGTTTATTCTTCAATATTATCCTCCTAAATTGTTTAGGTTATCGCACCACCTTTTTCTTGGTCTGCCAATACTTCTTCGTCCATTTGGTGACTTATCTCGTGCTATTCGTACTATCCTATCCTCTGCCATTCTACTAATGTGTTCGTTCCACTCCTGTTTCCGTTTTGTCACCCATCCATTTATGTCTTCTATATTGCATGATCTTCTTATGTTTTCGCTCCTCTCCCTATCCAACAGACTTTTCCCTGATATTCGTCGGAGTATTTTCATCTCGGTTGTTTCTAGTAGTCGTCTCGTTTTAGATGTGTCAGGCCTTGTCTCCGCCGTGTATGTTAATATAGGTCTAATTGCTGCTTTATAGATTCTTGCTTTTGTGTCTTGTCTTAAGTGTTTGTTCTTCCAGATTGTGTCATTGAGAGATCCCGCCGCTTTACTTGCTTTTAAGCTTTGTTGTCGTACTTCCTCTTCAACATCTCCGTAACTGGTTATATCTATTCCCAGATATCTAAACCTTGCTTCCTGCTTTATTATTTTCCCATCAATTTCGATTTTACATCGTAGTGGGTATTTAGATGTTGTCATACATTTGGTTTTTTCTGCTGATATTATCATATTGTATTTCTTGGCTGTTGTATTAAAGATGTGTGTTAATCTTTGGAGATCGTCTTCTGTCTCGGCGATTAATGCGGCGTCGTCTGCATAACACAATACTTTGATTTCTTTATTCCCCATTCTGTAACCATGACCTTTACGTACTGCTTCTATTATTTCGTCCATTATTATATTAAAGAGCAGTGGGCTTAACGAGTCACCTTGTCTGACTCCACTTTGTACTGGTATAAACTGCGTTAGTTTTCCATTTATCTTTGCCTGTATTCGATTATGAGAGTAGATGTTTTCGATGGTTTGTATAATATTGATTGGTATGTTTCTTCTATACAGTAAATGTAAGACGTCTTCGACTTGGATGCGATCGAAAGCCTTTGTCAGGTCTATAAAACATAGATATGCTGGTTTATTGTACTCAATGGCCTTTTCTGTGATTTGTCTCAGTACAAATACGGCGTCTACGCAGGATCTTCCGGATCTGAATCCTTGTTGTTCATCTGATAAAGTTGTTAGTTTAATGATTTTGTTGGTTAGGACTTTTGTGGTTAGCTTAAGTGCGGTGTTTAGTAGATTTATACCTCTATAATTGTTGGGGTCTTCTTTGTCTCCTTTTTTGAACATTGGTATCATTATGCTGTTTCTCCATGCGTCTGGTATCTTGCAGTGCAATATTAGTTTTTGTATAAGTTTTGTCATCTCTAGGGTTATACTTTCTCCTCCGTATTTTAGAAGCTCGTTGGTTATTCCGTCTGGTCCTGGTGACTTCCTATTTTTGAGTGAATTTATGGCTACCCCTACTTCCTGAAAACTGATTTCAATTTCGTGTCTTAATTCAGGTAGGTTATTATTTTGGTTATGATTTTCCTTTCCTTTAAACAGTTCCGTCAAGTATCTTTCCCATTCGTTTGCTGGTATGTTATTGTATTCCTTCAATTCTGCCATTTCTTTCCGTTGGTTTCTTATGAATCTCCATATTTGTTTTTGTGTTCCGTAGAAGTCGCTTTCCATCCTTTTTGTAAACTGTTCCCAGTGTTCATTTTTTGTTCTTCTTACCAATTGCTTTGTTTCATTTCGTATTCTTCTATAGGTGTCTCTGGATTCTGGAGTGTTTGATGTTTTATACTTCATGTAGGCGTCTCTCTTCTCTTTACATTTCTCTTTTATTTCTTTTCTGAACCATGGTGTATTGTTGTTGTTTCTTTTGTTCAGTATGACTTTGCGTTTTCCTAGAGCTTTTGTTGCTGCCTCTTCAATATTGTTTTTAATTTTCTCCCAGCTCGCGTTTATATCTTCGATGTCGTCTATCTGCTTCAGCTGTATCTTCTGTGCTAGTCTCCTTTGGTACATTTCTTTGGTAGAATCGTTCCACAGTGATTCTACATTGAATTTTTCCTCGGTGATTTCCTGTGGAAAATGTTTTGGTGTTAGTTTCATTCTTATTTTTGCTAGGACTAATTTGTGTTCACTCCCTGCGTCTGCCGAGTTTAAAGTTCGAATATCTAGAATCTGCTCTGGGTGGATTTTTCTATTAGTGACTATAAAGTCAATCATAGATTTGTGCCCCCTGGAGTTCTCAAACGTATATTTATACTGAAGCTTATGGTCGAAAAATGTATTATTGATTCGCAATTCGTTAAAAGCACAGAGATTAGCCATGAGTTCTCCATTTGAGTTGACATGGTTTTCATTGAATCTTTGTTTTACTCCTGGAACTATTTCATTTCCGATTCGTGCATTAAAATCCCCCATAAGAATTAAATGTTCTTCATGAGGTATGTCGTCCAGGATGGTTTGCAACTGTTCGTAGAATGCCTCTCGTTCCTTCTTAGGTTTGCAGTCCTCGGGGCTATAGATAGATATAACATTTAATTTTTGGTAGTCCATTGTGATGTTCATATGTATTATTCTTTCGGAGATGTAACGGCAGTTACTTATGTTGTCTTTAAATTTTTTATGGACAAGTATACCTACGCCTGCTCGTGCTCGTTCTTCTTTCTTCACTCCACTATATGCTAAAATATATTGGTTATAGTCTCTTTGACCTTTACCTTTCTTCTTGGTTTCTTGGATTGCACAAATGTCTATGTTTTTGTTTATCAGTTCTTCGATTATCTCTTGGTCTTTGTTGTTGAACGAAGTTATGTTCCATGTTGCTAATCTGATTGTTGGCTTCTTTTTCCTTCTCGTTTTCCTTTTCTTTGCGTGGTTCGTCATCTTAGGTTCCGTCGGGTTCCGAGGCTTTATATCGGTTCTTTGAGCCTTGTTTTCTTTTATAATGGGTAGGATGCTAACCTGGCCCATCAACCCTCCTCTTTTTTCCGGGCTTGGGACCGGCTGTGAGTGTGAGCGTGACTTCTGAGCTACTCAATCCACTCAGTCTTCGCGCTCACAACCTCCAGGCAGAGTTCTATTGTACTATCTCTTGAATTAATATATTTTTACATATATTTTATATATAACTGATGCAACATATGGCATGGCATAACGAGCGATTTGAAGTTCAAGCGACGAAGGCGAAAGAGCGAAACAAAAGTTAAAGATAAATGCATATTGTCAACAAACAGAAAAACAATGTGTAAAAACGTTGTACAATACCAAAAAAGATGTTGATTGTGCGCACTGCATGCGCACAATCTGCATATCCAATGAGGGAGTGGCATCCACATGGTATAAAAAAGCACAGGGATATTTCTTGCAAACACGAGCTTGTACACCCTTATTTTTTCCCTTGGGAAAGGCTATATAACCAAGGCAATGGGAAGCAATGGAAAAAAGACATCGAAGTGTCTCTTCGAAAACTGAACTTATATGACAAGAAGTATCCTGACTAATGAGTGTGAAAATTGTATAATAAATAAGAAAACCAAAAACATAATAAGAGTAATAGAGATGGAATTCCTAAGGCGAAGCTGCAGAGTAACAAAAATAGATTAAGAAAATAATGGGGATGAACTCAGATATAATAGACTATATATAACAGAAGCAATTAACCTGGTATTGGCACTGAGAAGAGCAAACAAAAAACGTTGGATAAACAGAATAACAGAGCGGAGCCCGATAGGAAGACGAAAGAGAGGCAGACCCCGAAGATCTTTCAGAGATGAAGTGGACGAAGCAATGGAAAGAAGAAATCTGCGGGAAGGGGACTGGCAAAACAGAAATAACTGGAGAAAACGGTTGAGTGAAGGAATACATTGAAAACTGTGGAAATCCTTAGAAAGGATGCAGGGTGTTTCTAAATAAGTGCGACAAACTTTAATGAGTAATTGAACGAAGTGTTGATAACGAGGTGTTGAAATCTTTCTAACAAACTAACGATTTATTTATCTAAAATTATTGCGCATTCTTTGATATAAAATCAAGCATTTTATATCCATCATTGGCGCGCATGCGGGTAACGGTCTAAATAAAAAAAATAGTACGCCACTGAGTTATTTAAAAAAAATCATTTTAGAATTCCTCGTTCAATTTGTGACAAAAATCTACCCTTTTTTCATACGACGCGCCGTTTTTGTGCAAAAATAAAACATCTCAAAGCTTACAAAGTTCTCGAAATAGGTTTCTGTACATAGTACATTCATGTGAAGAAGAACTTATCATTCCTAATGCTCAATAGCCATAGTGTGGTAAAAAAATTAAAACAATAAATAAATCACTTTACAATGAAAGAATAGGTACATGGTAATAATGTATTTATTAAGACCGATAAGAATAAAAGTTTTAAAAAATTACTTCAAATGTTCAAAATTTTCGTCGTTTGCCTACCTCATGACAATGTGCGATTGAATATTATGATTTCCTTTCCTACCATAAAATTAATTATTCATTTATTTTTTTTTATTACGTAGATAGCAACTTACCTAAATCTATATAACATAAAAAGAATAAAAATTCATTAATTCCACAATCAATATATTACAACCTTTTTTTATTTCGCAAAGCACGCGCGCCATTGTTACAATGTAAATTTACAGAAAGACTAAATATTATTTAGCCAATGAGGCGTATAACATTAACGCCAGTATAAATAGTATCGCTGACTATTATTAAGTTTGTTGATAATTTAAAATTTGAACTTCCTCTACATATTTTTAAGTAGATTGTTGACATACGTTATGACAAATGACCTTTTCAAAAAAAAAAAAATGAACACACTTTTTAGATCGTAAAATAATTTGTCTGCAGTCTGCAATAACTTTGTATGAGTAATATGTACAAGCCATAACAATTGTTAGGTTGCATGATTTTTAATAGTGGGCTTTGGTTTTAATCTATTAATCTTTATTTTGATTTATGAATTCTGGCTATAGATAGAAATAGTTTTCTTTTAAATTAAATAATATTAGACAATCATATTAGGAAAAATGTTCAAAGTTAATATATAAAATATTTTATTTTTATATCGGCGTCTCTCAAAATTTTGCTCCCCTCACAATTTGGCGCCCCGGGCGACCGCCCGGCTCGCCCGCCCCTTTATCCGGCGCTGATACTATAAATAACTATAAATGACAAAGTAGGGATTTAGAAATAAAAATATGAACAACGATGGCAAAATGAGCAATGGTTTAATTACAAAATACGTTTGTCGTAGAGAGATTCCTCTAAGCTTAAAGCTCCTCATAACAAAATGACATATTATTATAAATATTGGCCTATAGTTTATGGTCTTTCATTACGTAAACTATGTATGTACTGCGAAATGAAACCATCGAGCATATAGTTTTCATTCTGACTTTAAATTTGTAACAGTTGTGATGATCTCGGGTAACAAATTCAGTCTAAGACAGGATTCGTTTTTATAAGACATTTATTTTAAAACTAAACATACAAAAGATAAGATAATTAGCGTTAATTACTGATTAATTTCGTTATAAAAATATATTTACCATCTAGATCAGGGGTTGCCAAACTGGGGGGCGTGAGGTCATATCAGGGGGGGCGCGAGACAAGTTGATCATTAAATTAAATTTAGTTATTTTTCTAAAATTCAAAAGTAACCTCTTGTTAAACTGTGTTTGGTAACGCAGAGTAAGCAAAAGTTATCTCAAATACCTCTTTTTGACAACACTGTGAAACGGCGCATTGATGATAGGACCGAAAGCATACAAAACCAGGTAGTTGATGCAGTAAAATAATCGCCATTTTTTGCTATTCAGCTAGACGAGAGTACTGACATAGCACAATGTTATCAGTTAATTGTTTATGTTCGGTATATTCAAGACGAAAAAATGAAAGACGACCTATTTTTTTTTACAGAGTTGGAGACTGAAGACTACGACAAAAGCTATTAACGTTATGCAAGCAATGTGAGAGGTTTTTGACAAACATGAACTCTCTTGGCAAAAATTAATCAGTTTATGTACAAATGGCGCACCTTCAATGCTTGGTTTTCGCTCAGGCTATTTGCAATTAGTAATAGAGAAAAATGCTGATGTGATTGGGATACATTGTTTTATACATCGACAAACCTTGGCAGCAAAAACCCTTCCAAATGAACTTATGGCTGTCTTAAAGTTGTGTATTAAAGTAGTGAAGTACATAAAAAAAAACAGTGCGTTAAATACTGGACTGTTTAAAACTCTTTGTGAATATTTAGAAAGTGATCACAAAACACTGCTACTTCATACAGAAGTACGATGCAGTGGCGTGCTGGGACTTTTCAGGCGGCCCGGTGATTTTATAGAAAAGCGGCCTCCCATCCTCATTTTACCTCCTATCTATCAGGATGTTTTATTCGTTATTTATAAAATAAAAAAAACGAAAAGATAAATTATTTTTAGAAAACACAAAACTTTGAATGTAATGATTTTTTTTAATTAGCTATATTTTTTATTTAAAAATAAGCAATCTTACAAATAATAAATGACATGTATGACAATATTGTATGCAGTAAGGTAGGAACCATAATTTCCTGAATAAATATAACATGAATCTGATTTAGGAATTAAGATAAAAGTAAAATAAAATTTTGAGAATTTTTCAATTATGTATTAGGTAAGTTGAATTTTAGTAAATCAATTATACATGAGAGTACAAATACACGTACAGTGCAAATACTTTAATTTAACAATAGATATTTAAATATTAATACAGCTCTATAATATAAACATGTTTAAGCTCATATAAAGCCAATACTTTATTTTTCTATAGCCATTAGCATAAATATTTTCAAGTGATCTTTTGTTAAAGTACTTCTTAACCGATTTTTTATGTATTTCAACGCTGAAAAGCTTCTTTTTCAAGATACTTGCGTCACCGAAAGAGTTAATAAATGTTTATAGGTATACTATAGTTATATTTGGATAAGCACACTGATATAAGTTATACTTATGCAAAAGAGCGTAACAGCAAGCTATACAATATTTACACTTTTTAGTACCACAGGGAGGTGAAGTTTTCACGATGTCAACAACTTTGTGATTTGTTACTTTATGTTCGTTATCACTTGGATTAATAATATCATCCTTCATATTTTCTGTAGATATTCATCATAAACTCGATCTTCTATAATTTCAGTTATTTGCAAAATCCTATTACACAATCCATTAATCAGAAAATCTACGAGTTCTTCTTGAATTGCAGTCGCAGATAATATCGTAGGATAAATTTTTTAAATTTTTAAGCAAATTATTTAAATGCCGTTAAAGGTAGAGGAAAGGCACCAAATTTGAGACAGGCGCCTAATTTGAGACACCGTCGTATATTTGTGTACGATGGGTTGACATCTAGTGAAAATATTGAAAACTGATCATTCTGTGAAGTTAGTGGTAGATCTGCTTTTAGTTGGCGCTTAGAAGTGACCGTTGTTGTTTTGTCGACGTTAATTTGATTTACACCATACACAAAGTTTTTCAGAATTTATAAAAACTTACAATACATCAAGGTAAGATGATTACACTTACTCCAGTAATTTTTTTTTGGTAGTTTAATATTAGTTAATACATTTTATGCAAATTAAACGGTAATTGTGTGGCATACATAATCAATAAAAATCCGTTTTATTTTTTGACGGAAAAATCCTAATTTGAGACACCTGTAGGTCATAAATTTGAGAGTGTCTCAAATTAGGACCCCGTGTAAAATTTTTATTTTTATGTATTTTTTTGTTTGTAGATGCCGCTAAAAAATAAAAAATGGAATGCAAATGATATGATACGGGATGTAAATACAGTAAGAAATAGAGAGATGGGCTATTTGAAGGCCTCAAAAGTTTTTGGAGTACCAAAAGGTACCTTAGAACGATATGTGAAATCAGACAAGGTTCCAGAAGAACTCGTCGGGATATCAAATTGGCCGCCGACCTATTCTTCCTTTGGAATTAGAAAATGAGTTGGTTGAGTATGCCCTAACTATGGAGCAACGTTATTTCGGGCTAAGAGCGCGTGATATAAAACGACTGGCATTTCAACTTGCAATACGAAACTAATACCACATCCATTTAGCGTAGTCAAAAAATCAGCCGGAAAGAAATGGTTGAGACTCTTTCTGAAAAGGCATCGGACGCTTTCAATGCGTACTCCTCAGGGAATGTCATCTGCTCGAGTAAAATCGTTTACTCATGAAAATGTATCCAAGTTCTTTGACCTGTATGAACCAGAATATCTTAAGCCTACTAACCCTGCACAACGTATATTCAATGTAGACGAACCAGGTGTTCAGCAACAATTGTTCAGCACAAACATATCAAAGTCATTTCTATGAGAGGGAAGAAGCAGGTTTCGTCACTTACTTCAGCAGAAAGGAGCAAGCTGATTACTGTTATTACATGTATGAATGCTGCAGGAGTTTTCGTACAACCATTTTTAATCTGCCCTAGAAAAAATATGAAAACAGAGTTGATGCTAGGAGCTCCCACTAGAGCAGTCGGAGAATGCCATGTGTCAGGTTGGGTACAGGCCGATATTTTCACTAGATGGCTACAACACTTCATAAAATTCACTAAACCTTCAGCTGCAGACCCTGTTCTTCTCGTCCTTGATGGCCACTATTCTCATACGAGAAACGTTGCTCTAATATATATTTGGCCAAACAGAATCATGTGACGATTAGGTGCCTCCCACCACATTCTACACATAAAATGCACGGTTGGATGTTGCTTTTATGGCACCGCTGAAAACTTACTACGCACAAGAAATAGAAAACTGGCTTAGAGAAAATCAGTTGAGTGTTGTGTCGCCTTATTCCATTGCCAGTATCTTTTGTAAAGCGTATAACAAAGCTGCGAAGATGGAAATATCTTGCAATGGTTTCCGAAAAACGGGACTGGTCCCTATTTGTCGCCATATTTTTAGGGACTTTGAATTTGGAATTCAAGAGCACTTGGAAACACAAAACGAAAGGGACGAACAAATAATAGAACCAAACCATGAACAACCAAATCATCCAATGCGAGAACATAGAACTCCTAGTCCACCACTACCTCATCAACAACTTGTGTCTCCGAAAGACATCTGTCCGATCCCTGCATACAAGAGAGACACCACTAAAAAGCCACATGTCAGATCAGGAAAGGCTTCAGTAATTACTCTAGCACCCTACAAAGAAGAATTAGAGCAAAGTGTGCAGAAGAAAAAAGCAAAAAAACTAGTACTCTAACTAAACTTCGATTGTGTATCAGCTCCAGAAAAAAACAATTCAACAGAAAGTGTTACATCAGAAAAAACAGCAACGTCCGAAGAAGAAATAGCAGTACACGAAGACGTAGGTCAACCTTCTACATCAAAAGGCAAAACATCAAGAAGGAAACGGAAAGTTTCTTCGAGTTAAAGTTCAGATAGCAGCGAAGACTTTCCATTAGATGATTCATCGTACGACGAAAATGTCTATTTTGCACCGGAAAATTTTCCGACAATAAATATGGAGAACGATGGGCAAAGTGTTACCAATGTGGCAGGTGGGCACATGAAGACTGTGGAGAAATAAAGTCCAGCACATTTATTTGCCTTTTCTGCGAATTAAAGGGCTTTTTTGAATAGTATCTCAAATTGGGGTACCTGTCTCAAATTTGGATACCCGGCTATCTCAAATTAGGCGACCTTTTATTTTTAATATTAAATGTCGCAAAAAAATTAAATGTATTTTTTTTGCAAAAATATATGTCTTATTCGCTTTATTTATTTTTTGTTGTGTTGTAGAAACATTAAATTTAAGTTTTCGAAATAAATATTTTAAAAACTTTTGAATATTCTGTTTCATATTTGTTTTTCAAAAAAAGTGTCTCAAATTTGGTGCCTTTCCTCTATTAGGTCTGGATCCCGCGTATGAAAAAGAAGTTGATTAATAGCAAGCTGAAAATTTGTTAATAGCTTAAGGGTGTCTAGTCGGACAAACTTTGATATATGGGAACACGGGAACAGGGGTAGTTTTAATTGTGGAACAGGTTAAAAATTTGGAACGGTCACACCACGAAAACGGCACATTCATTTTGTCCGACAGAACAGACTTAAACTCTTCGAACAGAGATTAAACTCTCATGTAAAAATCAGACCGCTATTTATCACCAAACGGGCGTTTTAATGAGTGGAACATATAGAATATTTCAAATGACAGGAATTATGACAGGTGATAAATAGCAGTCTGATTTTTGCATGAGAGTTTAATCTCTGTTCGGAGAGTTTAAGTCTGTTCTGTGGGACAACATGAATGTGCCGTTTTCGTGGTGTGACCGTTCCAAATTTTTAACCTGTTCCACAGTTAAAACTGCCCCTGTTCCAGTTTTCCCATATATCAAAGTTTATCTGACTAGATACTCTTAAGCTATTAACAAATTTTCAGCTTGCTATTAATCAACTTTTTTTTCATACGCCGGATCCAGACCTATATATCATTTTTTTATTGTATCAAAATCTCTAGGATGTAGAGAGCTTATACGCAATAAAACGATTTGTCTTGATCAAATCGTTTGGCGATACTTCCAATAATTCGGTAAAAAATGCACTTTTTTCCAATTTTTATTCTGCAGAGTACATATTAGATATTTGAAGGAAGTTGGAATACCATAATTAATATACTTGTATGTATGAAAATAAATATTATCTGTAGCAATAATTTATTTATATAGAGTCTTATTCATTTACTTAAACTGTATTTTACAATTAAAAGAAAATTAATTTTTTTTAATGTTTTGGAAATTAAAAAATATTTTTTTATCATGTCTAAAATTTTTGGTAAAAAAAACCTATCTGACCGGCCTCAAGATGCCGCGGCCTCTCGGTGATTGCACCGATTCATTTATATGGCCACCACGCCACTGGTACGATGGCTCTCAAAAGGAAACATTTTGACAAGATTATTTGACCTTTGAGATGAAGTAATCACCTGGGAACATCAAAAGCAAAATGAGCTAAACATGGCCCATCACTTGAGAAAGGCACTTTGCCGAAACAGCTGTAGTAATAACATAGTTGTAATAAATTTTGTGGAAGTATAGAAAACAAACGTTTTTCAGTGTTTTATTGTGAGATAAAATGAACTTCCATCAAGTAACGGTCGAATCCATCAATTAATATTGACTTACTTGTCAAACATCTTTGACTCGTTGAACAGCCTTAACCTAAAACTGCAGGGTGGAGACTCAAATATAGTAGTTACTCATTGTAATGGAGGCTTAGTTACTCAACTTTGGAGGCGTAAAATATCAACAAACCCCTGAAATTATTTCTCTAAAGTAGAGCCAATCTCAGAAGAAACACGCTTCAATGATATTTATCAAGTTTGAAAGGATCAAGTTTGAAAATCCAAATATCAAACCATTTGGAGAGCCTAATTGAAGAGTTCCAGAAATACTTCCCAAACACTTGTGACAATTTTATTTACAGAATGTCAACTGATCCATTCCATGTCAACGTAGACTCCCTGCGTGAATCACTTCAAGAAGATGCTTTGCAAATAAATCCAAATGATTTTTTTCATGATTTCTCTGCCAAATACTTTGTTATAATGGACAAACCTTCATTTTGGTTAAAATATTTCAAAGTGTATCTTAGTGTATCACGGGAAGGTCTTCATTTATATTTGCCTTTTTCAAGTAACTATTTGTGCGATTTTCAATACTTGTGGCAATTAAAACAAAGTATTGGAATAAACATGATGTTGCTAGTGACTTGTGCTGTGCACTTACTAAAACTCAGCCACGAATAGGCTATAGGCATACTAGTAAATAAAATGCAGGCACATCCATCTCACTAACCAACCTAATCTATTTTTCTTTTATTAATAATTTTTGTATTTTATGGAAACTGATATTGTTGTATCCTACGGCAGAATAAATAAATGTTTTGTTTTCAAGCTAATACTTATTTTTTTTTGTTTTGTTCCTATTTAGGCGCATACAATTTATTGTAAGGGGGGGCGCGAGAAGGTTTCGGTTCAACAAAAGGGGGCGTGGTACAAAAAGGTTTGGGAACCCCTGATCTAGATATCGGACTTTCGTAAATCTTGGGTCGATTATGTGACGATATTTGATACGCGAATGATGATACCTACTAATAGTCTAAGAGCTGGAGCCGAAAAATCATCGTCATATGTAATATGAAGTTTGGCATGTGAAATGTGTCTATTGTATATTGATAATTATGACCCCTTTCAGGCTGACACTTCAGTGGATACAGGAAGTAGCAATAAGGGATGAAAGGGGAAAGTTAGTGCAGTCATTAAAGGTTTTCACCTCCTATTTTGTTACACCACCATCGATTTGCATGAAAATTGGTGAATGGTTAGAGCATACCTCAAGAAACAAAACTGATTTGGTGCCAATTTGCACTTTTGCCCTGGGGGTGGATACCACCCCTTTTCGGGGGTGAAAACTTTTTTTATTAAAAATAACCCCACAAATCGATAGAGGGACTAATTTTAAGTAAAATTTGTTATATCATGTTATTAAAATAAATCAACACTTTTTGAGTTATTTAAGATCAGAGATTTGAATTTTTCGTGAAAAAATGCATGGTGTAAAGCGGTTTTTCATAAATAACTCAAAATCTATAAGTTTTATCAAAAAAGTTATAATTATCAAAATTGAAAATAATAAAAAATAAAATAGATTTCTTATTCGAAAAACCTTTGAGAATTAATAAAAAGTGAGTTATAGGTGATTAAATGTATATTTTTTTCGGCTAGTACTCAAATCTAAGTATTCAAGCTTAAATAACGCGAAAAAGATACATTTTATAAAATATTATTTACTAAACACTTGTCAAAGTAGTCAGAAATATGGATCAAATGAGCTCACGGAGAAGTTGATACGATTAAACATTAGGCTACAAACGTTTTTCAAAGTTTTTTCATTGTTTTAAGACATTTATGTAAAATTTAGCAAAAAATGTATCCGAATATGTCAAATGTACCCATTATTGGACACCCCAAGTTTCGGGGGCAAATCGATGGAGGTTTAACAAAATAGGAGGTGAAAACCTTAATGACTGCACTAATTTTCCCCTTTCATCCCTTATTGCTACTTTCTGTATACACTCCACTGAGGTGTCAGCCTGAAAGGGGTCATAATTGTCAATATACAATGGACACATTTCACAGGAAAAACTCTATATTACTTATGACGATGACTTTTCGGCTCTAGCTCTCCGTCTATAGTAGGTGTCTGTCAGAGTGATGTCTCACGGAGATGGAATAGGTTCCTGGAGACAAATTCGATACAGAATATACAGCTTACTCTGGTAGACCCCGAGTTACCAATGAGCAATATAATAGATATATCAGAATTTCCATTCGGAAAAATTCTTCTACGTCTGTACCAACCCTCCAAAGATAATTCAGGCATACTACAGGAGTCAGAGTATCGGAGTTATCATAATTAAGAAGAATTTTAAAACTTACAGATTTTGAATTATTTATGAAAAACCTCTTTACACCATATATTTGTTTCACGAAAAATTCAAATCTTTGATCTTTAATAACTCAAAAAGTATTGATTTATTTTAATAACATAATATGTATAACAAATTTTGCTTAAAATTTGTCCCTCTATCGATTTGTGGGGTTATTTTTAATAAAATAGTTTTCACCCCGAGAAGGGGTGGTATCCACCCCCAGGGTAAAAGTGCAAGTTGGCACCAAATCAGTTTTGTTTCTTGAGGTATGCCCTAATTAGCCACCAATTTTAATGCAAATCGATGGAGGTTTAACAAAATAGGAGGTAAAAACCTTAATGACTGCACTAACTTTCCCCTGAAAGGTGTCAGCCTGAAAGGTGTCAGACTGAAAGGGGTCATAATTGTCAATATACAATGGACACATTTCACAGAAAAAACTCCATATTACTTATGACGATGATTTTTCGGCTCTAGCTCTCCGTCTATAAATGACGATCGAGTAGATTAGGAGTCGTATTTATTTATTAACGCGAAATGTAAATATAAGGAGAGGAAATCACACTCAACTCGCTAGAAGGTAAGATATGTACATGTAAGGATCTACGCTCAGCTCGCGTATTTTCGGATGGGGTTGTGATCCATCGAATTCGCTCAGCTCGCCAAGACGACGGGGTTAGGAAGGTTTCGGAATATGGTCGGGATACGTTTAACTCACCTATTATACTTGGTTGATTATTCTCCGTTCAGCACACAGAGAATAATCAAATGGATTTCCGTTCCGTCATTTACACTGTCAGAGACGGTATAAAAACACGTTTTGATTAATATATAAGCGTACTCTAAACCAGTGGTTCTCAATCTTTTTAAGTCATGTACCACAAAATACTTTTTATTATTTTTGGTAACACCTAACTGAAATACTATCTGGCTAGGTAATCTAATTAACTATAACAGTAGTGCTGATTTTGGCTGTTTTTGCGTTTTGTATACCACCTCAAATAATGATATGTACCATCAGTGGTACATGTACCACAGATTGAAAACCGCTGCTCTAATTATATTATCGTCACACACTGCTGGAATATCCGATTATTAGAATTAGGATGCTCATAGGAGAATGAAGGAATATTGAGGAAATGAAGCAAAATCTCAAAACACAATATACATAGTGATATTCGTATCTTACCTATTAATAAGTTATGATGTTTTTGTTTTTGAAAGTAGGGATCAGTATTGAATAAAATAGTGAATATAATAAAATAACTTTGCAATACACTTTATTATTTTGAAACCATTTATTTGTACAACTTATAGATATTTTTACAAAAAATACAGCAATTGTCAACGTAAGTTTACACGAACTAAATCTATCATCTACACTAGAAAACTTTACAAATGATAATGCAAACATCAGAATCTATAATTTTCTGTTGAAAGCGATTCTAGAAGATTTTGTATCTAACAAGCGTAAGTATAATATAAAGTTCTTGATAGAGTTGTATAAATTCTAAACAAAGAATAGTTTTGTCATTATGAGACTCTGAAAACAATATTGTATATTTGTAGTTTACTTTGTTTTTTACCAATTCCTACTAGTTGTTCTGGATTTTTCTTGTCTATAGTAAACACTCTTGATAGTGTAGACAGAAACGCACCATATACAAAGCCACGATAGAATTCAATATCCCAATACACTTAATTAAATTTTTAAAAGCAACCATCTCATGACTTGAGTGTAAAGTTAGATAGCAGAACGCAGTATTAAGAATTTTCCAGAAACAAATATTGAACTTCGACAGGGAGATAGCCCATCGTACCTTCTGTTCAATATTGCTCTAGAGAAAGCTATTAGAGAATCTGGAATATAAGCGTATGTGGATGTCATCAATATCATAGCAAGAAAAAGGCTGACCTGGTCCAATTATTGTTCACGACACTGGAAACAGCAGTAAAAGGAATGGAGATACACGTTAATGCTAGTAAAAGCTATAACCATATGAAGGTGACAAATAATAAGCAAGTAGCAAAACCCTAAGATCTAAAAGTTGGAACATACCTTCCGAAGAAGTAAGAGAGTTTATCATATAGGCTCACAAATCAACCAAAGTAATACAGTAACTGCAGAAAGTAACACGCTTATACTTATATCTAGCATAATTATCTCGGCCTAAGCGAATGTCATGCCCTAGATATTTGTAGGCTATTACTTGGTCGATGCTAAGGTTTTCAATCTGAATTTTATCGCTGACTACAAGGTTGGAAAGAAATTTTGTCTTTATGGTGTTAATTTTAAGACCAATTGTGTTTGACTCTACATAGAGCTTTTCCAGAATTTTTGCAGCTTACTTTACTTTACTTTTTCGTGTCTGGATCCGACTACAGTTTTTCTGCCCAATTTCGGGCTACGTTTACACCCTTTGTATTTGCGAGCCATAAATCATCGAGGGTGCACTGTCATGGGCAAAGTCTGCATACTCTCAGATGCTTCACGCTCTGTATTTCCCCACACTCACAAAGTGCGTCGTTATCTGTCTTGATGCCACATTTAAACAGGTTCTGTTTTACAGGGGCAACACCTGTGCGTATTCGGTTAAGTGTCCGCCAGGTTCTCCAGTCCAGGTTCATTCTATTAGGTCGTTCTGAATGTAGGGGGAACAGTTCGGGTGGTTCGACGCTGACATTTCTCATAAACCTTTTCCTTGATTTAAGTCGGCTGATTCCTGGCGGTTCATCAAACCCGTATAATTGGTGCCTTTCATCGAAAGTTTGCCTGAACTTCTCCACATATTGTGAGGCGCATCTACGGTCGTCTGGTGATGCGAATCCAGCTGCCCGGTACAGTAATGGTAGAGGAGTAGGCTTCATACAACCGGTAATTATTCTACATGTTTCATTTAATGCCGTGGTGACTTGTTGGGCGTGTCTTGATCTACCCCAGACGGGACAAGCATATTCCCCTGTTGAGAAACATAAGGCCTCAGCTGTTTACTTTAAGACATGGGGGTTTGCACCCCACTTGCTCTCTACAAGTTTCCGGAGAAGGTTGTTTCTCGTAGAAACCTTTTGTCTTGTGCTCTGACAGTGGAATTTATACGTTAGTGACCGGTCTAGTATCACTCCAAGATATTTGGGCCTATTAGTATGTTCCAAGCGTTGTCTCTCCCAGGAAACATTCAGTTTTACATGCACCAGATGGTTGTTGAGGTGGAATGCACATACTTGGGTTTTAGTAGGGTTTGGCTTTAATGAGTTTTGTTTGTAGTAAGTTGACATCATGTTTAAAGCCTCTTCCATTGTCGACTCTACTTGTGTGAGTGTTTTCCCCTTTACATCGATACCAAGGTCGTCAGCCTACACAAAACTCTCAGTCTGAGGGTGCAGTGGTTGGTCATTGGTATAGATGTTAAGTAGGAACGGCGCCAGAACGCTTCCTTGAGGTAGGCCATTTTTTTGGGTTCTCCATCTGCTCTTCTTTCCATTTTGCACAACGTAGAAGCGTCTATTACACAACAGTGATCTAATGATATTTACCAGGTCATAGTCAAGCACAGTGTTATAGATCTTAGTTAGCAAGGTTCTGTGGTTTATCGTATCGTAGGCCGCTGTGAGGTCTATCAAGGCTACTCCCACTATCTCCCTCTGCTCAAATCCCTCCTCTATGTGCTCTGTTAGGTTCAGCACTTGGCCTGTGCATGATTTACCTGGTTTGAAGCCTGCTTGTTGTGGGATTAGTTTTGCATCTAATGTTTCCTGGATGCGGTTCAAAATGAGGCGTTCATATTTTTGCAGCTTTATCAACTATATCAGACATAGGCGTAACCAGGGGGTGGTTTTGGGGGTTATAACCCCCCATTGTGATCTACTTTGAGCTCTATACGCTTAACACCAATATGTGTTGTTGACAAATCAAGCCATTTTGAAGTTGTAACCCCTCCTCCCCTGGATCATCCTGGTTACGCCGTTGCTATCAGATATTAAAACGATGTTATCGGCAAAACATATTGAACATATTTTCAAGTACAGCTATAAACAATTTCGGGGAGATAGTATCACCCTGTCTAATTCCATGTTCTATTCGTGGAGAATCGTCAATGGGGAAAATTTGAATTGAAATAATTGCTAGGTCCATTTTCGTAAAAATGAAGAAACTCTTTAATAATCCTGATATGAGTTTCCCTCTACAAATATGAATACTTATTAAGATCGTATATATGTTTAGTGTTGTATGGCATGGAAGCATGACCTCTCAAAGAGAACAATATAAAAGCATAAGGAGTTTCGAGATTTGGTGCTATCAACGAATATTAAGAACAAGTTGGGTTGACCAAGTCTTCTCCGATACTTGGGCTATCTAATGCGGGGACAAAAATACATCTTCCTATAAAATATAATGCAGGGAATGCTTAATATAATAGTATAAGGTACTAATGAATCCGGGTCGCAGAAGAATGCCTTGGATGAGAAATTTAAGAAAGTGGTTTGGTTGAACCACTAACATACTGTTTAGGACAACTGTAAATAAAGTTAGAATAGCTTTGATGATACCCAGTCTTCGATAGAAAGATGTCCTCTTTATGCTATATTGAAATTCTATATGGGCAGTGTTCTGTGACGATGTGTTCTGTGACAGTGCTTAGTCTATTTCTTATATTATAGACCATGTCCCTTCTTACATAATAGATCACATGCTGGGACATGTGTTTAATAGCGCAGTTCTTTTATATTCATTTATGACGGTTTTGTTTGCCATTAACTATGAAAAGAGGAGAAGAACTAAAATGTCGATTGCGAAATATTTATCATAAAAATCGACAAATTTATACCTGTATCCAGTTTATTGAAAATCTAAAAACGGAACAGAAACTACTTTCTCGTTTCCAGCGACTCAGACACATTAAAAACTGTTAACAAAAAATTAGAGAAACAAACAGAGAAAATTGTCGTTGTGTATTATTTCTAATAAATATTTGCAACATCATATTAAAAAACAACAAATTACATAAAATCTTTGTCTGAAAAACATCATTTTTAAAAAAGTTTTTAGATTTACTAAATAATTTAGTGTAAAATTATACATATCAAATGTAGAAACCACTTCTAAATAGTAGTGACGATAGTAGTAGTCCTAATTCAAGTAGGGTTCTTTTCTTTCTACGCTCAATCAGAGAATGTAGATTCATGGATGAAGAAGATGAACAATAAGTATGGACAGCTATAATTGCTATGAAAAATGGTAGGGGTCTAGACAAGATGAAACATCATATTATAACTTATTTTTACAAGGAAGAAAAAAGAAGTGATCCTGCGAACTACAGAAGATTGTCGGTTAATAGTACCGTTGATTAAAATATTAATATGGATTGAAATACCCCCAATGCATCAGTCAACGATAGTACTCAGTACCTATAGACTGTATTGCAAGAAAACAAAACTACGGGTTTATAAAACAATAATCAGGCCCATAATAAGTTAAAGGTGTAAAACATGGGTTATAATACAGAAATCTGTCAATGCATTAGACGTGTTTGAAAGAAAACTATTACGTAGGATACTGGTCCCAATAAGTGAAAATAACAACTGGAGAATTAGATATAATATAGAAATATACTTCTTTCACTTCTTTGAAACGAAGTGAAAGGCAGAATTTGCAAAACAGCCATCAGACCAATAATGACATACAAGGCAAAAACACGATCTTATACAGAAAGGACAAAAAGAATGCTAGAAACAGCAGAGATAAAAAACGCTTCGAAAAATCGATGGTAAGACAATATGGGATATAGCTAGAAGTGCAGATGTACGACAGAGATGCAAAGTAGACAACATTAATAACTGGTAAAAACCGTAAGAGTAGAATGGAATGACCACATAAGTCGAATGACAACAGAGTAGTAAGGCTGGCAAGAAACGGTTCCCCAATAGGAAGACGATCAGTGGGAATACCACGAAAACGATGGAATGACAAATTACTGGAGGCACATTGAAAAACAGACACAATCATTTCTACACAAGAAGAAGAAGAAGAAGAAGAAGAAAAAGATAGAAATATACGAACAATATAGTAAACCAACAACCAACACTAGCACAATACACTAAACTGCAGATATTACGGTGGGCAGGGCACGTAGTCTGCATGCATGAGAATAGAATCCCCAGAAAATTGCTAAGTGCAAGAATGCAAGGAAAAAGACCTGTTGAAAGACGAAAAAAAATGGGAAGGCGAAGTAGCTGACTTCAATAGGTTGATTAATCTATACCTTCGTAGAAGTGGTTCTTATATTAATTCAATGTTTTAACCTTAGTAAACCTAAATAAACAGAAAATAAGTCAATGTTTAATAATTAGTAGGCCATTGTTATTTATTTTGATTGATATTTTAACACAGAGTATTGAAAGCATAGACTAACTGCAAACTTAACTACCTACATCATAATTTTCACAAGTATAGGGTTATGGTATTTTTTATACGGGGTGGTCAATTAATTACACTTAGAAACACGGAGCATCTACCCATTTTGTAAATACAGTCGGAAAAATGAAAGAATGCCCATGAACGATCACATCAATCAGTTATTTTGTATTTGCTGTCTTTTTCTATAAATAACAAACGTTTATTATAGAAAAAGATGGCAAATACACAATAAGTGATTGATGTGATCGTCCATGGGTATTCTTTCATTTTTCCGACTGAACATAATAATTTTAAAGAACATAATATATTCTTGAAGTTATTAATGCGTTTCTCTAAAATAGTATTTTTTATACATAAATAGGTATTTTTTACGTTTTTTTGCGAATTTTTTTAGGTAAACAAGGGATTTTTAGTAAGGAACACATATCATTAGTGGATAGCAAAAATTAATAAAATCATTGACTGAATATACACGCCTGGTCAAAAAATCCGGACACTTGCTTCTTGGATGTTTTTTTTTTAAATTTTGTCAGTGTAGGTATACCTAGTTTTTTTAATGGAAGGAAGTAAACATTAATAATAAAAAACGTTCATTCATTACAATAAAAATGGTTAAAAAATTATACTTTAATCTTGTTTACTAACAACAGATTTTTTGCATTTTTTATTGCATTTATCATAAGATTCACGTTTATTCTGATAAATTCAGATCACTGTTCATTTGTGTTCAAATCGTGTTAGTATGAATCCCGAAAATAATGCAAACGTTGTGACATTACATGAAGACGATCACAGTATACCTACGTTATATTGCAAATCATTTAAATATTGCCAAGAATATTATTCATATTTTTACTATCACGAAATATCATCAGACTGGAGAATACATTAGAAGACAAGGATCAGGCAGAAAAAGGTGCAGAGATCAGCCTAATGACCGTTTTTTAAGATTTCCGCATTACAGAACCGTTCTTTAACGTCCTGCTTGAAAGAGGTTTACGTTCTTATAAGCCAGTAGCATGCCTTAAATTAACAGCAGCTCATCGAGCTAACAGGATGACATTTACGAATGATCAATAGCACTAGAGTGTTCAGCAATGGAGTGTTGTAATATTTTCTGAGGAGTCCCGTTTTCGCTTACAGACGGAGGTATTTTTCACCTTGCTATCGAAATACCTGTTTTGGATTGGCTCGCTTATACTCGTGACATGAATCCATTAGAACATTTATTTTAGGACAGTTTTGGAAAAAAAGATTCAAAAGAGGCAGCCATTGCCAGAAACGATAGCTGAAGCTAGAGCAGAAAATAGCGTTAAATGAAGAATAGGAACATGAGCAAGAACTGATTCAGCAACTTCAGCGCTGATTCAGCAGTATGCCTAGGCGCATTGAGATCCTCCGCAGATTTAATACACCTAAAAACAGTCAACTGCGCGCAATTAAAATTTTGTTTTTTCTTTTGTTTAGTTTTTCTAGCAATGCCATTTTTTTGCGTTACTTATTACTTTTTTTTGGTTACTTATTTTCCTTATTATTAGTTTTTTAGTGTTTTGAAATAAACGATTTCCATTATTATTGTTTATATCCTCATTTAGAGAACTTAACACATACAGAATAAAAAAAAAACAATACAAAATGCAAGTGTTTTGAACCGCATTTTTTTGAACACGAGTGTTTGTAATAATTTAAGATATATTTTTTAACGCTATATTTTTTGTAAGGAAATTTGTAAAGGCCGCGTCCCACCATCAAATAATTTGATCAAACTGGTTTGAGCAAACTGAAAGTGACAGATAGTGACGTCACATCCTGAGTGTTCATTGTGGACAATAATGAAAAATTTTAATTTTAAATAAAGTACAAACAAGTTAGACAACTCAATACAAAAAATTTGATCAAACTAGACTGATAGTGAGAGCACAGATTTATAGAATTTCAAAAAAACTGCAATTGTGACGTCACTTTGACGTACTTCCGGAGTTTGCTCAAACTGTTTGATCAAATTGTTTGATGGTGAGACGCGGGCTTAATATTTTGACTCAAATCTTATAATGCAACTTGTATTATATCTTGCCCAAATATATTGGTCGAATTTTATCAGGCGAGAATCATATTGATCTACTACAAATATCTTATACTAACATAGATCATGCCAAGAAATTGGTTTGCATCTACATTATGTACTTTTGGCAAGCAATATAACATTTTGTAGCTTTTGAATTGTCATCAAAAATAGACAAAGAAGAGAGTTATTGAAGCAGACTGAATACCACGAGACAAAGAGGGCGTACAACGTTTTAGAATTCTACCTGTTGCATTTAACTGACGAAGGAATGTGATGAGATAAGTAAATGCCCGGTGAGCCTTTATTAATGGACCACTCTGTTCAACACAGCTACTTTTGATCATTGTACAATGAATAAAAGCAAAAATAATTTACAAAGCGGTAAATACAAAATAAAGGAAAATATATGACTTAGAGAATACATAGCAAAACGTACAAACCGCCAGCAGTTTTTTGGCCATTTTTACCGTACTCCCGTTAGAAAAAGCCTAAGAACTTAACAAATATCTAGAGCTAAGCTTAAGTCGGTTCGATATTTTTGAAAACGGTTTTTTATAGACCAACAACACTTACAATTAACGTTAATATCTTATGAAAATTGTATTTGATGAAGAAAAACGATTAAAAAAACTATGTTTTGATGTCAATATGATTATGATTACTAATACCCATAACGAAACTAATAGAAATCGATGACGCTTGCTTAGAAGTAGAAGCATGCAATATACATTTTTATAACACTATATTTTCTCCTTCTTCTTCAGCCTGTTTGCATCCACTTCTGGATAAAGGCCTCCCTATACTATGAGGTCTCCACTGTTTTCTGTTTTGTGCTATTTGGTGCCAATTTCGTACAAATTTTGCTTTGTTGTCGTCTTGCTATCGTCTTTTTGGTCTTCTTCTACTGCGATTGTACTCCCGTGCTCTCCAATTGTCTAACTATTGTGAAACTATGTAATTAACTAGGTACTAATGAGGGGCATAGCAGAAAAATGTTGCCTAAGCTATGTACTAGAGAGCTGATAATCTCTGGAAGATTTTGCCTTGCCATTGTATGGGTACACTGTCGTGTCTAATAGTTTATCAGAAACAAAATGAACCTCAGGGATATGGGCAGAAGACAACATTCATAGAAGATGCCTAGATATATCAGGGTTAAATATAAGGTCCAATAGGTGTTAGCGGATAGCCCATAGGTATATAGCAAATGGGCACAAGTCTCGATGAATGGTATAACAGTTAATCATGGATATACAATAAGCCAATTGTCTGCAGTGTGACCAATGTAGACCAGACAAGCTTTCAGAGGAAAACAAATAGATAGCCTTTAAAAGTTTAAAAACCTTTTTCCAAAGGTTATCTATAAAACATACACCATTGTGTTAAACTAACATTAAAAATTGGAGATGAACAGAGGAACATACAAACGATGTGCTTGAATACGAAAATGCAGGACAGAGTAAAAATTTCTAAATTTTAAAACATATATAATCACAATGGAAGTCGCAGAATGTCAAGAAAAAGTGATCTTTCAGGAAACTTTTGACAAGGAAAGAAACTTTAATAAACATTTTCTACTAAATTCAAAATACTGATGCATCTGAGTCAAAGCATTGGAATCCAAGCATAATAAAATCCACGATAGTGTAGATTACTAAGAATAATCTATGTCCAGCAATATTCATCCAGAGAAGATTGTATAGTTACGATTATTCCGTATTATG
Organism: Diabrotica virgifera virgifera; assembly: GCF_917563875.1. NCBI lineage: Eukaryota > Metazoa > Arthropoda > Insecta > Coleoptera > Chrysomelidae > Diabrotica > Diabrotica virgifera. The sequence goes on from NC_065443.1 coordinate 126,409,766, forward strand.
TAGGTTTAGTTGAAATACTGATGAAATCAGTCCTTTAATATAACAGAGTTTGTATACTTAACACGTTTGCCTACACTCTTCAAGCGGCCCAGTGTAGAGAACACTGGAAAGAACTGAGAGAGGCATATGTCCAGAAGTGAACGCGATTGGCTGATTGGTGATGATGATGATTAAGTTTGGCTTTATTAGATATTTAAATGTGTTAAAATTTAACAAATATTTACCTTTTAATGTTTGAAAACATGTAAAATAAACGGATGTAGTAGCATAGACACACTGTTTACTTTATTATAATTTTGACGTGTTTCTAATCCCAAAAGTATAACAGTGTGACATTAATGATGTATACTATCAGCCATAATTGGAGACTTTTATTGAAGCATACGTCTACATTTTATACCTTATGTTAGAATAATATAAACCTTAGGTAATAAAAACATAGCCATTCTGATGATTTGTTTGACCGTTTTCAAAAATATCCATGGTTTGCTTGAATTTTTACACTTCGTTGAAGTATCCTCGACCTCCTTGGAAGAAGCCACGTTTGCCCAAGTTCATCAGCATCTGTCGGTTTCTGGAGGCGCCTTCTTTCGCCTTCTTTCGGGCGATTTCCAGTAACAGTCTGTTGCGCAGGACGTCAAGGGAGTTTACGATGGATAGACTGCCGCCAGATTCGCCAATTCTGGAACCTGCTCGTTTCATTCTGATTTCTGGATTCATTTCAACCTAAAATATTATAAAATAATTATACTTTTATAAAACAGAACATTTTCTAATGTAACATAACATAAAAACATTTTCTAAAATTAAAGAACGGAAAACACAATATTTTGGTCACATCGTAAAAAATCAAAAGTATGAACTGCTGCAACTTATAATTGAAGGCGAAATCAATAACAAAAGCGGATCAGGAAGAAGACGCAACTCTTGGCTTAAAAACCTACGACAATGGACGAATATGACCTCCATAGAACTATTCAAGGCAGCTGCCAGTAAGATTAAATGGGCAAATGTAATGGCCAACATCCATAAGGATACGGCACCGTAAAATAAGAGAAAAAGAAAAGAAAGAGAAAACCAGTAGCGCCACCTTTGGTTAAAAGTGAGAACTAATTCTATCATATAAAATTTAAAATAGCTTCAAATTCCAAATAAAGCTCTATGCATCCATGTAAAAGCTGTTAAATATTGGAATGTCATCGAGTTCTGAGATATTCTGAAAATTTCAGATCTCTAGCTAGTGGGGAAGTATGTTTAAATTCGATTACAAGATTTTTCCCAGACAAAGTGATAAAGTAACAACGAAATAGACAAAAGACGGGCGAAGTATGTAAAATCGTGGTAAAATGTAATTTAATAATTAAATACAGTGTGCGGTATTAGCGCGAGGGAGTCCCATTTCTCAATGGTCGTAAGAGATATTAAAAAAGTTCTTCTTCTTCAAGTGCCGTCTCCTAATCGGCGGTTGGATATCATCATCACTATCTTTATTCTATCCACCGCTGCTCTAAAGAGTTCCATAGAACTGCATCTAAACCAGTCCCTTAAATTCTTTAACCATGACACTCTCCTTCTTCCTATACTCCTTCCGCCTCTTATCTTTCCCTGTATTATCAGTCTTAGCATTTCATATCGCGATCCCCTCATTACGTGTCCCAGATATTGTAACTTTCTTATTTTTACTGTGTTTATTATTTCGCATTCTTTACCCATTTCTTGCAATACTTCCGTGTTCGTTTTCTTCTGTGTGCATGCTATTCTAAGCATCCTTCTGGAACACCACATTTCAAATGACTGTAGCTTATTTATGTGTTCTTGCTTTAATGTCCAGCTTTAAGTCCATATTGTAGTATCGAGAACACGTAGCATCTCAAAGCTCTTACTCTCAGTTCTAAGCTAAGGTCTTTGTTGCAGAGAACTGTTTTCATTTTTACAAACGCATTTCTTGCTATTTCTTTCCTGGTCCTTATTTCTGTTGTTTGATAATTTTTCTCTGAAATCCAGGTTTCTAGGTATTTGTATTTATCAACCCTTTCTATCGGTACATTTCCCAAATGTATGCTTGTTTGTGTGTGTGTTTTCTTAGTTATTAATGTTATTATCATGTATTTGGTCTTTTTTATATTCATTTTTAGTCCATATTCTTCACAGAAATTGTTTGTTTTGTTTAGTAGTAGTTGGAGTTGTTCAGCAGAGCTTGCCATAATCACGGTGTCATCTGCATATCTTATGTTGTTAACTGATCTTCCGTTAATTATTATTCCTTCACTTTGAGATAGCAATGCTTCTTCAAAAATGGCTTCACTATATGCATTAAAGAGTAATGGAGATATAATACATCCCTGCCGAACTCCTCTCCTGATTTCAATTTCTGGACTGGGTTCGTTATCTATTGTAACGATGTGATGCAACGACAAGCGATGAGCTGTTTTACCAGAGACTACCGAAGGAGCATCCGTGTTGGCGCATAGCGCCGCTGGGAAAAATCGAAGGTGTAGTGGCTTCTTCTTCTTCTTAGTCTTATATCGTCCACGTTTGGACCTAGGCCTCTCCCAACTCCTTCCATCGGTCTCTATCCTGAGCAACATATTTCCAATTCGTTCCGGCTACTCTTTTAATATCATCAATCCATCTCATCTGTGGTCTTCCTCTCGGTCGTTTACTTTGGTAAGGTCTCCAATGTTGTATCGTTGCATTCCAACGTTGGTATTTTTGTCTAACAGTGTGGCCTGCGAAGCTCCATTTAAGTTTGGCAACTTTTGTTGTTATGTCCTCGACTTTTGTTTTTGATCTTACCCAGTCGTTCCTCTTTTTATCTGACCTAACCATAGCCGTATACCTAACATTGCTCTTTCCATAGCTTTTTCTGTTGTGGCTAGTTTATTCATATTTGCCTTGGTTAGGGTCCAGATTTGACACCACAAAGAGCAAGAGCATATTTAAGGCGAGCCAGGAGAATGATAAAATCAGTCGTGGCTAGCGAATTAAACTAACCATGGCTCAACAGCTGCTGCTAGCGTATTGAACTAGCATTAGCTGGCTTGGCAAAAGATGCACCGTATGTGAGGTGGGACTATGCCTAGGCGGACGCCACAGTAGTGACATGGGCCTTGCCGTGATCGTTATCGCAGTAGGCGGTAGCATAGAGAAATAACAACAAGGGCGGTAGTAGCGAGGAATGATCTCCGGATCGGAATATAGGGCTATGTTGATTTAACGTAGCGAGATTGTTATTGTATATAAATAGACTGTTTATCGTATTATTTTAATGTTGCTATTATGATCGGATAACTGTAATAAAGTTGAATATTGTTTTTCCTTTGCAGAAGACGGAATTATATTTTATTTTATTTGTTTTAAAGTGTATATAATTATCTTTAATATATTTGCTTTATTTTTAACTTGTGTTTTACTGGGTCTGTCGTCTTGAAAGAACTACCCGTTACACTATTACAATTTGTGCTCTTTGATTCCAGTAAAGGTTTGTTATTATTCGTAAGTCCCTTTTGTCTATGTTTTTTGTCTTTAGAATTTGGACTAATTTTTCATGTCTTACTTTGTCAAAAGCCTTCTCAAAATCAACGTAACAAACATGCACATCCACATTCATGTCCATGAGTCCATGCATCTTTGGATGCATGGACATGAAAAAAAGTTATATAGGTAAACCGTACGGTAATCGTAGGACCGTAATTTAAAAGCATTTTAAAATATACAGGGCCACCCGTATTGAGAGGGTGAAAAAAACTTATCTTTTTTTTATTTTTACATTTTTCTCCTCGATATTTTCTTTCTTGAAATGCAGGGTTTTGCAAAGTTATACGAGGTGGTTTAAAAGATAATTACGTTTTTTAATTAATTTCGTAGCAACATTCACACCTTGAAGAGGTAGTGATTTGACATCAAAAAATCTATATGTTCAAATGATTTTGAATATAGTCTATTATTGTTAAAAATTATTAATATAGCGAAATGTTAAATTTGGTTATACACGGTTGGCCGAAACTCAGAATTAATGCTTTCTGAGTTTTCTTAAATTGAACACCCTATATTTTAGTATTACAATGAAATGACATTTATTGGATGATGGGATATTTAAATGACATTTTATGGTACCTTTTTAGTTTTTAAGCATTTCTTATACCTAACTGCTTTAATTTGTGAATTGCAACAAAAATTACGTGAAATTTTGTTAGGTTGGCCGTAAAAATATTCAAACAAAAATAATTTTTCGAAAATAAATACATATTAATCTATACTGACCCTCAATTTATTAATATAGGATGAGATATCAAAATACCTACGTTAAGATCGTAGGTGTGTAAAATCTTAATAAACACATACAATATTCTACCAAGTTGTCTATAACTTTGACACTAAACTTGCTTAAACATTTGACATTATACTATTTCTATAGCTCCAGTTGCTTTGTTACCATTACTTATATGATTTTTTTTCTAATGTGAAACTGAAAAACATGGGTTTTGTGCTAGGAGGGTAAAAAAATAGGCTGCTAACAATAATAATTTATAATTAACAATTCCCTGATAGTCGACAACCAAATTTTAAATCTTTTCAAAGTTTTTTTTCTTCTCTGATTCTGGCCTTGGTTTAGAACTAGAACCTTTAGCCACGTAATTGTATAACTTATCACTAACTCAGGTGTAATATGTAGTGTGTGTGTTGAGTAAGTGTATTGTTACTTTGCAAAGTCCACGTCATTGTCTTTGCAAAGAGACGCTAATTGTATCCGAACGTCTGCGGTCCCTCCGGAGTACCGATCCCACAAGGACATAAACTATTTTCATTTATTAATTTATAATAAATGAAAAAATTCCTGACCCTGGTGGGATTCGAACTCACTACCATTCGGAACTTTCGATCCAAAGTTTAGGCGCTCTTACCACTGAGCCACAGAGGGGGTTTTTTCAAAATTTATTAGAACATTTTCGACGGACGCACTTAAATTACGAGAAACCTGATCGAACAAAAACTACTGTAAATGAATAAAATCAATAATTAAATAATATTTAATCCTTATAATATTAATTATTATACAGGGTGTCCCGAAAAGATTGGTCATAAATTATACCACACATTCTGGGGTCAAAAATAGTTCTATTGAACCTAACTTACCTTAGTACAAATGTGTTCATAAAAAAGTTACAGCCCTTTGAAGTTACAAAATAAAAATCGATTTTTTCCAATATATCGAAAACTATTAGAGATTTTTTATTGAAAATGGAGACGTATTATTCTTATGACAGGAAAATCTTAAAACAAAATTATAGTTAAATTTGTCCACCCCATAAAAATTTTATGGGGGTTTTGTTCCCTTAAACCCCCCCAAACTTTTGTGTACGTTCCAAGTAATTCATTATTGTAGTACCGTCAGTTAAACACAACGTTTTTAAAACTTTTTTGCCTCGCAGTATTTTTTCGATAAGCCAGTTTTTATCGAGATGCGGCTAATTTTTTAATATATTTACATAAAAATTGTATGGAGGTTTTGTTCCTTTAAACCCCCAAATGTTTGTGTACGTTCCAATTAAACTATTATTGTGGTACCATTAGTTAAACACAGTGTTTTTACAACTTTTTTGCCTTTTAGTATTTTTTTGATAAGTCGCCTTTTATCGAGATGTGGCTTCTTTTTTAAAATATACCTGAAAATGTAAATTACAAATAAATTTTCAGATTATTAACAGGTCTCTATAATCGTACTTACCATATACAAATATGTGGTGGATTCGACAAATATTCAAAATATCTCGATAAATACTGGCTTATCGAAAAAGTACTAAGAAGCAAAAAAGTTTTAAAAACAGTGTATTTAACTAGTGGTGCCACAATAATAATTTAATTAGAACGTACACAAAAGTTTGGGGGGGGGGGGTTTAAGGGAACAAAACCCCCATAAAATTTTTATGGGGTGAACAAATTTCACTATAATTTTGTTTTAAGATGTTCCTGTCATAAGAATGATACGTGTCCATTTTCAATAAAAAATCTCTAATAGTTTTCGATATATTGGAAAAAATCGATTTTTATTTTGTAACTTCAAAGGGCTGTAACTTTTTTTATGAACACATTTGTACTAAGGTAAGTGAGGTCTAATCAACCTATTTTTGACCACAGAATCTGTGGTATAATTTATGACCATTCTTTTCGGGACACCCTGTATATTATAATCCTTATAGTACGGGATCCGAATATAGGTCGATCTGTACCCATCTGCTTGCCGGATGAAACATTGTTTTTATTAAATTTCATACATAGACAAACATTTCTAGCATGGGTTGCCTATCAAAATCGTGTCATAGCTATCCTTAAGGAGGGCCGTAGGGGTTGAAATCAATATTTCAAGCACATTGTTTTTTGAAAGTATGGTAGAATTGTTTTATCAACGAAAACGTTTCGTTTATTTTGCAAAAGTCTGTGTGCTATTGCGTTGCCGCTCCTGCAATACTTAGAGCAGGTGTATCGATATGTAGTTTTTAGTTTTATTATGTAGTTTTGCCTTCTGAATCCAAATCTGAAAACGGCATTTCGATATATCTAACCGTCTTCGAGATAATCGACCTCAAAGTCTAAAATCTGACGTCACAATCCGGTTATCTCCTACAGACGCACTAAACGTCAGCTCAAATGGTTGATTAGGAAGTAGGCTACTTTTTTTTAAACCTCGATTTGCCAAGCATAGGTTATTTACATTTGAGTTTGACACTTCGTGAATGTCAAACTAAATTTTAAATTAAGTATTAATAAAACATCAATGATATTTGATAGTGAATTTAATTATTATATAAAATAAATAAAATGTTCAAAAATACAATTTGAGTATGAATATTTTAAAAGCAATAATTTATTAACAGTTTTAAAAAGGTTTATACCAGTATAAATACGGCCTCCCCTTTATGATAAATGGACTGTTCCATTTGCTATAAAATTAAAATATTATGTATACCTACCTAGTCGTTCCCTAAACTCGACACAACTGGCTAGTGATTGTAGAAGGTAATTTTTTTGTTTTTTGAGAATTTTGCCGAAATTGGCAAAATTACTAATTATTTAGTAATAATTATTAACTATTTAGAAATTATTTTTTTGTCGAATTGGCAAAATTATTGACTAAAATCACTTGCCAGTATTGTGTCTGTGTACATCCTTCTAATGGAAAAAAATATTTGAAGATTTTTCTCAAATTATGGATACCAAGAACATTTTCATTTATAACTCTTTTATTTTTAATTTGACAAATAAAAGTTATTCTTCATAAAAAGCTCTTCTTGTTCTATTTATGATGCAACCGTGTCCCAAAAGTAGGGGAACGGTCGAATATTTCGCGAACTAAACATCGGATGGAAAAACTGAAAAATACGTGTTCAATCATTTTCAAAAATCTATCCAATGACACCAAACACCAACTCCCACAACACCCCCTGGAGGTGGGGTGGGGGGTAACTTTAAAATCTTAACTGGAAACCCCTAGTTTTTCTTGCAGATTTGCATTCGTTACGTAAAAGTAAGCAACTTTTATGCAAGACATTTTTTCGAACTGTGGATGGATGGTGCTATAATTGGGAAAAACGATTTATCCTGATACCATAGGTAAATTATAGAAACGGTCTAATATCTCGAGAAATACACTTCCAAATAAGAAACCAAAAAACAGGTTTTTAATATTTTTCGAAAACCTATCGACAAACACTAAACATGACCCTCCAACCCACCCCCTGGAGGTGTGGTGGGGGGTAACTTTAAAATCTTAAATAGCAACCCCCACTTTTTATTGCAGATTCGAATTCGTCATGAAAAATTAAGCAACATTTATTCGAAACAATTTTTAAAAATGCTGATAGATGGCGCTAATAAATCGTATTTTTCCAATTAAAGCGCCATCTATCAACAATTCTAAAAAATGTTTCGAATAAATGTTGCTTAGTTTTTCATGACAAATCCGAATCTGTAATAAAAAGTGGGGGTTGCTATTTAATATTTTAAAGTTACCCCCACCCCACCTCCAGGGGGGTGGGTTGGAGGGTCATGTTTAGTGTTATTCGATAGGTTTTCGAAAAGTATTAAAAAATTTTGTTTGGTTTCTCATTTGGAAGTGTATTTCTCGAGATATTAGACCGTTTCTATAATTTACCCATGGTATCAGGATAAATCGTTTTTCCCAATTATAGCGCCATCTATCCACAGTTCGAAAAAATGTCTTGAATAAAAGTTGCTTACTTTTACGTAACGAATCCAAATCTGCAAGAAAATCTAGGGGTTTTCATTTGAGATTTTAAAGTTACCCCCCACCCCACCTCAAGGGGGTGTAGTGGAGGTTGGTGTTTGGTGTCATTGGATAGATTTTTGAAAATGATTGAGCACGTATTTTTCAGTTTTTCGATCCGATGTTCAGTTCGCGAAATATTCGACCGTTCCACTACTTTTGGGACACCTTGTATAAAATTTTATTAATTTTATACGAGGTATATAAAAAATATGAATTTCGATCAAGAGTAAACTACCTTTATAGTTCATAACATTTAAATTAGAATGATATAATTGCACATTAAAACATAATTATTAATTCTAAACTACTTTTCATAATAGAAATTTTCCATATTATGAATTAAAATACGTAAATATACAAAGTTTTCGTTATGACAATGCTCGCATTTTCAGCTTGTTTTTAAATTAAATAGGCATCTTCAGTACAGTTCATAGATTATTCAAGAAAAAAATATTGAAAAATAAGCCAACGGTAGCAAACGGAGATACCTCAAAAAACAATGAATTTTGCGGTGGACATCAGAACTCATCATTGGATCATGGTAAACAAAAAATTCAAAAATATTTTATTAGCTTATGAGTTTTTCGATGTAACACAGTCGAGTTTTTTAGTTTTATAGAATTTTGACTTTTTGATATCACTCAGAAATCAAAACAACGAATTTTTTTGCAAAAAAGGGTGAAAATCAATATATTTATTATTGTTAAACAAAAATTAAGCATAAAACCAAAAATATCTCGACATAGTTACCTCAAGACCGTTTACCTTGAAGGTTATAATCTAGTAAGTAACTACACCCGTGACAACTTCTGCAGAGGTGGAGGCGTAGGAATATGGGTTAGAAATGGTATAAAATCAAACAAAATCGATGTTCACGAGTTTTGTGTTAATAAACATTCAGAATTTTGTTGCATTTCATATAAAGACAGATTAAATAACATAGTTATAATATTAAACTGTTATAGGTCCCCCTCTGGCAATATTAATACTTTTTTAGAAAATCTTGAGTCGGTTTTAAATTTCGTTTTTAAATCTAATACCTATATTATTGTATGCGGTGATTTTAATATTGATACAATATATTTAAATTATGATGTTATCAAACTACAAAATGTCCTTTCTTCTTTTAATGCAAATTTTAATCTCGTAAAATGGCCCACTAGGGTCACGGATACCATAGGCGTAACCAGGGGGGTTTTGGGGGTTATAACCCCCCATTGGGATGTACTTTGAGCTCTATACGCTTAACACAATAGCCCTCAGAGACCTTCCAGTAGTTGTAACCCCCCCTTTCAGGTAGTTGTAACCCCCCTTAGGATCATCCTGGTTACGCCTATGACGGATACCAGCATTACGACGATTGATAACGTCTTTGTTAATTTTTTAAACTCTTCTGTTACTTGTGTAAACGACAATACTGTGTCCGACCATCGAACTGTACTGATTGAGTTTGATTTTGGGGCGGGTGAGTCGAGTGTTTTCTATCAAAAAAGAAATTTTAATGACATTACTATAAATAAATTTATAAATGACATCTCAAGTGAGGACTGGAATCAAATATATGATATCCTAGATACAAATATTGCTTTTAATACCTTTTTTAATATTTTTATGTATCATTTTCCTATTATAAATAAAAAGTCCAAATTAAATAGTAATAAATGGGTTAATAATGAGGTGAGACAATCAGTTATCAATTGAAAAATATGCATGCATTATCTAGGGCATTTCCAGAGTTGCGTGATTATTATAGATATAAAAAAAGAGAGCACCAAAAGCTTCTAAATTTAACCAAAAAATGCCATTACCAAGATATAATAAACACCTCAGATAATCCTTCTAAAAGTGCTTGGAAAATTATATCTGATTTTTCAAAAATTAAAAAAAATGAGAGTAACATAACACTTTCAAACGGGGATAACTTAATTACAGATTCATTAGAAATAGCCAATAAATTTAACCTATTTTTTAAAAATGCTCCATTGGATGCAATTGTGACCATTCCAAACAAACCTGATAGTACATATATTTGTAACAACACTGTTTTGGATGACCACTTTCTTCTACATCCGTACACTACAATAGAATTAAACAAATTATTAAACCAAAAACTAAAAAACAAAAAATCTCAGGGCTTTGATGAAATCCCTGGGTTTTTAATAAAAAAGGTTGTTTCTTTTATAATATCGCCATTAACATATTTAGTTAATTTATCATTTTCAAATGGCAATTTTCCAGATTGTATAAAAACGGGAAATGTGTTACCAATTCATTAAAAAGGTGACCCAAAACTAGTAAATAATTACCGTCCAATAACAATTTCTTAGGTATTTTCAAAAATTTTTGAATACAGTTATTTACAAAGACTTAACTCATTTTTACAGACGAATAAAGTGATTGTTAGGAACCAACATGGTTTCCAGTCCAAAAAGTCTACCCATACAGCAAGGCATTCCTTTTATGATACTCTCACATCTCTAATGGATACTGGAGAGAGTCCTGTTGGGATATTTTGTGATCTTAGCAGGGCTTTCGACTGTGTCAATCACAAAATTTTATTTTATAAATTAAAAAAATATCGGCATTCAAGGACGTGCGTTAAATTGGTTAACATCATATTTAACTGCACGTCGTCAATACGTCAGCTTAACAGAAAAAGGAAAATTATCAAATGCGACGCATAAATCCAACTATCTCGATATTGACATAGGTGTACCGCAGGACTCAATTTTGGGACCTGTTCTCTTTCTTATTTATGTAAACGATGTTGTCTCGGTTAACTCGGATGGACATTTCACGATATTTGCAGACGACATAAATGTAATAGTCAATGGACCTGATACTTCTTTGAAGTCCAAATGTAACAGCTTACTGTCAGATCTTTACAACTGGTTCTGTAAGAACTATTTATTGTTGAACACCCAAAAAACTCTTTTCATGCAGTTCCATAATAGGCAACGATGTATTAACCCAATTAACTTAAATATAAATAATAATGATATTGAACTTGTTTCATCAATAAAGTTCTTAGGACTTCATTTAGATGAATGTCTTAATTGGAGGAAACATTGTGATACACTGGCCGCAAAGTTAAACTCAGTAACGTTTTTGTTTCGAAATTTAAAACAAGTATTAACGGAGAAACAATTAATAATGCTTTATTGTGCCCAAGCCGAATCTCGTTTGAGATACGGGATTTGTTTTTGGGGATCAAGTTCCCATATCAATGAAGTCTTTTTTGCACAAAAAAGAATAATACGGACCCCTCATAAAACGTAAAATTGAACTTTTTTTATGTTTCAGAGTTCATTGTCCAGCTTTGACAGCGATACCGCAAGACAGAAAACACGTAACATCTGATCATTCGGATTCTGAGCTCCAGACTAAGATCTGGACTTGTAAAAAATGTTTTCATGGTCATGAGTGTGTTCCTTGCTTGTTCGATTCTTGATAAAATATCTTTTTTTTTGGGTTACATTGGCTATTGACATTTGCTCCTAAATATTTTATGGACGTTTCCTGCTCTATTATATTTGTCCCTTCGTTTGATTATTTGATACAAATGTACGTTTATTAGTGTCTTTGAGAATACTAAAATTTTAGTCTTGGAAACATTTAGGTGTAAACCAAACATTTAGGTATCATCGGCGTACATGATGTTGTCTATGCTGATTCCGTTAATTTTGATTCCACCTTGGACCTCGTCCAATGCTTCTGTGAATATAGACTCCGAATACAGATTAAACAATAACGGTGATAAGACGCAACCCTGTCGCGCTCCACGTCGGATTTGTATATTTTCGGATGTTGTGTGCTCTATTTCGATTGTTGCTGTTTGGTGCCAATATAGTTCTGAGATAATTCACAAGTCTTGTTCGTCAATTCCAGTTGTTCTTAGAATTTCGATCATCGTTTGATGGTTAACGCGGTTTATGTGCTTGCCGTTCTTTTTTATTAATAAACATATTATGTTTTATATATTATTATAAATGGGGTTAGAAAATCAAAATACATATATTGCCTTACGGAAATTTATTTATTACAGCAACAAACATTTACAATTGAACAAAATTGCATACAAAATAGTCAAATATATTTAGATTTACAATAAATAAAAGTATAGTCATTTCAACGATATAAAATCTACATTTTACGACTCTACGAATAGTTTTCTTCTACGAAGAAACAACTAAGTTCAATTTTTGTGCAAATATTTGTAATTAACCCTACTCAACATTTAATTAAGTATATCAAAAGAAACTTTTGATATATAGATAAAAAATAAATTTTATATCGTTGAATGTTACACCCAATAAAAAACTAAGTAGGCTCTTTTCTGTCTAATAACTAAACTTTGACATGAGGTATTTTTAATACTGCACAAAAGATACTGTTTCGACTAAAACTAAAATAAATAAATTAATAAATACTAAAATTAATATGACTAGAATGAAGAGGATAATGTCATTGTGCGGCATGTGAGTTGTGAGAAAAATTGTACTTGAAACGGATTTTACGATATTGAAATAGTATTTTTGATCTGGTTTGGTTTTGTAAAGGAGTAAAAAAAGGCCTATAAGAAGACAGTGAATACGTATCTGGGAATAAAAAATATACATAGGTATATCTCTTCCTCTCCCTCTATCTCTACCTCAGAAAACAATGTTTTCGACTAATGATTTTTGCCTTCTTTCATTCAACGTTTTAGCTATTTTGTGTGGGATATGTTTTAGAAAATTGGTCTTAAGCGACTAAACAATAAAGCAATAGAATGTGCACTGGAACACATATTAACATGTTTTTTGCTTTTGTAGGGACTTAAGTTTTTTTGTCTTATTTCTTTTTACGTTTATGTACACAAAAAACTGTTTAAACAGGAGATTAATATTTTCTACTAAAAGGGAAGTTCCCTAGGTTGGCTGTATACCATATAGTTAAAAAACTCTAACAAGAAGTAAAACCACTTCTATGTAAATTGGTATATTTATTAAAACTTAAAAAATCCCAATGGATTGAATAAAATATGTCCAATTCAGAACGTTTTCAGACCTATCGGTCCATCATCAGTGAATGTGCATACTTGCTAAATAGCCCCAGAACCAAACAATGGTTGAATTTACCATTGAACCAAACATTGTTTGGTTCTGGGGCTATTTAGCAAGTATGCACATTCACTGATGATGGACCGATAGGTCTGAAAACGTTCTGAATTGGACATATTTTATTCAATCCATTGGGATTTTTTAAGTTTTAATAAATATACCAATTTACATAGAAGTGGTTTTACTTCTTGTTAGAGTTTTTTATTAATATTTTCCTTTATAGAACAATGTTTCATAATATCGACTTGAATACTTTATTTTTAAAAACACTGTATTAGAATCCGATTTTTTATCAAATCAATTGAAATATGCACATGAGTAAAATAATGTGTATCACATTGACAACAGAAAAAGGATTCCAGAGAAGAGAATTTTTGAGTTTGACCAATTTTATTAGCATTATGTATGTTAGGGGTGGCTATAAGTCAGCTAGCGTCCTCAGAAACTACACATGAGTGAATATTACCGCTCTCTTCAGTATTAAAAGCGTGAATTACCTAGCAACACAACCGACTGGGCATAAGTCAGTATACTAGTCGACCCCGAAACAAACGAATACCGGTTATTTCGTGCGTTGAGTCGTTCAGAAAAGTTGTGGTTTTATTAATACAGTTTTATTGTCAGGATCACGATTACGAAGCTAGATTATGCTAAACCAGCATGTTCCTGGATGTATCGGTAGACGTGGAAACGAACCGTGGCGTGGCCTCCAAGGTTGCCAGACATTACTCCTATAGATTTCTCAATCTCGGGTATGCCATCTCAAACAATCGAGTTAGATATCACCAATAAAGATCTCGCCATGCTTGCTCGCATTATAAACACGATTGATTTGAAGTATATTGAGATGAATGGTGAATGTTTTGGACACTTTGTCAGCTGACTTATGTTCAACCATCTGTTTCCTCTAATATACAAAATTATATTTAATTTTTGCTTATTATCTACCAATATTTATCAATTAAACAAACCAAAAAAGATTAATCTAAATTGTAAGTGAGTTTTTAAGCAATCTTTGACATTTCTTGAGAAAAATCAGTATTTCTATATTTTTCACTCTACTGAAAAAGTCGCCAATCTTTATTTTATTAGTACGGTATTGCGTCACAGTAATGCATAACTTTAAAAGGACCATTTCCTATAAAATATTTTCCCTTGTTAAGGTTTAATAATGAGAGCACAAAAATATTAATATATCTCACTTATCTATTAGATTATTAAACCATTACAAACGAAACAAACAACAAGAGATTAAAAAAAATAGATGAAGACACATAGCTTTGACCAGATATTTTTGAAATTGAGATGCAAATACAAAAAATAAAGAATATTAATTAGAGAGCACATGAAACAGGATAGAAAATTTAAATAGTTTGGAAGGAAAAGAGATACTATAGTCAGAGAACGAAATAGTTGTTAGTGCATTAAACAGTATACAGTAAACAGAAATAGTGATTATTACAGAATTTGAGGAAAAAGAGGAGTAATTTCAGTGACTTGTAAAATTATACTATAATTTTACGTGTATAATTCCATAATTGGACTATTATTTTAGTAAGCAATAAATAACATTTCATACAACAATCCATTGCCAACTATTTCGTTCTTTGAATATTGCCAAAAATTCATGTATCAGATAGAATCAAGGAACTCAATCATGTATTAGATTAGAAGACCAATGGAAACAATGTTTGTATTGATAAATTCATCATAAATATGCAGATTTTTATTATTGTTGCAGTTCTTTCTTAACAACCGTTTTTAATTTTTTTATCTATTGTTTACGTGTACGGCATATTACTGTCATTTATCAAAATATATATCCAAAATATCGTTTTATGCTTTTGCAAAACATATTTGAAGTAGATCAATCACCAAAAAAGCTTGCACTTGACAATAAACAGCATTTAAAGTGAGTCAAATATTGTTGTCCCTTAAGTGACCTCTGTAAATAATTATTTAAAAGAGTAATTGCGTTATAAAAATTAGAGATTACACTATTTTTTCTTATTATATGAAAGAGAAGTCTGAAAGCTCAACATGGCGATAAGAAAAACTTTTAAAACGTGTTCCAAACAGTTGCAAACATGTAAGCGTTGAATCAAATAAAAGAGGGATATAAACTTTACTTATTTAAAGTATTTATGGAATTCTTGATGGAAATTTATGTTCAACAGTAAAAAAAGCATAAAACACAATACTGCTTTTATTTCCAAAGAATAGCGCAAATTGAAATGTTTCGCTGAAACATCAGATTCCTCAGAAGAATCGAAGAATGATAATTTTAAACGAACTATTTTTGGGTGCTAAAATTAGAATAACCAATCGAGGATTTTGTTTTTATACTCCTTTTTATACCCATCTAAATTCGAGTTAGACACAGTAACGGTACTGTCTGAAACAATACTTTATTTAGGTAAAAAAATGATAATAAAATCTTCGGTTTGTTTCAAATTTGCAAGTTTGTAAACAAACAATTAAATTAAAATAATCATTCTTTTCTAATAAAGCTTATGTTCCAGCGTAACATATCAAGTACACTTGTGCTATAACCTGTGAATATTAAAAACAATGTTGTTAGACCTTGGGCTCGCACTAAAAAAAACATGATCACCAACATGATGATTCAGAAAATAATAAACCTAATACGAACCCTTCTTGGAAGGGGGCGGAGAGAAAATGTATGAAATCGTCAACTTTGCAGCATCCAACAATTGGAGTACATTTAAAAAAAATATTTCGGACAATTTTACCAGTAAATTTTACGTATTTTTATCAATGTTCTGCAAAAAGCAGCTGTGAGAGTATAAATTTTATACATCCATGGCTGATATTTGCAGGATTGTGTGATAAAAATACTTACAGTTTACTGGTAATATTGTCCTACAAATTTTTAAGGTTACTGCAGTTTTCGAACGCTCCAAAGTTGAAGATTTTCTCTCCGCCCCTTTCCAAAAATTTTCGTATGAGAAAAGTGGTCCTACTCGGCATGAATAACTGAATAAACAAAATCTCATGACGGAGTTAATCATAATTTTTTTAAGTGTGGGCCCAAGACCTGTGTTTTATCTTTTATTTTCAAACTACTTATGTTTAAGATAAAGTTTCGGAAAAACCATTATACAACAAAAAAGGGATTGGTCCTAGTAATGCTATTCAATATCACAAGTGAGAGGTATAAAAAGAGGAAGAAAATTATATTATGTGACAACAATTACTGCATCTGTTATTTTACCAAGGTTATTGCAGTTGTTTCTGCATGCATATTAACTGCCCTTTTATATTCAAATTAACACACAATTATTCTTGAAGACTTGCGTCTACTTATTTAATAATTTCTGACAAATCATGCAGAGAAATTAATTAAGATATTACCATTACAAAATAGCCAGATCAAAATATTATGACTAGTAATGATGTATTGACGTCCAAACAAGTAAACAAAAATGATAACGAGTTGGAATACAGGGAAGATTGTCAATCTTCTGAATATCTTTTTACTATTTTCACTACTTTTTGTTCTTATACTTAAGTTATGGTTATTTAAATAATGTTTTAAACGTTTTTGATTTTATTGAATTCAAGTAAAAGTGGTAATGGCATATTAGAAATATTTTGATTCCGTTAAAAAATTACAGGAATTTTTTATTTATTATCATGGTGCACAACCAGCAAAATTAATGTACTTCTGGCATTAGTGACCTTAAGAAAGACTTTGACAAAGTCAAATATAGAAAATAAATGGAATATATTATAATAGAAGATGCAGAAAACATAAATATACTACAATTTAACTTCTTACAGGGTAAAACACCGTTATCTAATGGGTCTGGATGGAACAAAACCTTTAATACAAGAATGCAATATTTTATAGACGATCCAGAAAACATAAATGTAATACAATTTAGTTTCTTAAAGGATAAAACACCCTTATCATAATGTATCTGGGTGGGACATCATTTTTAATACAGGAATGCCTAGAAGATTAAATGTCTTTTTGGGAAAAACATGGAACCCAAATGTTCTAAATATATAAATTGACTAAAATCTTTTCTGGAAATTCTGTACACGGAAGATGTCTATATTATGTTAAAATGCAAAAACTTATTCTCACAAGCTCTAAGATTTCCTGATAGAAAAAAAAAGATAAATTAGTGGACCTTGGTCCCACACAAAAAAAATTGTTACCTCCCTCATAACAATTTTTTTTTATTCAATTATTCATGTCGAGTAAGACAACTTCTAATCTTTGGTGCCTCCGAAAACTGGAGTATCCTTAAAAATTTGTTAAACAAAATCACCCGTAAATTGTAAGTATTTTATCAAATAATCCTGCAAAAAAGTTAATCACGTATGACACGTTTGATAAAAATATTTACGTATTATTGTCCGAAAATTTTTTAAGAGACCTCCAGTTGTCAGATGCACTAAAGTTTAGAAGCCTCTATATTTACGAAGGACCCTGTCCCGAAAATTTTCCGAAATAGAAAAGTTGTCCAACTTGACATGAATAACTGAATAAAAAATGTCTCACAAGGGAGGTTATAATTTATTTAAGGGTGGGCGAAGAGTTAGAAAGCGTAATTACCAAAAAGTCATAAAGAAAATAATATGGAATGTGTATTTTGATCGATTTTTTCCTTGAAAATGTATTGGATCTACATTTAAATTGTCCGGTAAATGTTACCTTTGTGGTCGTTTGCACCATAACTATTAAACTATTTTATTAATGGTTTATTGGTACATTATTATAAAAATTGCGTAAGCACTTTTATTGATAATAAATGATTACACAAAATCAATTCATTCTAATACGCCATTAAAATCTTTAAACTCGAAGAAGAACATACTCACGGCCAATATTATAACAAATTATTATAACTCTTTTTTTCTCTATTTTTTTTCTCTACAAGCAAATTACTGCGTGTCTGTTAGATTTTCTAGGTATCTCCTGTTGTTCTTGATTCTGTCGCGGAGCTTGCCATAGGCGTAGGCTTTTCTGAGTGTCTGAATTGGGGCGTTAATAGAAAGAGAGGGAGATTCTTCGAAGTTGTAAAATCTGGCCACTCTTTGTGGATTTACGTCAATGTTGTATCGTTTGTTGCGGATTCTCTTGATGTGGTTCTCCTGTAAAGGAAAAGTCAACATTAGTAATAAATGTCTATAGTGCTTGGAAAATATATATCATATGTTAGTTTGTAAGTAGTATGGTAATATGTAACGGTGTGTGTAAATAATATTTATAATACAGGGTGTCCCGAAAAGATTGGTCATAAATTATACCACAGATTCTGGGGTCAAAAATAGGTTGATTGAACCTCACTTACCTATATACTATTGTGCACACAAAAAAAGTTACAGCCCTTTGAAGTTACAAAATGAAAATCGATTTTTTTCATATATCGAAAACTCTTAGATATTTTTTATTGAAAATGGACATGTAGCTTTCTTATGGCAGCAAAATCTTAAAAAAAAAATTAAAGTGAAATTTGTGCACCCCATAAAAATTTTATGGGGGTTTTGTTTCCTTAAACCCTCCAAACTTTTGCGTATGTTCCAATTAAATTATTATTATGGCACCATTAGTAAAACACAATGTTTTTAAAACTTTTTTGCCTCTTCGTACTTTTTCGATAAGCCAGTGTTTATCGAGATATTTCGAATATTTGTCGAATCCACCACATATTTTTACATGGTAAGTACGATTATAGAAACCTGTTAATAATCTGAAAATTTATTTATAATTTACATTTTTAGGTATATTTTGAAAAATAAGCCACATCTCGATAAAAGGTGACTTACCAAAAAAAGACTAGGAGGCAAAAAAGTTTTAAAAACACTGTGTTTAACTAATGGTACCGCAACAATAGTTTAATTGGAACGTACACAAACATTTGGGGGGTTTAAAGGAACAAAACCCCATAAACTTTTTATGTAAACATATCAAAAAAGAAGCCGCATCTCGATAAACACTGTCTTATCGAAAAAATACTAAGAGGCAAAAAAGTTTTAAAAACGTGGTGTTTAACTAATAGTACCACAATAATGAATTAATTGGAACGCACAGAAACGTTTTGGGGGGGTTTAAGGGAACAAAACCCCCATAAAAATTTTAGGGGGTGGACAAATTTCACTATAATTTTGTTTTAAGATGACCCTGTCATAAGAATGATACATGTCTATTTTCAATAAAAAATCTCTAATAGTTTTCGATATATTGAAAAAAATCGATCTTCATGTTGTAAATTCAAAGGGCTGTAACTTTTTTTAAGAGCACATTTGTACAAAGGTAAGTTAGGTTCAATCAAACTATTTTTGACCCCAAAATGTGTGGTATAATTTATGACCAATCTTTTCGGGACACCCTGTGTACTAAATACATATTAATATGATATATTTAATAAATAATATTTATATGATTATTTATATGGTATTAATAATAGGAGTGTACAAATACTAGCGCACGCAGATGACATTGATATCATAGCAAGAAGAAAGACGAACCTGGTTCAATCGTTCAGGGTATTGAAACAGCAGCAAAAAAATTGGGCTACACGTTAACACTAATAAAACTAAGTATATGAAGGCCACAAATAATAATCAAGTAGTAAAACCCGAAGATGTAACGATTGGACCATATACTTTTGAAGGAGTAAGGGAGTTCATACCTAGACTCATAAATCAACCAAAGTAGTACAGTAACCGCAGAAATTAACAGCTGTATATATCTAGCAAATAGAATGTACTATGGATTAAATAAACTTTTAAGATTAAACATAGTCACAAAAAGAAAAAAATATTGATATACAGAACTCTAATTAAGCTCGTTGTCACTTACACGTCAGAAACGTGGACTATAAGGCCGCTATTATATTAGGCAACTGGTGACGCCACCAAGTTGCTCCACCAGTGACTTATGACGTCACGGGGCATTTAAGTAAATGAGACCTATTAGACTACGGCAACTGGTTGCGCCACCAGAAATTGTTGTCCATCTGGTGGCCGAACCAGTCCACCAGCCGGGTAACCGGGTCTGGTGGCCTGGTGGCCGAACCAGTCCACCAGCCGGGTAACCGGGTCTGGTGGCACCACCAAGCTGGGGCATTATGTTATATGAACCATATTAGACTGAGCAACTGGTGTCGGCCACCACTAGTTCATTTGTATTGTAATCGAGTGCTTCGTATTTCTTTTCTATTAACTTCTATATTTTCTATTAACAAGCGTATATTTTTCTAAAACCTTTTTTGTTGATTTATAAATATGCTATATTAAAAAGTTCTTCTCGCAGATTTAGCCGTTAATTGTTTATTCATTGTTTAAACAATAAAAGCTCTTTTTATATTTTAGAAATATCGGTGAATTCATCACTTTACCTTGATCAAAAATGTTTCTATTTTGTTTTTGATTATGCTGTATCCGAATGTGACGTTAATTGGAAAATTTAAAAAAAATTGAGCTTTTATATATAGGTACAGTGTGTCTGCGTAACTTGGAACCATATGGGAAACTTTTTTCTTATCAATTTTACGAAAAAAAATATTCTTTATAAAATGCTCTGCATAGTCTATGTTATATGAGGTATGTCAAAAAAATTGTATGTTAAGTACCTTTAGATTTCACAACATCGAAAATTGTTATTATGAAAAGTTGTTAAGAATTAAAAAACTGTGTTTTGGGACGCACTAATTTTATTACATCATTCTAATTGAAAAAAAAATGCAATTTTTTTTAAATTACGGATACCCAACATCATTTTATTACAAATATCTATAAGTATTTTATTATTAATTTTACGAAAAAAGATATTTTTTACAAAAAGCTTTATATGGTCTAAAATCTAAGATGCAATCATAATATATAAACTTTTATCAATTCTATACGAGGTATGTTAAAAAATATGAATTTCGTCCAAGAGTAAAGTACCTTTACAGTTCACAATATTTCAATTAGAAGAATGTAATTGCATATTCAAACATAGCTTTTAATTCCGAACAACTTTTTATAAACCATTTTTCGATATTGTTTAATATAAGGATACTTTACTCTTGAGCGAAATTCATCTTTTTTGATATACCTCGTATAAAATTCACAAAATTTGAATCTGATGGTTGCATCTTATATTTTATACTATTAAGAGCATTTTATGAAGAATAACTCTTTTTCGTAAAATTGATAACAAACAAGTTTCCAATTGCATTCGATTATTTTTCCAATTCCAATTCATTTTATTATTTTTGCTGGTGGCTACTCTCGGCCACCAGTTGCCCGTGCTCACAATTTGGTGGGCCCACTAGTTGCGCCACTAGTTGCGCCACCAGTTACCTAGACAAATAGAACCCTAAGAAAAAGTGATGAAGAACAGTTAGGTTGCTTTGAACGTAAAATCCTCAGACATTTTATAAAGGCGTGCAGGAAAACGGATTATGGAGTAGACGCTATAATTTTAAACTTTACCGCCTAGTAGTGAGCCTAGTATTGGTAGATCTACCAAAATAAACAGGCCACTTAGAAGGAATGAATGAGATGGAGCCGTTAGAAGAAGAAGCAGACCCAGGGCACGTAGTCCAGTCGGGTTAGACGAATAACAGGCCTAACCTTGCATTAGGAGCTGCCCCAAATTTTATTTTTCTAATCTTTAGGGAGGGTCAATATTAGTATAAATTTAAAATCTCGACTGAAGTCCACCGTTGCGTTAGCCGCCATCTTGATTTTAAACGAGAACCGTTTTTGCTCAATACCTCCGCCATTTTCAATTTTTTGACAAAAAGTGTAGAAACTGAAATTGTTGAAAATGCGATTTTCTATAATTTCATTTATTATAATTTTTTTCGTGCGGTCGATATTTTCCGAATTATGAGGGGAAAATAGTGACAGTTGAAGCATAATTATTGAATTATTGAATTATCTGGTTTATTATTAGTTTTACAACAAATATGTACCTGCACAAAAATGAAGAGAATTAAATTCTACACAATTTTGATCTCTTTCATTTTTTTGCTAAAATTAATATTTAAGGTAGTACGTATGCGGTAATGGCGCGAGCGTAAGACCGGATTGATTTTATAGCAATTGTTTTTGTTCAATATCTACGCAATTTTCAACTAAAATTGTTCAAAATATAATTTCTTACAATTTCTTTTTAACAATTTTTTTCATGCGGTTGATATTTTCCGAGTTACATTGGAAAATAATAAAAAGTGGTGGGGGGAGCATAATTATTGAATTGAATTTTGTATCCGAGCTGCCCCAAATTTTATAATTATATCCTTTAGGAGAGATCAATAGTAGTGTGAATTTAAAATCTCGACTGAATTCCGCAGTTGCATTAGCCGCCATATTGATTTTAAATAAGAACTGTTGTTGCTTAATATCTCCGCCATTTTCAACTTTTCGACATAAATGGTAGGAAAGAAAATTGTTGGAAATGCAATTTCCTACAATTTCTTTTTCACAATTTTTTTATACAATCAATATTCTCCGAGTTAAGGGGGAAAATAATGGAAGCGGAGGGGAAGCATAATTATTGAATTGTCTCATTTATTATTAACTTTACGACATAATTGTATATAAACAAAAATAAAGAGAATTATATTTTATACAATTTTTGAAACTTCCAATAAAACATCAACCAAACTAAGTATATAAAAGACATAAAAAGACATTATATACATTAAGTTCACTTAATTTTATTAACTAGTGGGTTTTATTAGTTGAATTTGTCTGTCGATATTTTAAGTTTTATGTCAGCTAATATATCGTGATGTTCCAACAATTTTTTTTTAAATTTTGGACCTTGTTGGGGGGAATTTTCCCATTTCCACCCTTTGTAGACCCGCCACTGGTTCTCTCGAAAAATTGTAGTAAATCGTAATTGCAACAATTTCATTTCTTACACTTTTTGTCGAAAAGTTGAAAATGGCGGAGATATTGAACAAAAACAATTGCTACAAAATCAATCAGGTCTTACGCTCGCACCTTTACCACATACGTACTACCTTAAATATTGATTTTATCAAAAAAATGAACGGCATCAAAATTGTACAAAATTTAATTCTCTTCATTTTTGTATGGGTAAATATTTGTTGTAAAACTAATAATAAACGAGATAATTCAATAATTCAATAATTATGCTACAACTGTCACTATTTTCCCCTCATAACTCGGAAAATATCGATCGCACGAAAAAAATTATAATAAATGAAATTATAGAAAATTGCATTTTAAACAATTTTAGTTTCTACACTTTTGTCAAAAAATTGAAAATGGCAGAGATATTGAGCAAAAACGGTTCTCGTTTAAAATCAAGATGGCGGCTAACGCAACGGTGGAATTCAGTCGAGATTTTAAATTTATAATAATATTGATCCTCCCTAAAGATTAGAAAAATAAAATTTGGGGCAGCTCCTAATGCAAGGTCAAATGCTATCCCGACTGGGCTAACGATTGAAGGACCAGATGGAAGACGACTTACCGAGTATTAAGAGTACGAAATTGGAAAACCAAGGTGAAGGATAGGAAGAAAGAGAAGTTGATTCTGGAACAGGCCAAAGCCCCACCATGGGCTGTAGAGCCAATGATGATGAATATTTAAATGTTTTCCTTAACAATTAAGACTACATTACTCCAGTAAAACATCAAAATATTCATATATTTTCAAAATGGAGATTTTAAACTAGAATCCCAATAATACTATAACATCAGGAAGGTAGGAAATGACGCAATAATTATGTACGGTGACTATTTTTACTTGAAAATCTTTTTGTGTCGTCTTTTTTTTATCTATTCCTCTTTTTATTTTTTGTGTTTCTATTATCTTGATTATTAACCATTTTTAAAGGTTTCCGTTGTTCCTTATTTATTTTATCTTAATTTTGGCACCTTTTTTACTCTAAATATTTTTGATCCTGGGAATATTTTATCCTGGACTTTCTTTTTTATTTTCGATTGTTCTATTATTTTAAGTAATGAATATTTATTATTTATTTATTATTACGAAAGAAAAAGAAAATATATACAGTGAGCACGTAAAAGTTGGAATAAATTCATTTTTTCTTAAATGAGCGATTTTAGAAATAAATAACTATGATATGAAAACCTACCAACATTTCCAAAGTTGTATTAACGCAGCTGAAATCTCAGAAGAATGGAAGACATCATTAATATCTACCATACACAAGAAAGACATAAGGGGCGATAGCGACAACTATAGAGGCATCGCTGTGACAAACTCAGTCAGTAGAATATATAGGAAAGTGATTTAAGATCACATATATTTTAAGAATAAAAAATGAATACAAATACATAGAAGTTAAAGAACAAGCGGGATTTAGGAGAGGTAGATCAAATATTAACCATTCATTCTGTCTTGACAGAAATGAAAGTTGCTTTTAACCAGTAAGTACATTTTATTGTATGTAGATTTGAGAAAGGCATATGACGGTACCTCAACAATTAAACTATGGGAAGCTTTGGAGAAAACAAATATAAACATGAGTTTAATACGAGAAACGAAAAACAAATGTATGCTAATTCAAAGGCAAGGGAACCACAATTGGAAACAGCCTATGCAAGGTATTCCAAATCAGCAAGGGTCTTAAATAAATCTGCTGTCTCTCACCGACATTATTTAAGATTTACCCCGAACAAACTCTAAGGCGGCTTTTACACAAGGAGAAAAAGGAGACAAATAATTAATCAAAAACCAGAAAAAAATTAAAAAAAAAAAACGAAATATATTATTAATGCATCTTAAGAAACCATATGATGGTTACCTTAAGAGTTTCAGCAGTAGATACTTGATAAAAATGGACTTTTCGGTGAGTATGTGATGATGGTGAAATATTTTTATGGGAATAAAACATAGTATTTGGGAAAAGTTGTTAAAGTTGACGACAAAGTAGAATTGCATCAAGGCTTAGAGCTTCTTCTTCATCTTCTTCTTAAAGTTCCATCTTGTATCGAAGGTTGGATATCAACATGGCAATTCTTATTTTATTTACAGCAGCTCTAGATAGTTTAGAGTTAGAGCTCAGACTAATCCATTCCCTTAGATTTCGTAATATTCGTCTTTTTCCTACATCTCTTTTATCTTTTATTTTGCCCTCTATAATCAAACGCAGCAGACTATGACGAGGTCTACTTACTATATGACCAAAATATTCAAGCTTTCGCCCCTTAATTGCCTGTATAATTTCCCCCCTGTTATTAACCCTAGCTTAGGGCTTAGTCACTATTTATTCTCCTTAAAGATAGATCTAAAAAGACGAAAATTTCAAATTAACATTCTTTGATGGCAAACATATGCTGTTTTTTGCTGTTACTAGAAAATAGTGAAAGTCAATTAAAGCAGAAAGGGGAACTGATGAAAACCTTTAGAAAACATAGTACGATAAAAAAGTTACATATTGGATGATGATAATAATGGATGAAGAAATTATTTACAAATTTAATCAACGAATGTGATGGGAATGGGAGTACTTGGATGAGTGGAGTAACAAACAAAGTGGGTATCATTATGAGGTTAAAATTTGTAATGAAAATATGAGAATAAGTTTAGGTGAGATACCAACTCATTCCAAAATGAGAGAACATAAGATGCTTAGGACAGTGAACGGTAATCACTGTTAATCGCAATTCCCTGAAAGGAGTGGGAGAGGAAGACCAAAGATTACCTAGTGTTAGACGTTTCGACAAAATATGTCGAAAATTGCAATTTTTTTCAATCATTTTTGAAAATTGCAGTTTCAAGTAAATCGCCCTCTCTCTCTCTCTCTCTCTCTCGCTGTCTATGGCGCTACAGCTCTATTCGCTACTATTCAAATATTTAAGGTGTAGTTGTGTAAGAAATATTAGTGTGTGTGAAAAACAAACATGCTGTATAATGTTAATGCATGCTGTAAGGAAGATACATTGTTAAACATCTACATCTATTTTGTACTTACAGCTTTTTTGCTACATCACTTTTGTCAATAACACAAACTAATATTTCCTCATCACTGGGTACAAAACTAATATTAGTTTAAATTTTTTCACACCAAAAATAAACATTTATCAGTTTTCTTGGGTATCTTGATCACAAAACCATGTATAAGTATTATACAATCGACTTAGATATAGGAACGATGAATTAAAATAAATTATTACCTGAATCAAAAAACTGAAATAATAAAACTAAGGCACAGATCATTGAAAAAATGGAGGACGGTTTCCATTTTGTAAAATTATTTTAAATATGATTATATAGCAATTCATACATCATTTGAAATCACTGATGTCACGCAGTATGTTCTTAGATGTTTGCGTCATTCTGCAGCACTGTTTCAAAATGGTGACTGTTTTATTTTGCATGCCGACCGTTTGGAAAAATATGGACTATAAATATAGTTTCACTCTTTTTAGACGATTTGATATTGAAAATCAAATTAAAAAAAATTTAAATAAAAATTAATCTAATCAAATTAGTCAGATTAGTCAAGTTCTGGAGTTGATTTTTGCACTCTTTGTTTGCTAAACTTTAAAGCAATTTATTTTTTCATCAGAACATCAAAGCGAGATTATAAACTAGTTGTAATATTAGTAATTGAAAAGATATAAAAAAAAAACAGAAAAACAAGTTACCTACACATATAGATAAAAGTTAGGATATAAAATTGACGATATCAGCATTTGTTTACGAAATAGTTAGCGCCAGTTATTTATAGCATCGAGTTGTGTTTTGTTTTCTGAGTGTGTAGTGCGTCACAATGTCATCAAGAAAATCTAAAAACAGCCCTGATATAATATATTGTTACAATGTACGTTGCTTAACGACAACAAGAATCAACAAAACATAATTTATCAAGAAAGCTTATCACGCTTAGTTCGGTGCAAAGCTTGGTAACCAGGATAAACCTTAGGCTCCACGCAAAGTTTTTTTCAGTGTGTCGAGCTACTGAGAAAATGGATAAATGGTACACCTAATTCTTTACCCTTCAGCATTCCTATGGTATGGAGGAAATCAAAAAGACGGTGGAGATGGTTGTTACTTTTGCTCCTGCGATGTCAGTGGTTTCAATTCGAAAAATAAACGACTCAGTATCCTGATTTACCGTCTGCTAAGCGTACCTCATGGACAGGGAATCCCTATTCTTCCACCTTTTCTTCCCACTATCCAACAGCAGAAAAGAGCGATAAAGACAAAATCAATCTTGATATACCTAGACCAACCTCAACAGTTTATCCAAGCTGAACTAAATGACTTAGTGAGAGACTTGGATCTATCGAAGGAGGCTGTAAATCTTAGGATCATGACTGAAAGATAAAAATCTGTTGGCCCAGGAACCTCATTTTCATGGAAGGCATCGTGAAAAAGAGCGGAATATTTTTCTTAAGGGGGTTCACGGGTGTACTGTCTATATTCCTGAAGTAGTTATGAAACTGAGAGCTGATGATTCTACATTATGACGGTTATTTATTGAGTCTTGTAAGATGAGGATTCTTGTTGCATAATGGAAATACTTATGCTTTGGTACCTGTTGTTCACTTCGTGCATCTCAAAGAAACGTATGATAATCTTGAGCTGTTGCTAAATAACTTAATAATGTTGGTAACTCTGTGGATACTTCAAAATAATATCACTGCTTTTTGGTCAGCATTCTCGATTCAGACAACAAATAGGGTAGTCAGGGCAGCGAGAGACGGTTCCCCAATAGGAAAACGATCAGTGGGAAGACCACGAAAACGATGGAACGACAACTTACTAGAGGCACATTGAAAAAACAGACAGAGTCATGTCTATACAAAAAGAAGAAAAAGATAAGAAGATTCTCGATTCAGATAGTATCCATGTTTATTGTGCACAGTGGGATAGTCGAGCACGAAATTTACATTACGTTAAGAAAGAATGGCCACTCAGAGAAGAGAAAGACTTGTACCGAGACAAAAAAATGTTCAGCGTGATGTATTAGTTGATCTAAAATTAATTTTTTTGCCTCCCCTTCACATAAAGTTATGATTGATGAAGCAGTTTGTCAAAGCTTGAAATAAATAAGGTGACTGCTTTACCTGTGCGACAAATTTTCTGTACTTTCTGAAGCTAAACTTAGATAAGACATTTTTGTAGCCTCTTAAATTCGAAGCTTAAAATCGGACAGATTGTTCAAGAATACAATGACTTAGGATAAATCTGAAGCATGGAGTTCTTTGGTAGAAGTTATGGATGGTTGTCTTGGAAACAACAAGTCTCCAAGCTATTAAGAAATTGTAGCCAACATTGTCGAAAATTAAAAAAAAACTGTGATTCAATACTACTACTGAAAATTAAGCTGCCGAAATTACCAGAAGAATAAGGTTAGCGTGGGCGATTTGAAAAACTGAGTTGGATTTTGAGAAACACTAAAATATAACAAAATTTGAAAACCAGAGTATACGATCAGTGTATCCTCCCTCCCTATACTCACGTATGGTTTTCAGACGTGGACACTCACTGAGGCCAATATGGATAAAATAATTAAGGCACAGAGAGCGATAGAAAGATCAATGCTCGTGGTGAGACTTATTGACAAAAAAACAAACAAATGGTTTAGAAGCAAAACGAAAGTAAAAAACGTAGGAGAACATGCTGCTAAATTAAAATGAAGCTTCGCAGAACACAATGCCCGACTGAAGGATAAAAGATGGAACCATGAAATACAATGATGAATACCATGGTTAGAAAGGAGAAGCAGAGAAAGGCCACAAATGAAATGGGCTGATGACATTAAGAATATTGTAGAACACAACTGGAAGCAAGTGGAGTAAAAATAGAAAACACTGGAATGAATTGGGGGGAAGGGGGTCTATGTCCAAAGTTGGATTAATTAAGGCGAAGAAGTGATACAATATTAGCGTCAAAGTTCATTTTCTGAATTTTCAATGTTTGAAGAATTTATAACATATTACATATTTTATATTGTAACATAAAACCACGTAAACATAATGGACTGGTCTAGAAATTATAAACGACTTCTCAGCAATCCTATTCCATTCCTAAATGGAATAAAAATGGCACCCCATAGGATGTGATTGGGATGATAGATCACGTACAGTCTAGTACGTTTTGTGCAATTTTTCCACTAAATATGATTAGAATCGATAATACGGGATCGTGAAAGGAGTATTAGATTGTTAGTAAATATTTGTAAAGGCAAACAACAAACTTTATTAGAAGTTATGGCTTAAGAGGGTGTGAGGGATTCTATGAAAGACACAAAAAAGCATTAAAGAAGTTTTTTAAAGTTTGCATTTGTTGCAAAAACTGAAAACTAGATACACTTAGTTTTAATTGAGCGATTTTTTAATTTGGTTAGTATTTAAATAGTATTTTTTTTCTTAGAAAAACAGAAATTCCAATGAATGAAAATAGTTTCTATCCTTGTGGGATCGGTACCTACTCACCGGAGGGACCTCAGACGTTTGGATACAATTAGCGTCTCTTTGTAAAGGCAATGAAGTCGATTTTGCAAAGTAACAAGACATTTACTCAATGCACACACTAGACACTACATATTACACTAGGTATCTGATTGCAAAATCAACTGTACTCCGCCAATTGCCATTAGTTGTCGAGGCATTAAGTTAAATAAAAAATATTTTGTCCATTTTTAGTTCAAAGGTACTAACTAGTACACGTTAGAAGACCAAAAATAATAATTTTTTCAAGAATTTTTTTCTCAGAACCTATATTAAAAATGAACATAAAACTTTTTACATATTAATATCTAACTCTTAGAAAATACAAAAAATATATCTTTTTTCATTTATCCACGTACACTAATATTGTAGAGGGCGCAAAATTCGAGGCCTCGAAAAATGATGTCGGACAGTTAATCTCAGGATTGGGATATCTGAAACAAAAAAATCGTACGGCATTTGAAAAAGAAAGGTTTTTTACGTGACAATTTACCACAATTTGATCAAAAAATAAAAAATAAATATTTTTTAAACATGAAAGACTGAAGAAAAACGAGCAATTTTTTCACAAAATTTTTTAAAATTTTCGTAAAACCTTTTTTTTGTGTAATTATTTACTAACGGCGGTAAATTGTCACGTAAGAAACCTTTCTTTTTCAAATGCAGTACGATTTTTTTGTTTCAGATATCCCAATCCTGAGATTAACTGTCCGCCATCGGAACTGCTTTTTTTCGAGGCCTTGTCTTTGGCGCCCTCTACAATATTAGTGTACGTGCATAAATGAAAAAAGATATATTTTTTGTATTTTCTAAGAGTTAAATATTAATATGTAAAAAGTTTTATGTTCATTTTTAATAAAGGTTCTGAAAAAAAATCTTGAGAAAATGCTTATTTTTGGTCTTCTAAAGTGTACTAGTACCTAACCAGAGACATTTTATTTTAGCGACCAAACAATGAATGGTTGACGTTCGTATGTTCCCTTCCGATATTAAAAGATGGCAAAAATTGGAGGATAGTAGTAGAAAACCGGAAAAACTGGAGAATTATTGACAATATAGCTTTGATCATACAAATCTTGTACTTTTTTTGTGTTTATAATATGTAAGGTTTGGTTTATTTAACAAATTTGAAAAAATTTCCACGATCATCAGGAAATGAGTTAATCTGTTTTAACTAATCTATAAACATAATTATGATAACATATTTTTGGTAATTTTAGGGAGAATTCCTAAAAACAATTAACACAGAATATTCTAGTCTTCTTCTTCTAATGGCGCTACAACCCTTTGTGAGTCTTGGCTTGCTTAACAATGTTAAGCAGGCCATTCTGTCCTGTCGAATATTTCGTTCGCCACTGCCTGATGTTCATGGTTTTAAAATCGTACTCTACGTCGTCTATCTATCTTTCCGGGGCCTTCTTCTTGTTGTATATCCTTGGGGCTTCCATCTCTGGATTACTTTTACAGCTCGATTATCTGGTATCCTTTCTAAGTGACCAAGCCAGTTTAGTATTTGTGACTTTACAAATCCAACAATATCTGCTCTTTGCATTAGGTCATCCACCTCGTAATTCATTTTAATTCTCCACGAACCATCGCTGTAATGAGTTGGTCCAAATTTCTTCCTTAGTATTTTGCGCTCATATATTCTCAGTTAATTTTTATCGTTGGTTGAGAGGGTACACGTTTCACATCATATGTGACCACTGGTTCAATTCACTAACTTACTTTTCATTAAGTCGTTGTATGCATAAAATCACTTATTATCGCTTAGAATCCGTGCCTTTATCTCTTGACTGCTGTTGTTGTCATTTATTATTGAGCCTAGGTAAAGAAAACAGAGACCTAAAATTGGCATTGACGATCCGCCTACTTCGCTGCTACGTGTTCTCGGTCTTACTTTACGGTGTCGAGTGCTGGAGTGTGAATAAAATCGATCTAAATCACCTTGAGGCTTTTGAAATGTGGTGCTATAGAAGAATTTTAAAAGCTTCCTGGTGGAGAAGAGGAGAAGATTCGAAACTCCACAATACTAGAACGTCTCAGCAAGACTACTGAGATCATAAAAAGCATCAAGCAGAGAATGCTGGAGTATTTCGGACATGTAATGAGAGGTCCCAAATATAGGTTGCTACAACATATAATGCAAGAAAAATAGCAGTCAAATGCAGTCCAGGACGAAGAAGAACCTCATGGTTGAAGAACTTGCGAGATTGGTATGATGTTGATACAAGCACGCTATTTAGAGTGGCAGTGAATACAATTAAGATAGCTATGATGGTAACCAACGTTCTGAAAGGACATGGTACATAAAGAAGAAGAAGGTAGAGAAAAGTGGAGGCATATTCGTAGGTATGGTTGTCTACCTTCAGTATTCTCATAGTAAGCGGATATTCCAGGACCTTCTACTTCATGTTTGCAAATAGATAAATTGAAATTTATGATTTAGATGTGGTGGAGCATTCTCATGTAGAAGAGTAACGCTGCTTATATGATTTGCATAACACTTCGTCGCCATTGCTTTTACTGCATTATGACGTTTGATCACTAAGAAGTACAATCCAAAGATCCAGAAGAGCCAACAAATGAAGCGGTGCCCCTCGGATCTTGAAAACCCATGAGAGGGACTTGCGGTGGTTCATACCCCTATCCCCAGCAGGTCCTTAAGATGAAGAGCTTCTAGTCGATAGAGTAATGTAGGTAAAGGAATTCGGACAATTGGATCCGTAACTTTGGGATAAGGATTGGCTCTGAGAATCGTGGAGTGTCAGAATCCTATTGTTTAAAAAGGGCTAGAAGAAACAACCCGAACATTACAGAGATATTAATTTGCTAAATACTACCCTGAAATTTACAACTAAAATTTGGCGAGAACGAATAATACAGCTTATTATCTTAGCAGGTGAGCAAAAAGGTTTCCGTATGAGAAAGTCATGTACAGATGCAATATTAGTCATAAACCAGAGTACAGAGAAAGCATTAGAATACAATAGACCCGCATTCCTATGTTTGATCGACTTGAAGAAAGCATTTAACAGAGTAAGACTTAAAGATACATCTTTTGTACACAATTGAAAATGTAAGTAGGATGTCCTAATAATATGGATTAACTATATGACGTAACTGACATATTACCACTAAGATGAAATCAAGAATTAAGGCCAGTCAGTTTAAAACCAATAATGAAATATGCATCAGAAATAAAATTCGACACAGCCAAATCACAGAGATGCTGGAAACAGCAGAAATGAGAATCCTCATATCAGAAGAATTACAGGAAATACATTGAGAGACCGAACAAGGAGTGACGAGAATAGAACAAAATGTTATGTACAGGGTATAAACGAGTGGAGATCATCATTCTCTTTGCCTTATCCCTATGAGGGGTCGGCTTCCCTAATTGCATTTGTCCACACAATTCTATCTTGGGTCATATCAATGTTAATCCCCTTTACCAACATGTCCTGTCTTATCGTCTCCCCCCAGGTCTTCTTTGGTCTTCCTCTCCTACTCCTTCCAGGAATCTACACTTCAGCTATTCTTCGTATTGGGTGATTAACGCTCGACGTTGAACATGACCAAACCATCTTGACTTATGCTGTCTCATTTTGGCATCAATTGGTGCCACACCTAGACTTCCCCTAATATACTCATTTCTAATTTTATCCTTCTTTGTCACTCCACTCATTCATCTAAGCATTCTTATTATCGCCACATGCATTCGTTGTTCCTCTTTCTTTTTTACTGCCCAACATTCAGTTCCATACATCATAGCCGGTCTTATGGCTGTTTTATAGAATTTTCCCTTCAGCTTCATTGGAATTTTTCTGTCAAACAACACACCACTCGCTTCTTTCCACTTCATCCATCCAGTAGTAATTCTACTGCATGCATCTCCATCTATTTTTCCATTACTCTGTAATACCGATCCTAGGTACTTAAAACTATTGCTTTTCACAATCATTTCACCATCCAAAGATACCATTTTATTTGTAGTAACTCCATCTTTAAATGAACATTCCAAATACTCTGTTTTTGTCCTACTAAGTTTTAAAACTTTTTCCTCCACTGTTCCAGTTTTTGTTGTAAGTTTTCACTATTTCCTATTAACACTACATCATCAGCGTACATTAGGCATTATGGAATGCTACCCTGTAGTTTCGCTGTTATCTGGTCCAAAACTAATGAGAATAAATAAGGACTAGGCACCGAGCCTTGGTGCAATCCTACTTTCACTTGAAATTTATCAGTCTCTCCCACACCTGTCCTAACACTAGTCGTTACTCCCTCATACATATCTCTCACAATCTTTACATAATATTCGCCAGGGACTCCTTTCCATTGAGTGCCCACTAAGGCGTAGAATGGGTATAAACGAGTGGACACTAAACAGAAAATGGAATGAAATGGAATAAATTACGTCAGTAGAGTTTTTAAAGTCTTCTTCTTCTTCTTATGCAATCCACTAGTTGATGTTCGCGATCACGTTTGACCATTTTTCTCTATCCGGTTTTTAAAGTAGTAAAGGATAAATCACCAAGTGGTAAAAGAAATATCGGCCGACCGCGTAAGAAATGGAGTGACAATTTTGATGAGACTGCTGCAGGCAGTGAGTAGTGAACAGTGAAGTTTCCAAAGGCTCAGGAAACTGAGATTCCGAAAGCCCCGAGGAAGACATCAGACAGGATGTCGAAAGTTCGGCACAGTAAAACTGGACGCGGTTCAAGGGGTGAGTTTAATATTCATTTATGTAATAACATTAATCTTAGTTTTAGGTTTAACTGTAATAACCGCGGAATCTTTTCCGAACCTTATAATATATATTATCTCTTCTAAAACATATAGTACAATTTTGAGACTTCTTTGGAAAGAGCAAGAAACACATCACTTACTTGATTATCGAAGTCGTTGGATTCCATTTCCGTAAGCAGGTAAAATCTGGGATCGGTGACTCCAGTCCACTCGCTGTTTGGCCGGTATTTAGCAGCCAATTTGGGCAGAAGGTAACTTATGGTTTCTTGGTCGGCTGCCATGTTGACTGGTTCCAGTTGTCCTCGATTAAAGTAGTTG
This sequence comes from Diabrotica virgifera virgifera, assembly GCF_917563875.1. NCBI lineage: Eukaryota > Metazoa > Arthropoda > Insecta > Coleoptera > Chrysomelidae > Diabrotica > Diabrotica virgifera. Next base: position 126,444,656 of record NC_065443.1, read on the forward strand.
CCATTTGCCGTAGGGTCTTCGCTTCTGATACTCACTACCAAAGTGGCACACACGAGGTAGAAGGGTGCGCGCATGATGTATAACTGAAAAAGAAAAGAAAACAATTACAAGAAGTTCCAAGTGAATACAAATCAATAAATCATTAATTCAAATTGAAATAGATATGCTTGGATAACGGAAGTAAAATTATGAGATGCTAAGGATAAGTGTTTTCTGTCTTGCTGTATGGTTGTGAAAGTTGGACAATGAATACTGAAACAGAAATAATTAAACTTTTATAAAAAGAACTTTTTTTATAATAAAACGTTTTTATTATTTATAGAAGAGAATATAAAATAATTTGACGATATAAAATGCTTAAAATTCCAAAAATTACACTTTTAAAAAAGTACTTTATTAAAAATATTAAAAAAAGATACGCAATAACCGTGTTCGAACTAGGGAACTCTCGATCTGCAGTCTAATGACACTGACCCACCATCAATTTGTAGATATCGATTTATTAACATACTTTAAAATATCATTGCATTAGTCACATTTTTAAAATAGTTTGAAAAAAAAATTGATTTATCCATACATGGTGATTGATTAGTGGGGTAAAGCTCCGTAGATCCGTTATAGTAATAGATAGCAATAAAAGTCAATAACAAAAATTTTAACCAACTTCGATTACAGATTGATAATCAGTAATCGTAAATTGTCAGTTTTAGACAATTCAGTCATGGCTTGCCTAAAATTTGGATAGATTTAGACCCGTAATTAATAATTTGCTCTGAAAAATGAAAATATCTCGAAAACTAATAAATTTAGACATAGGGAATGTTATATAAAAATTAAAGTACGCTAATTGTACTTCTCGATAGTGATAAAATATAGGGTGTTTCATTTAAAATTACTGAGAAAATAATGTACTTGCGTTTTGACTCACCCTGTATTCAATATAAAGAAAATTAGCAATATCGATTACTTATGAAAATTTTGACATTAGTAAACCATTACCGTTGTGCTTATTTTTATTTATACAGGGAGTTAAACTTGTTACGATTTTCATATAAAATTGGTTATTACTTTGTAAATACCCTGTATAACATACTAAACCTTTATATTTTTGTAATGGAGAAGTTAGGAAGATTTTGAATATAAAAGAAAATACAGGGTGTTCCATTAAAAAAAACATAACCTTGATCTGTCACTATGTTATCGAACACCCTGTAACATTCTAACTAATTTTGTAATGTGAAGTTCAAAGTTGGCTATAATTTTTGTTATTCACTTTTATCGCTATCCATTACTATAACGGATCTACGGAGCTTTACCCCACTAATCAATCACCCTGTATAATAGCAGTTAAATATTGCATTGTTAGCTAGTTCCAAGCTATTCTGAAAACTTGAGATACCTAGGTAGCCTAGAACTATTTTTAAAATGGATTATAAAATTTGCGGAGATCGTGACAGCAACCAAGCCAAGTATATAAAAACGTTTTAAAAAATAGAGTGACGAGAGATGAATGCAGATGGATCCTGAGACTTCCATGGGTACAAAAAGTTACTAACAATGAGGTACTTTGGCGCATGACTAAATAAAAAGAATTCCTAAGAATAATAAAAAAATAGAAGTCATGTTGGAAGATACGAAAGAAAGTATAGGGCAAGAGATCAGTAGGAAAGCGCCAGAACTAGTGGCGGAAAGACTCGTGGGAGAAGATGGTTTGACCGCTCATTCGCAGAAATTTTTCGTGCAGCAGTTTCCAAAACTAGAGTTGCCATTTGGATCGCTAATCTTCGAAAGAAGACGGCGCAATAAGAAGAAGATGTAAGCAGTAAACTTTAAATTGCCAATTTGCAGGTAATGTCATGCTACCAAAAGTATGAATGATTTAAAAAGCAGACAATATATTGTCAAGAAAGTGCAAAGTAGCAAGCGAAAGACCCTAGATGATTTATAGTGATAATCTTGAAAAATAAGATCCAACAGTTATAGATAAGCATCAGTAGAATAGACAGTAGAGACAAGTGATCAAAAATGAATAGAATAAGTTACAATAGAAATTAAATACTTTTTTGGTCAGATCTGATCTTCCGTACTTTAGTAATTCGTTCCGTATTTTGTCATCTAGTGGTAAGTTTCTATTTTTTTCCCATATATTTTTTATAATTTTTTTCTATATTTTTTCTAAATTTCCTTAATGCTTGTTTTATATCTCCATCCTCAATGTTTATTTCTTCGTTAGTTGTCAATTCTGGTGTTGACGGTTCATTATCATCATCTTTAGCAAATAGGGATCAAAACAAGTCTGCCCATGTTTCCCTCTGAATCTGTTTGCTTATTGCTAAACTGAGGCGTTCTTTGCAAAAACCCCAGTTGTCATTTTTTTTCGGAAATGGACTTATGCCATCTATGGATTGAAGGACTAATTACCTACGTTCCTCGCGTAAGAAACTTCCATTAAAATCACAGTAGTCCAAAATATAAGCGACAAAAATATAGGCGATTCAGCATAAACCCCATATGTCAAGCGCAATTGCCTTCAAAACCATAGTTGTTAATGACTATTGGTGTTTTTGCGGGAAACTTTATCGCTTGGCTGTCAGTAGGTTTTTATAGGTTAAAGTTCCTTCGAATAGTTGTGTTGTGTGATTTTATAAGTAAACACCATTTTTCGTTCATTTTTTATTTTGGTTTATTACTATAAATATCGTTTTTCCTATAAATTAATGAACAATTCCTGCGAAAACCCCATATGTCAAATGAATAAATGTCCTTCATAAATAAACAAAAGGAAAAAATAATGTTATTTATATTGTAAACTGTGTGTAATCATCAAAATAATAAATCACTAATTTGAGAATTTCCGTAAACTTAATACGGTTCAATTAAATAACTTTTTTTTAAATATCTCCAATGTTGTAAATACTGACAACTGGGGTTCTTGCAAAGAACGCCTCGTTAATATATTATTTAAATTCGATCCGATTCTTATATTCGATCCGATTCGATTTTATTTAATATTATTTAATGTTATTTACTTTTATTTAATTTTATTTAATTTCATTTAACTTTATTTAATTCTAGTCTATTTTAGTTAATTATATTTATTTTTTTTATTTTATATAAATATTTTGAAATCAAAATTAGCCAAATCAATCCAGTGGTTCTCAAGTTGTTATAAAAATATATATTATGTATATAAAATTATAACAAGTGTATAATTATTATCATGTGTATAGATATTACTGTGGACCGCAATGTTACTCCACACATCTTGATTTTTCGAATGATACTAAATAGTATTTTAGGCTCGTGCAAAACATCATAGCGAGCGATAAGATGATGTATTTATTCACTTCAAAAAGTAAGAACAAAAAAAATTTTAGGTACACTATATAGTACTGTAGACTTGTGCTAAGCTTCATACTATGTTTTCTGTATTTTTAAAAATCATTTTATAATTTTTAACTTACATTGTTTTATTTTTCAAAATATATTTTATACTTTTAAAATTGAATAAAGTAATTTATTTATTTATTTTTTATATTTTTCAACGACTTACATGATCTGTAAGGAAGAATATTGAAGTCACAAACACCACAAAGTTAAATCCACACACTCTCACCATGACACAAACAAATATAACACCAAAGTTGGACAAATTATACATTACACTTATTTGAAAATTCTTTGAAAATGTTATTAAAATTAAATAAAAGGGGGAGTTCTCGAAATATGTATAATTACATCAGATGTTACAAAATACGGGATTCACTTATGGGAATTCCGTTGTTTTGTTGACTAGTTAATTTATCTAATAATAGTTCATAGACTAACTGGAACCAGGAAAATTGTTAAGACAACATGAACAGAATGAATTGACAATTTTTGTAGTAAAACGTCAGTGATAGGCTAATTAGGTAAACTATTAGAATGACAATATAATTTCGATTATAACTGATATGTTTGGTTCACATCTACAAAAATGTAGTAATTGAAAAAAAATCATAGTCAGCATCATTATTATATAAAAAAATTTATACACTTCTCCAAGAAATTAACGCACCACCTTAAAAATGGGTCATTTTGATGTCTTGAATTTCCTAAATTTGTTGCACAGCATAATACATCCAAGAATAGATTTATTATGCTATGCCTGTTGTCCGATTTAAGTGATTTTTTTTAATATGTTATACCCTTATTCTTTAACAATATCGCTGTAAGAATATTATTGTTAGACAGGTAAATTGTCATTATATACCGGTTGTACCAATCAAGCTGTGATTTTTTTCTCAAAGTTCGCGTAACCCTGTGGAATATTCTAGCATTTATAAAATACTGAAAGTAAAACCCAACTATAGCATCCCTCGTGTTTTTTAACATTCTGTTTTTTAAAAATAAAAATGTATACCATTTTTATTCATTCAGTTGCGGTGCGAAACCAAAACTGTCTTAATTTTTACTCAGATCAGAGAGTGCAGCCAGCACTCTTATCGACGATTTCACCTCTTGTTAGAGGTTCATCAGAGACTGCATAGGCTGCTTTTTCTCTGGCCCAGGTAAAAATTTTCGACATATCCATCTCCCACCGCAACTGACGAGTAGGTGCCTAGCGGCATCTGCCAAATAAAAGACTAAGTTTTTCAACCTAATAAAAATATTTGTAAATTAAATATTTTTAAAAGATTTTTAATTGAAAAACTTTATTGGCCCATTTCCTGGTGACAACCTCCAAGGCTTCTACAATATGCAAGCCAAATGGATGCTGTAGTGAAGACTAAAGGGAAGGAATTCTACACTATGCAATTCACAACCCCCGTCTGCAGCGTATGCAATTCTGTTTTTTATTCATTCGCTTATGATGGATAATAAAAAAAGTAGGGTACTTTAACAACTAGCCTTGTTTTTGTCAATACAATGTGTTTTTAAATAAGTATGGCCAACTTTAAGGGCTAATTCTGCATGAAAAATATTGACGGCTTTATAAACTTATGTCCGCAATGCTTCGTTTCCGAGATAGGGGCGTTGAAAATTTTTTTACCACACTGACGATTTATTTATTGCTCTAAAACTGGTTAAGATATACAAATGAAATTTGGTTAGTTTTAAGAGGTAGTTATTGCGCATTTTTTGATATACAATTAGGAATTTAATATTCACCACTGGCATGCATACGGGTAATAAGACCCTTATGTACGCCAATGGTAAACATAAAATTCTTAATTGTATGTCAAAAAATGTATCATAACTACCTCTTACAACTCAAAATTTATTTCGATAACTCAATTGGTTTTAGGGCAATAAATAAATCGTCAGTTTGTAAGAAAAAATTTAACACCGCCTATGTCGGAAACGTAGAATTTGCGGACATACATAATCAAACTGTCATTATTTTTTCATGCAGAATTACCCCTTAAAGTTCGCCATACTTATTTAAAAACACCCTGCCTGATTCACCATCACAAGCGAATGAATCAAAAAACAGAATGTTAAGAAAACATGAGGCTATACATAGCTGGGTTTTAATTTCAGTATTCTATAAATGCAAGAATATTCCACAGGGTGATGAACTTTGAAGAAAAAAATCACAGTTTGATTGGTACACCCGGTATACAATGACAATTTAACTGTCTAGCAACAATATTATTACAGCGAAATTGTTAAAGATTAGGCTATAACTTGTTAAAAAAATCACTTAAATTGGACAACAGGTTTAGGAAATTCGAGACATCAAAAATAACCAATTTTGAAGGTGGTGCGTTAATTTCTTGGAGAAGTGTATAAATGCAACAAAAAAACGCGTACAATTTTTTTTAGACATTCTATATGTATAAATAATTATATTAATGGTTATGTTACTGAATAGTTACTAATTTAAAAAAATCATCGATTACGTCATCACACCCAGACGGTTGGTGTCACTAGTATGATAAATTTGCCAAAAAATCATAATTTAAAAATAAAAGTCGACCTGTTTCGGGATTTATTTCCAAAATCCGTCATTCACGAAATAATGAATTTATTTCATTTGGTTTTGACACACTGTATATTAATAAACACAAAAAATATACGCAAAACTGCAAAATAGATAAGCCAAAAAATGTTTTGAAAGTCAAACAAAAACAACTTGTAGGAAATTAGCTGTAGCTTTTGGATGACTTTATACCAATTGAATACACCAATTAAAAGACTTGTGTACGTATTTAGGGAAAAGGCGGGAAAATATCCTCAAAAACGTTAATTTCGTGATTGTGACAATCCTGTTTATGTTTGAATGGAATTAGCATCTTTTGAAATTACATTTCGCTCTCAGATATGACGCTTTGTATTAATTTAAGAAGAAGACTTTCTTATGAGATATAAATTAAGCTGTTGTCGTTTTTATGATGGGATTTTCACGTTTTTTCGTTTATCAAGATGTTTTCTGTAAACGCTCAGTAATTTCTTATTAAATCTAATAATTTTCTTTCAATGAGTTCTTTTTTTTGTTTCGTAAAAACGTGATTTTGGTAAAACTTATGGTTTGTAACTTTGGCAGAAAAAATTTGCTTTGAGATTTGTAAGTAGCATATTTCAATTTTCTTTAATATGTAGTTCAAATATTTTTAGTGCATTTACTTTAAGGCGGTGGTCTCTAATGGCTTGATTACACGTAACGAGTACAGTGGCGAGACAGCAAACTGTTACTAGACCGAGAGAGTGGCGGGGGCGACATATGGTTTATACGTATTTCGCAATTTTTGAATTTGAAGGCGAGTGTGTTCAGTTTCGATTCACAAAAACAAGGTACTTCGTACTAGGGATCGTAAAGCTAACATTAAAAATATATCAAACGGTTTATACCACTGTTTATACAATAATTGACGGATATATTATGAGAAGGAGATAAGCGTCTTTGGACTATAGACATTGGATTTTAAGAAGACCAAATCTCGCTACTCCCGATTTCTTCGATTCAGTGATTTTTTTTCTTGTCTATATGTCAAATTTAAATTTTCTATTTTATTTGACTTCTTGAGTTTTAAAACCAACAATATTTATTTCTTCTACAATCGATACATATATGCTGCATCGCGTTTTTGTTTATTTTTATACTCCAAAGATTTGAAATTTCATAAGCAGGGGTGTGACTTATCTATACAATTGAACTAAACTTTATTGTCCTATCTGAGTTCCATCAATTTGTTAGCTATTTTTGAGAATCACAAATCACATTGATTAACACAAGTCGTCTCCTCTGATGAAGTGGTAATATGCACAGTTACACAGCGAGTGTTGTTTACACATACCGAGTGGAATCATGGAATAACTGGATTCCATGATAAATAAAATTACTAATAAAAATTTTTTTGAAATGTGATTTTTTACAGGAGAAAAAGTATTGTTTATAAAGAAAAATATATTTTGTGCCATAATGACTAAAAAACAATTGAAATATGCACTTATATTACTACTTATATTAATATAATCGTGGCGTATATTGTCCACCACCGGAAACAACAAATAATAAATTGTAAATTGCGATCTTCCCAGAACGCCGATTATAACGAAACTAAAACCAAATTGTAAAGCACATTCCAGTGATAGGTTAGAGAGATAAACAAGGTCAAAAATTAAATTTTTAAATATATTTGCAGTAGAATTCTTATATCTGGCGTACAAAATACGCCAGCGCGTGCAGTTAAAGGTTAAACAATGTTCTGGACCTTTTTGAGTGGGAGGATAACTCAAATATTATTATATGAGTTATTTTCAAGCAATTGCTGAAAAAAAAATAAGAGTCACCTCTCAACATCCAAATGTACTAATATTTTTACAGATGCGCCCTGGTCTAACAAGGCAAAACTCTACGTGACAGAATATTAAGTAAAAACATCAGACAAAACTGTGGAATACAGGACATAGGAAGGTTGGTCAGACAGAGACGAATATATTAACGAAGACTCGTTCAAAGCGCAAAAACGAATAACCCATTAGGTAAAAGACCACAGGGTAGACCACCAAATCGATGACGAGAATGCTGGACCTCATCGTCCGGGGAAGACTTGATGGCAATGAACAGGCCTACTAGCATAATCGATCATGCTTAGTGGGACCAACTGTAATTTAGTCGAATTCGGGACAAGGCTGAAAAAAATACCTGAAATCCGGGACTTTTCAATGAAAATCGGGTCATTTTTTTTTAAATATAGAACTTTAGTATCATCATTTTATTGATTATTAACATTTTTTTGTTGACAATGATATATTTAATAGGATTAAGCCACAATTGGTTGTAATAATTTTTGATAGTTTTTGACGTTTTGACTTCCAATTCGGAAATTATTCTCAAAAAAGGAAAAATTAGAAAATCAACTATGTTGGATTTTCTTATATTATAACCTTAGGTTAATATAAAAATGTAATTATCATTACAACCAATTGTGGCTTAATCCCATCAAAAATGTAATTGTCAAAACGTACCACAAGAAAACAGCTTCAGAATATTTTTATGTTGATTACTTCTTACTATCATATTTGTCGAACGATTGAATTTGCTTAAAAATGACAAGAAAACCTTTAAAAATTAATCCATTCATATTTTAAATTGACCTCAACGAACAAAATATATTCATTGTTTAAATTGCTTGTTTCTTAAAATCATATTTCTCTTGCGATGAAATTTGCTTTAACAATGACAGTGACCCTTTTAAAAACTTGTAAAAATCAACACATTCATATTTCAAATTAAATTTTACGAACAAAATATTATGTAAGGTTTCAATGTTAAGTTGCATTATAGACTTTTTTTCGTCCCACCAATTCAATTTGATGTGAATTCTTAGAAGATTACCGTATTCAAAATTTCAAAATATAATTTTACCAAAATGTTGAAAATTCGGATGGCCCGGAAGCCTTGTCCGGGACGCCGGGACACGACTTCGTAATTCGGGCCATGTCCCGGATTTTTCTGACTTGTTGGTCACACTAACTAGAAAAAAGAAGATGAAGAAAAATATCGCTAAGATTGCTCGTTCATAAAAATGCTTATTGTGGATATTATTATAAACTTTAAATTTTTAACCTGAAGTTTTTAATACTTACTTAGTGTAATCCACACTGATAATAAAAATATACCAAATCTAACACTAATCATAAATATATTGTAAACGTTTAACAACTTACAGAACTGTTTCACATCACGACATTTTTAATAATAAGTGAGAAGAAGCAAACGAACTAAATGGTCATATTATGTATAAATAAGGGTCGTATATTGCATCATCCAAATTTTACCTGATTTAGACTAAATCGGGTTGAAATTCTTACGAGGGATATCATAAATATATTTTGAAGAAATAATTGAAAAATAATCGAGAAATAAAGCAATACTTTTAATTACTTTTAGTATCGATTTGTCCACCCTATTTATCATTATTTCTTAACTTTAACCATATATTTTAAGGCAGTGGTGCTCAGACTTATACTGCGTGGGATCAACCATATAAACTGCAAGCATCCAGCGATCGACTAATAGCAAAAAAACAATTTGAGAACTAAAAGTTTCACATCTCTATTTGATAAAAAGTCGAAATTACAGAGAGTGTAGAGAGTGAATGGTACTGCTATCATCCACAAGTCAAATTATCATAGCACATCTACAAGTCATATCATGATGCTACGTAATTATCGAGGCCCAACCGCAAGCATGATGAGAAATATTCGTCAGTTAGCCAATCACGATACTTTGATTTCACTACTTTCATTTGGAAAAATGCAGAATCACACAAGTAGGTACGTTGATCCAAAGAATGCTGTGAGCTGCAGAGCTACTTGCCTCAAAGATACAGATGACAGATATTTGTCAGACGATATGAAAGACCAAGATTTCGTATTGATGGCTCGGGCCTAGACGGAATGATCTCCATATTTAAAGGAATGGATATTTCAGTGGCAATTTTTTCCACATCTTCACAACAAAATGACTAAATATGAATGTTACAATATCTGTCAGTTTTTTAAAATTACAGAAGCGCCTTTCAAACTCGCTATGTAATGAACTGATTGTAGCTCCTTCTAGTAATAAGCGGTTACCCGTTTTTTACCGATTGAAAGTTACTTAAATCCTTTCTGTTCATTTGATTAATCAATAATTTAAATTTTGACAGAGGAATGTACTGCGCTCATCATATCGATAATTGTTTTGTTTTGAACCTGTAGTTTCAAATTAAGGAAGTACAAATGATTTGCTAAATCTGATACGAAAATCAGATTACTGAGCTATTTTTCGTTTTGAAGTAGATGAGTGTCATCCCCTCGTTCTTCTAGAAAAGAAATTATTTCGGGAGGTGAATTATCTCCGAACTAAAAATTTTCCACGGCTAAACCACCTCACACCTATAATATACAGAAGTAAATCAGTGTGTTCCTCAGAGTCGCTAGCTTCCAATTGCGCTTTAAAAAGATGTTGCAAGTTTCGCTCTCTGATTGAATTCACAATTTTTGTTGTCATCTTCATGAAGTCGTTCATATTTAAAATTTTGGAACACAAAACTTGCTGGTGGATGATATAAAAGTCATCGTTAGCTCAACATAATGCAACAAATCTATTGTAAACGCCATTTATTATAGATAGTGCACCATCTGTTGTAATAAACACTAGTTTTTACATTTGTGTGTTTGTAGCTCGTATTGTTTCACAAAATTTATAAAAACGGTGTATATTATTTTCTCAGTGAGTGTTTTTCCCCGTCTTTTCCATTTGTAATTTTTCCGTGAATTGCGATCGACTTCAAAAACTTTGGCGATCGACCGCTCGATCGCGATCGACCCTTTGAGCACCGCTGTTTTAAGGTTATATTCTCTTCACAGAAATGTCTTGTCTAACCATCTCTCTTCGCACCTTTCTTAGTCTTTTTTCACCACTACTTGCATTGCATTCGTTCCATATTTCGAATAATTCCGCTAATACATTCTCTTTCAGTATTAACCTTTTTTCTCCATCCATCCATCCATCTAATTCTTCTAATCTCTGCGCGCACGCGAGCGCCAACAAATTGATGCCTTTGAGATGTGGTGCTGGAGAAGAATGTTGCGCATACCTTGGACAGCTCATAGGACAAACGTTTCCATTCTAAACCAACTTGAGATTAAACAGAGGCTGTCCACAATATGTCTGCAACGAATTCTGCAATTCTTCGGTCACGTGGTTCGCAGAGGTGATGACAGTTTGGAGAGATTAATTGTTTCTGGAAACGTCCGGGGAAAAGATCAAGAGGACGATCACCAACTAGATGGTCCGACCAATTTAAAAATTCAGTTGGAAACTCATTCTGCGAAGCTCCTAGAGCACATGAAGACAGAGACCAACGAAAAAGAATTGTTAGGAATATTGGAAGAAATCACGATCCTCAGTAATGGGGAAACGACAAGAGAGAGATATCCATCTAATGCATTTTAATTTCTGAAATATGGATTCGCTGTTCTTTTTACGTCTAATTATACTCTGGGCTAATTAGCAAAATTCATGGAAAAGTTATTTACCAGCAATTTTATTGCTGGAATCGAATCTTATTATTGTATGTATTAATAATATAGGTATGCAAAGTCCGCAGATACTGTTCTACTTTTTTTATAAACAAAATGGCGCCGACAAATCGTATTTTTTTCAATTATAGCTCTATAACTCCGAAGATTATAACTTTACAACCAAAACACTTTAATAAAAATTCACCGCAATTAAATTCTGCATAGAGATATGTTTTTCACAATTTGATCCGACGAAAATTTTCCTCGGAAAATGCGGGTTTTCCTAACAAAAACTCTAATTTTCAAATAAAGTTTTAGGTAAGTAATTATTAATCAATAATTAAATAACTTAGTAACATCAAAGCTTTCTTGGTATAGATTGTAATTCCAGAAGCCGGTGAAAATTAAACGAATATTTTAGCAACAATTCAATTGTTAATTAACAAATTACGATCGCAATAATAACCAAAATAATCATGATACATTGATCAAACTTATAAAGATTATAAAGATGAGATGCTTATTTAATATTTTATTGACAAAATATAAATTTTTCTTTTTTTTTGCATAATCTTTCAATTTTGAAAAAAAAAATAGTTATAATACGCTGGTCTAATTAGTAAAGTACAAAGAAAGGTTATTTACCAGCAATTTTATTGCTGGAATCGAATTATAAGATGCTATATATTATTAATATAGGTATGCAAAGTCTGCATATAGTGTGCTACTTTTTTTTATAAACAAAATGGCGCCGACAAATCGTATTTTTTTCAATTATTGCCCTATAACTCCGAAGATTTTAACTTTACACCAAAAACACTCAAATAAAAATTCACCCCAATTTAATTCTGCATAGAGTCATGTTTTTCCCAATTTGCTCCGACGAAAATTTTCCTCGGAAAACGTGGGTTTTCCCAACAAAATCTCGAATTTTCAAATAAATTTTTTGGGCCAGTAATTATTTATCAATAATTATATAGCTTGGTGAAATAAAAGCTTTATTGTTATAGATTATAAATTCAGAAGCCGGTAAAAATAAAACGAATATTTTAGCAACAATTAAATTGTTAATTAACAATTTACAGTCGCAATAACAACCAAAATAATCATGAGACATTGATCAAACTTTAGAAAGATTATAAAGGTGTGATGCCTATTTAATATTTTGTCGACAAAATATAAATTTTTAATTTTTTTGCATAATCTTTAAATGTTAAAAAAAATTGTTATAAACAAATTAAGATTTCTCAGAAATTGTTTATTATATTCTAATTTAAAAAAATACTTAAAATGCGTATTTCATAGATCTTGAAAATGAATGCTTTAAAAAAATTTTCCAACCATTTGAAAAAAAGTTATGAAACAGCAAAAAAAATATACGATATCTCCGTTGTTTATAATTTGTTTTAATTGTTTCAAAGCTTAAAAGTTAGTCTATGGTACAACCTAATTACTCACAAAGAATGTCGAAAATTATTGCAATGGTTATATTTTAATCAAAGATTAAATATACTTTTTTTTTGTAATTTTTAGCGCAAACGTAGGCCTGATACAGAGTCGGAGCTAAAATGTTCACTCGAAGCGACTGACACGCAGCATGCATTATTTATTAAAAGTGTACATCACGCGGCCAGTCGTCGCTCCGAGTGAAAATTTATATATTTTTTTGTAAATAATTAGCTTGTACTTTAAACTCACTTCTACGCTTTAAAAGAATTAAAAAATATTATAAACACAGTAGTAATCGTATGTTTACTTTGCTGTTTCATAACTTTTTTACAAATGGTTGCAAAAAAGTTTTAAAGCATCTATTTTAAAGATATTTAAAATGCGCATTTTAGCTATTTTTTAAAATTATAATATAATAAAAACTTTCTGAGAAACGTTAATTTGTTTATAACTATTTTTTTTTAAACATTTAAAGATTATGCAAAAAAATAAAAAATTCATATTTTGTCGACAAAATATTAAATAGGCATCTCATCTTTATAAGATTTCAAAGCTTGATCAGTGTATCATAATTATTTTGGTTATTATTGTGACCGTAAATTATTAATTAACAATTGAATTGTTGCTAAAATATTCGTTTAATTTTCATCAGCTTCTGTAACTATAATCTAAACCAAAAAGGCTTTTAAGTCACCAAATTATTTAATTATTGGTAGATAATTACTTATCTAAAATTTTATTTAAAAATTAAAGATTTTGTTGGGAAAACCCGCATTTTCCGAGGAAAATTTTCGTCGGAGCAGATCGGGAGAAACGCGTCTCTATGCAGAATTTAATCACGGTGAATTTTTATTTTAGTGTTTTTGTTGTAAAATTAAAATCTTCGGAGTTATAGAGCAATAATTGAAAAAAAAACACGATTTTCGTGCGCCATTTTGTTTATAAAAAAAGTAGCACACTATCTGAGGACTTTGCATACCTATATTATTAATATATAGGATCTTACAATTCGATTTCAGCAATAAAATTGCTGGTAAATAACTTTTCCCAAAAATGGCCTATTCGCCGATAATCAGCCCAGACTATTATCCAATATTTAGTGTGGTACATATTAGATTTTCTGACGAGGGTGATTTTTAGTTTCAGATTTCTAGATTGTTAGTTTCATTGACATTTTTTTATAAAAAACAACTACTTGCTTCATATTATTTCAATTATTTAAACAACAAAAATCTATTTTGACAATATTGTTTTAAAAAAACCGAAAATTAAAATCTTGCGTCGGTTGTAACAAAATAGAATTAGTTCATATAATATATGAATACTAGGGACAACCAAACCTCAGAACTGCAAAGAAGAATCGTTTAAGCATGGGCGTAACATGGAGCTCTATCAAACATCTTCAAGAACAATATGCCAAATTACTGAAATACTTTCCTTAATCCAGGCCACAGCAACCAAACTTAGAGTGGCTCAAAGAAGAATGTAACAGTCATTACTTGGACTGCCTCTCAGAGACAGGGTTAGTAAGGAGAAAATAAGAAGGACAGGTCTTACAGATGTCACCGAGCGCAAAAGCATAGCTGAATTGGAATTGGGCGGGCCACGTGTCCAGAATGAATGACGGTGTGGCGCCTACGAGCAGATAGAAGAAGCAGAGGTAGACCACCTACACGATGGACAGACGGCGCGTCGTCCAAATAATCGCTGGTAATTAGTTGCCGGAACCTGAAGACCGAGAGAACTGGAAGAAATTAGTCTGACAATCTGGCGACGTGTCCTGCCCAATTCCACTTAGCGACGCGATTTTTTCGACAACGGTCTGTTGTTTCTGTTCTACGGCGTATTTCTTCGTTTGGGATTCAGTCTTCGTTGGGTGAGGAGACACCCAACATGTGGCGCTCCATAGCCCTCTGAGTTACGCAAATCTTGTTCACTACCTTTTTTGTGAGTGTTAATGCTTCGGCTCCATAAGTGAGTACAGACAGCACACACTTGTCCAAAGATTTTTCTTTTGAGGCATATGGGTAAGTCCGATTTAAATTAAATACATAGTTCAGTTTACCAAACGCTGCCCAGACTAATCCTATGCGACGTGGGAGCTCGCACGTCTGGTCATCTCTTCTCAACAGAATTTCATGTCCCAAGTACTTATAAGATGCAGTCTGCTCAATATCCATTCCATCAACAACAATATTATGGTTTAGCACCAGATTAGTCAATATTTGCGTCTGGTCGATGTTGATCTTTAGCCGACCTCTAAGGAAGCGTGATATAATTTGTTCAACATTATTATTGCATCATCCATACGATCGGCTATAAGGACGATGTCATCTGCGAATCTCAAATAACTGAGCTTCTCTTCATTTATGTTGATACCATATCCGTTCAGATCTTCCTTCTTAAAAGTGTTTTCTCAAAGGGTTGTGAATAGCTTTGGTGAGATGGAGTCTCCTTGCCGTACTCCTCGCTGTATACAGGATAATATATTGTAAATAGTGACCCTGGAAGTGAGGTGGGAGGGTGGGTTAAAGTGATCTGGTTAAACGGCACCAAAAATGCTAAAAGATGTGAAAGCAATGGTGAAAACAATAAAGAAAGGTAGTAGTTATAGATCTGAAGGCGGCGAAAATTAAAAACTGGAAAAACTTCATCACATAGAACGAATTATTGCAGTTAAATCTGCTTACTTAAAAAAATGTGTTTTAAATAGCTGTCACATATAAATTATGGGTTATTAAAATTAATTTATGATAAATTTATTAAATTATATTAGGTATTATGAAGTGTATAAGTGTACCTTTCTCTTTAGAAAAAAGTTCCAATTAATTTTAAATATTCGGATGATCCATCTCATCTCTTTTTGTATCTCCCCGGTGTGATGTGTAGGACAGAAAAAAGGTAGCTAGATTTAGAAAAGGATTAGAACTTATCCCTTTACCGTTAACGTCTTGGACAGTAGACAGAAGTGATTAATGTGGCTCGACACACGCTGAAAACGGAAATACGAATTGGCTTTACATTTTTGAACTTTTTAAGTCTGGCCTTTACAAATCGTAGCTATTTGTCTCACTCTCACTTACGATGAAAACACAAAAAGTTATATGGAAGTAGGGTAAGTTGTCTATTTCAAGGTTAAAGTTAACGTTGGTGTAGAGTGTAGAGGTGTTATCGAAAGAGATAAAAAGGGTAGAACTAAGCTTTGTATTACGGTAATCGTATTTCTTGAAAAAGAATAGGGTTATTCGTTTTTTATGTAAGGTACCTACTAATCTTTGGAAAGAAAAAATACGCATTATTATTGCTAAATCACCTGGTGTAGATCATTTTGTTGTTTTCAAAATGAAAGTAGTAATTTTTCTAAAAAAATTGAGTATTTTTAGTTTTTCTGTTTTAAGTTGCTTTAAATCTAATTTTTTGGTCTGTTATTGTGGAACATTGAATATAAGTGATTGATACCGACTTTTATAGTATTGTTATATAAGATTTTTATATTATTTCAACGAAAGACGTCCATAAATAAAATAGGAATACAAGGAATATTTAAGATTTTTGTCACTAGTGACATAACATAATAACAGCCCCTATCATTATGATTTTGCAGCACAGTCAACTACGTTAGTCAATTCATCCTAAATTTGTTTCGTCTACCGCCGATGTGAGGTCAGCATCCATCTATGGCTTGGGAACTGTGCACTCCTGCTTTTTCATTTCAAAGAAGGTTAGCTTCAGAAAAGCCATTAGGGCTTAACTACCTGATGACCTAATCAAAGTCAATATAATTGATCCAAACACGTAAAAGACGAAAGATGCATAGAGGTAATTAGGAATATAACTAGGAGACAGATATCAAAAAGCTGAAACAACAATATGTCCCTTACAGTCGAATATGGGACAACACTGCTTTAGATAGCGCGCAAACCAAAAAAAGAAAAAATGGAAAAAGACAATAGAAAGAATAAATATAATTCATTATAGCCAAATAGCCTATAGTATTATAAAAAACTAAACAGAGATCCTACGAAATGATACAAGTAGCGTAACAGAAAACCAGGTAGCCATCTAACCACAGTCTAATGTTGAGACCAAGGACAACAATAAAATTAATCTCCTTGAAGTAAATATAAATACTAGTACCATCGAAGAATATAATTATCTGTCAACCACTTGCATCCACGGTTGGATAAAGGTTTCTTCAATCCTCTTTCACTGTTCTCTATCCTGTGCTTCTTCTTCTTCTTCTTCTTAACTTCTTATCTTCCACGTTTGGAAATAGGCCTCTCCCAACTTCTTCTGTAGATCTCTATCCTAAGCAACATATTTCCTATTTGTTCCGGCTGTTATTTTTGTATCTGTACTTTCTGCATCCGATTTCCTGCTGTTTTCTTAAGTTGTCCATCCATCTTGATCCATCATACATCTTTGTTTCTTATTCTCTCTAGACCTAGTTTTCAAAGAATTCTTCATTAATATTTTGGTTCACTTTCTATCATTTAAACATGTTATATGGTCAGACCGTCTCTACTTGGCATGACTTGGTTTTACTCCTCTTTCTTACTATCCTGATTGATTCTTGCTTTTTCCAGTATTTCTCTTTCCAATACTATATGGGTTATTCTTAATTTACTAGCAGATTTTTTATTCAATGTTAATGTTTTGGTCTTCTTCTTCTTCCTCTTTATAAGCAATTCTGCTTGTTCATTGGCGGATTGATACCTCTATGGAAGGTTGTCACTCCATCTTTTGCGCGGACCGCCGATACTTCTTCTACACCGATTGGTGATTTATCTCGTGCTATTTTGACCACACGTGTCTCCCCCATCCTGGTTATGTGGTTGTTCCATTCTTTTTTTCTATTTAGTGTCCATTTGTTTATACACTGTATGTTACATTGTCTTCTAACATCTTCGCTCCTCTTTCGATCTCTCAGTGTATTTCCTGTAATTCTTCTCAGTACTCTCATCTCTGCCGTTTCCAGTAGTCTTTGTGTTGTGGCTGTATCGGGTCTTGTTTCTGATGCATATGTCATTATTGGTCTTACACTGGCTTTATAAATTCTCGACTTCATCTCAGTGTTAATATGTCGGTTTCGCCATATAGTGTTATTAAGGCATCCTGCCAATCTATTTTCTTTTTGTACTTGATTTCTCACTTTTTTGTCTAGGTCTCTGTAACTTGATAATGTAATTCCAAGGTATTTTACTTCCATTACTTGTTCAATACTGATACTATCAATTTCTATTTTGCATCTGATTGGTTCTTTACTGATTACTATTGTTTTGGTTTTCTGAGATGAAATTGTCATATTGAATTCTTTTGCTCTTATCTGGAGCAAATTGTGGACTAATCTTCGCAGACTGTCTTGGTAACAATGTTTTGGTACCATATGTTATTATCAGCAGTATACATTGGTTGTAAACTTTATTCTAATCGGTAACGTTCTTTTTATAATATGTCGCATTTTACCAAATGCTGCCCATCCAAACATATACGGCTCTGAGCCTCACAGGCTTTATTGTCTTTTCTATTCTAATTTTATATTTCAAGTAAGTATAGCGAAAAACCTGATGTAATTTAGCCCATATATTTAATAATCTTTGGAACCAAAGGTGGCTGAAAACCATATTCGAACGCAGAATTACCAGAAGAGGTAAAAAATATTACATAAAGGCTGGATAGCTGATTTGAAAAGAGTGAGAACAGGTTGAATCCAATCAGTGTAGAATAGAAGTGAAATCTGTTCCAGGGCAGCGAAAGAACAGGTTACTTTTGAAGGATGCTCACCAGGCAGGATGAAGAATTACAAGTTTTTCTTCTATTTTTGTGACTATTGACGTGTTCTGTTTTTATATTTATGTTATTTATTTTTGCTTTTATTAATATATTCTGAATAAACCAGTGGCGGGTCCAGGGGATCAAACCAAGTTATATATAAAGATTATTAAAGCATTCATTTATTCATTATTTATTTTTCATAGAAATTCAGCCAATCGCCCCCCTCATGACGATACTTTATCCTGCTTGATCTGCCACTGGAATATACATGTTAAAGCAGATATAAAAATGAATAATTAAATTGTAGTAAAGAAAAGAGAGACGTTCTCACAAACAATTTATTTTACAACTGACGACCGGTTTCGCTCTCTACAATATTCACAGCATCTTCAGGTCACGGTAAAAGTAAAATTAAATGCTACAAATAACAAAAAACCAGAGTTAGTTAAGTGGTCTGGTTGAAATCAAAGGGTAATGATCAAGCCAATATTAAAGTATATACATTTATGCATACATATAAATACCAACATGTACGTAAATATGGTTTACCATCCTCACACTCACATACATGCACGCATTCAAATGTAGTGGCAACAAAAGTATGTTAAGTATAAGTATAAATATAAAATACACACTTACTTTCCGGTATAAGGGAAGAAAATAGTGGTATTCAATATCATACTTTTTCTCTATATTATGCTAAAGGGAGAGACGGTAGAGGGACAGATTTGAATGTAATGCATTAACAAAACCAAAATAATTGGCAGGATCTTGAGGGGATTAGTAAGGAAACACGACATTAAACCGTGAAACCAAAAAATTGTTAGTTATATATAAAGTGATGTTATTTTATATATGTGTGTATATTTTAATTTAGTTGGGATTATTAGATGTTGTTCTGGATGTTCAAGAACTAATAGATGTAAGATTGGTTGTGCAATTTCCCTAAACCAGAATTGGTCAGTTGTGTATTAGTTGTGGTGTGATTGTGAAAATATTTTAATTTGTTTTGTTGGAGATATTGAAATTAAATTGAACAATAGTAATTATGTAAAAATTTGCTAAAATCTTTTTAATATTAAAAGTGTCAAACAATAAAATCATTAATAAATAATTCAGAATTAAAGTCAAGTGTAAAGGTAACTGTACATGAAATTAAATTTATAGTAATATAAAGTTATGATTATTTGTACATCAATGAGATTTTATGTGATATTACTTACTGAAAAAGTTAGAAAAAGGTAGAAAAAGGCAGAAAAAGGCAAATATGAAAAAATCATTCATTTATGTTAATATCTGTTGAATGTAATAAATAGTTGAGTAGATTGAAAGTTAATCTCAAAAGATCTTTGAAAAAGTTACCTGGTTGAGCTGAATTATATGGTTTCTTTGTAAAGTTAAAAAAGTTTTGAAAAATTTTTTGTTTTAAAGTCGATAAATAACACATAACAGATTCTCGAACGCACACAAAGGAGATGGTCATAACAGGAGTTTGGGAATTTTTGATGAGGATTCCCAAACTCCTGTTATGTCCATCTCCTTTTTGTGCGTTCGAGAATCTGTTATGTGTTATTTATCGACTTTAAAACAAAAAATTTTTCAAAACTTTTTTAACTTTACAAAGAAACCATATAATTCAGCTCAACCAGGTAACTTTTTCAAAGATCTTTTGAGATTAACTTTCAATCTACTCAACTATTTATTACATTCAACAAATATTAACATAAATGAATGATTTTTTCATATTTGCCCTTTTCTGCCTTTTTCTACCTTTTTCTAACTATTTCAGTAAGTAATATCACATAAAATCTCATTGATGTACAAATAATCATAACTTTATATTACTATAAATTTAATTTCATGTACAGTTACTTTTACACTTGACTTTAATTCTGAATTATTTATTAATGATTTTATTGTTTGACACTTTTAATATTAAAAAGATTTTAGCAAATTTTTACATAATTACTATTGTTCAATTTAATTTCAATATCTCCAACAAAACAAATTAAAATATTTTCACCATCACACCACAACTAATACACAACTGACCAATTCTGGTTTAGGAAAATTGCACAACCAATCTTACATCTATTAGTTCTTGAACATCCAGAACAACATCTAATAATCCCAACTAAATTAAAATATACACACATATATAAAATAACATCATTTTATATATAACTAACAATTTTTTGGTTTCACGGTTTAATGTCGTGTTTCCTTACTAATCCCCTCAAGATCCTGCCAATTATTTTGGTTTTGTTAATGCATTACATTCAAATCTGTCCTTCTACCGTCTCTGCCTTTAGCATAATATAGAGAAAAAGTATGATATTGAATACCACTATTTTCTTCCCTTATACCGGAAAGTAAGTGTGTATTTTATATTTATACTTATACTTAACATACTTTTGTTGCCACTACATTTGAATGCGTGCATGTATGTGAGTGTGAGGATGGTAAACCATATTTACGTACATGTTGGTATTTATATGTATGCATAAATATATATACTTTAATATTGGCTTGATTATTACCCTTTGATTTCAACCAGACCACTTAACTAACTCTGGTTTTCTGTTATTTGTAGCATTTAATTTTACTTTTACCGTGACCTGAAGATGCTGTGTATATTGTAGACAGCGAAACCTGTCGTCAGTTGTAAAATAAATTGTTTGTGAGAACGTCTCTCTTTTCTTTACTACAATAGTATGGACTCACACATGCAACCCATTCATTTTTTTAATTAATTAAATATTTCGTCAATTCAAAATCATGGAAGTAAGATGTGCCCTTTATAATTTTTGTCTGCTTTTCATCGTAGACATTTTACAAATTACTTCCGTTTCATTTTTAACGATTTCTTTTTGAATTTATCCAAATTGTGTTCAAATGTACATACAACACATGAAAACGAATTACACCATCACTCCGATGATTACAAATTTTTTATTTTTCAGATTAATGAAGGACCTTCGTAAATAAATCGTGCAATTTAGCTCTGATTTTAACGAGATTTCAGAGGAAAAAAGTAAAAGGTGTTTTTTGATAAATCCCCCTAGTAGGTGTAACAAATTAGAACGCCTAATGTAAGCAATATGAAATTTTGGATGAGGGGAGTTGGCAGATACATTAAATTTGTGTAGTATACATTTTTCATTTCGCGAAAATCAAGGATGGAAGTTTTAAATTATATAATGTATTTTTGACGAGGACAAAGACGGCTAAATCTGTAGTGGATTTGTTTATCTTGAATATTATACTAGTAATTCTTCGTCTTGTGGAAGCTGGACGCCTAAATATTAAAACAGTACAAAATACTGCATATGCAGACGATGTAGCTATCATTAGTAGGATGCCTTCACATATCTGGGCACAGAAATCAATCAGAAGAATTCCGTAAGTAGCGAAATTATTGCACGTATTTCCAGTGGGAATCATAATCATTTCCAGTGGGAATCCAGTGTATAACATGCCAATAAAAGATTGATGACATCGAAATTATTAAACAAAAAAGAACCAAAATGATACTGAGAAAAGTATATGACCCGGTGCAAGAGGAATACTTCACATGAAGGATCAGGAGAAACAACAAGGTTAATGAATTAAATGGAGGGTATTATCTTGTAAGATTTGCGAAAAGTAAAAGACTGTCATGGCTGGGATATGTTCAGAGATAAAAAGATGCAAAAATAGATAGAAAGACGAAAAAAGAAAGGCCCATAACGAGATGGTTGGAGGACGTGGAAGACCGCCTGAAAACCATGAATATAAGACAATGGAGGAGGTCACAATATAGTTCTGAATGGAAGCACATAGCCAGACAGCTAAATAGTAAAGACGCATCCAGGGTTATGATGCCAAAAGAAGAAGAGGAAAAAGTAGGTGTAAAAAATTAGAACGTCTAATGTAAGCAATATGAAAATTTGGATGAGGGGATGCCGAGTGATTGCCGGTATAAGCAATCCCCCACTTACCTACCAACGGCTTCGGGCGGATGAGTTGGGTAAGTGGTCGGGCACTCTTTTGTCCTAGGGTTGGGAAACTGGCCCTAAAGGCGGATGAACCGAGAACTAGGTCAACGGCGTAAGGATGTAGAAGGCAAGGAGAAACCACTACATTAAAGATCCATATGGATATCTCTTGTACATCTATCATGGCTACAGCTTTGAGAGTGAAGACTACTGATCATGTATATCGGAGTGCAAGATCCGGCAGGGGAGGAATAACAACACAGAACCATGGGGCCTCCCAGGTCGTTAGCAAGCGAAACCCCCAAGTAAAAGGAAAGGATACGCCTAGAAAAATTAAGCAGTTTATTAAAATATGCACCTGGAACTTCAAGACCATGTACGAAGCAGGCAAAATTTATAATGCCATCCATGAAATGGAAAGACTGAATATCGATATAATGGGCATCAGTGAAATGCGATGGCCTGATGCCGGAAAATGTCAAATAAACGAGCACCAAGTATATTACTCTGGAAATACAGAAGGTCAACATAAGCATGGCGTCGGAGTAATTTTAAATAAACAAATAAAAAAATACGTTACGAATTTTGTTCCAATATCCGAGAGAATCATGCTCATTCAATTGGATTTATTCCCAGCAAAAACCAACATAATCCAAATATACGCACCCACAGCAGACAAATCAGACGAAGTAATAGAGGCTTTTTATTACGATTTAAGGAAAGTCCTAAGTAAGTTAAAAACCAATGAAGTAACGCTAGTTATGGGTGACTTTAATGCCAAAATCGGTAAGGGTAGTTATGGTGAAGTAGTAGGTTCATGGGGTTTGGGTGAGCGAAATGAGAGAGGAGAACGCCTACTCACATTTGCTACGGAAGAAGAGTTGGTAATCACCAATACACTCTTCAAATTACCATACAGAAGGTTATACACATGGCGCTCACCCGGTGACACGCCAGAAAATCTCATTAGAAACCAGATTGACTATATTTTAATAAATAAAAGATTCAAAAACTCTATAACATCAGTGAAAGCCTACCCTGGTGCAGATATTAAGTCAGACCATAACCCACTTGTCGGTAAGTTTCGTCTGAAATTTAAAAAAATCCACAAACCTAATCCTATAAGATACGATCTCAAACAACTAAGAGATGATGACATAAAGCAAGAAGTACGGGAATATCTGAAGAACAACATATCCAAGTCAGAAGTAGTTAATGATGTTGACACAGAAATAAACCACTTAGAAAACATTGGGAAGGAAATATTAGACCAATACCTGCGACCGAAAAAGACAGAAAAGAAAAAGCCATGGATGACCGACGGTATATTACAGATGATGGACAGAAGAAGAGAATCCAAGCGGAAAGACTACGTTGCATATCAGTTTCTAGACAAAGCGATAAAAAAAGCTGTCAGAGAAGCTAAAAACAGAAATCTGGAAGAACAGTGTGAAGAAATCGAGATGTTGGAACGTAAACACGATTCCTTCAACCTCCACAAAAAGATCAAAGAAGCAGCAGGCATCTATAAATCAAAAAGGCCGGGACACTTAACAGACGCTCAAGGAAATCCAATAGTTGATATTGAAGAAACAAAAACAACATGGATGAAATATGTGACAACAACATTTGAAGACGATAGGAATGTCACCATCACACAAAATAAAAATGACGATACCGGACCACCTATTCTCGAAGCGGAAGTAGAAGCTGCTATAAACAACATTAAGGAGGGAAAAGCCGCAGGACCAGACGAGTTCTACTCAGAATTTTTAAAAATTATGGATAAAGGCGAAGTAAAAAGACTTACCGTGATCTTCAACAAAATATACCAAAGTGGAAAAATACCCCAACAGTGGCTAAGATCAACTTTTATAACAATCCCTAAAAAACCCAATGCCAAAAAATGTGAAGATTATCGAATAATAAGCCTTATGAGCCATCTCCTGAAAACTTTTTTAAAAATTATACATAAAAGAATATATAAAAAGTGTGAAGAACACATGACAAACACACAATTCGGCTTTAGGGATGCATTGGGTACTCGAGAGGCACTTTTTGCAATACAAGTTCTCTTTCAAAGATGTAGAGACGTGAATTGTGATATATATGTGTGTTTTGTTGATTACCAGAAAGCGTTCGATAGAATAAAACATGACGAACTGATGAAAATATTAAATTCAATTGGTCTAGACAGCAGAGATCGCCGTATAATAAACAATATCTATTACGAACAAACTGCAGCTGTTAGAGTAGGGGATCAGTTAACAGACGACATAAAGATAAAAAGAGGTGTGCGACAGGGATGTATATTGTCCCCATTATTGTTCAATACATATTCAGAACACATTATGAACCTAGCGCTAACGGACATAGACGAGGGAATACTTATAAACGGAGAACGATTGAACAACATAAGATACGCTGATGATACTGTCATTTTTGCAGACAGTCTTGAAGGTCTGCAGACACTTGTCTCCAGGGTGGCAGAAGTAAGTAGCAGGTTTGGGCTTGATTTTAACATCAAAAAAACCAAATACATGGTTATAAGCAAAAATAGGATACCACCTGGTCAATTACTAGTTAACCAACAACCTATAACACAAATCACCAACTTTTGTTATTTGGGTGCAAACTTAAATGAACAGTGGGACCAATCGACGGAAATTAAGATAAGGATCGAGAAAGCAAGATCAGCCTTCGTCAAAATGAAAAAAATCTTTAACAGTCATGATATAAAATTGGAAATAAAAATTCGTTTACTAAAGTGCTACGTATTCTCCGTTCTTTTATATGGCGTGGAGTCATGGACCTTAACTGAAGCATCACTGAAGAGACTCGAAGCATTTGAGATGTGGTGCTATAGACGCATTTTGAGGATTTCCTGGATAGACAGAGTTACCAACGAAGAAGTTCTACATAGAATGGGTAAAGAGCGCGAACTAGTCGTAACCATAAAACGTCGCAAACTGGAATACCTGGGCCATGTAATGCGCAATGAACAACGATATGACCTACTTCGGACCATACTTCAAGGTAAAGTGCATGGGAAAAGAGGTCCAGGACGAAGAAGAATATCCTGGCTGCATAACCTGCGAAAATGGTTTAACTTAACCACTACCGGACTTTTCAGAGCAGCAGTCAACAAAGTCAGAATAGCCATGTTAGTGTCAACATCCGTAACGGATAGGCACCATAAGAAGAAGAAGGATGAGGGGAGTTGGCAGATACATTAAATTTGTGTAGTATACATTTTTCATTTCGCGAATATCAAGGATAGAAATTTTGAATTAAATATTAATGCATATGTATATTTTTGACGAAGTCAAAAGCAACTAAATTTGGAGTGGATTAGTTTACCATGAATATTATACTTGTACTCTTGTTCTTGTGTTGGTTGACCTCCCTAAATACCAAAACAGTACATATTACCGCATACGCAGACGATGTAGCTATCATTAGTAGGAGCAAGCAACGATAAATGGAAGCGTCTAAGGAAATTGATCCTGAAGCACGAAAAAAATGGCTTAACATAAACTAAAAAATTCTAAGTATATGACAGTCAAAAGAACACCTGACAATGAAAATAATATAGCAATATACAACTACACTATTGAACGTGTGGATACCTTCACATATCTGGGCACTGAAATCAATCAGAAGAATTCCGTAAGTAGAGAAATTTATGCACACATTTCCAGTGACAGTTGTACATACTATGCTAATAAAAGATTGATGCCATCGAAATTATTAGACAAAGGAACCAAACTCACTGGATCCTGAGAGGAATATTCGGTGGCAGCTGTGAAAATGGTATTTGGAGGAGGAGGTACAACTACGAGGTATACCACAGATATAAACATATATTTGGTGGTAAAGACGTAGTATCTCTTATAAGAATAGGAAGACTAAGATGGGCAGGACATCTAGCAAGATCACAGCATAACAACCCTTTTAGAAGAATACTTATGTCACAACTTGTGGGAAGTAGAAATAGGGGTAGGCCAAAACTTAGATGGAAGGATGGTGTAGATGAGGATGGGAGAAAAATAGGCGCAGCAAACTGGCAACGGTTGGCAATGGATAGGACTGACTGGCGTAATAGACTTAGGAAGGTCGAGGCTCTTTCATAGGGCTGTAGCACCATTGATGATGATGACTTTGCAGCTACGATGTTAGTATTGACCTTCGAGTTCGAATAGCATAGTGCTATATCTTTCCAGTGCCACTGTCACTGTGGAAAGGTTGTTTCTAAGTGAGGCTACGCTAAACGCTTGGAAGTTTTTCAGATGTGGATATACATACGACTACTAAGAATAAGCTGGGTCGATAGAATTAGAAATGAGGAGGTCCTATAAGACGGCTGTATCAAACAAGAGAACTGGTCAATGTAATAAAGAGACGCAAGCGGGAACAGTTCGGTCATATTATGATACACCCTGAAAAATATGAACTGATCAATCGAGGAAAGATCCAAGGTGAACGTGGTACTGGTAAAAAAACACCATGGCTGACCAATCTAAGAAAATAGTAGGGAAAATCGACTACATTATTATATAGAGCTGCTGCCACTAAAGTCACTATATCGAATATGGTAAGCATCATGATATCCAACGAACGGTCATGGAACTAGAAGATGAAGAAGGACACCATACAAATTTTGAAAATTTATTACACAAAAAAGTAAGTAGTGTAATATGCTTTGATAAAATTGTAATGTTCATTTAGTAGACCTTAGACCATCTTTGGCTTAGACCATCTTTGGCAGCTTGTATAATTAATTTGACAACTTACTTAAAATCTTTTTTCCTAAATTTTGATACGGATTTTTTGATTTTAAAAATAACGGATTGAGCTTGTAGACTTGACCACCACAAACGAGTGGTTGATTCTGAAATAGAAGAATAGGAAAATTGGAAAAAAAATAAATGTTCACCTAAATGTGACGAAAGCTTCTTTCCTGACCCTGACCTCGCACATTATGTCATTAAAAGATATTGTAAAATAATGGACAATTTGGTGATACCAAATCTTCAATAAAATCTAAACTAAACATTTCGTTACAACATACTCACTTTTTAAATTTAAAAACAAAAATTTTTCCACTTAATCACAATATATTTAAAATTCCAAAAATCACTTTGATCACCTCACAATAGACATTTTCAAATAATTCCACTCTTGCGAACTGATGAAAATAATTTTAATATTTCATAATTTCACAATCTCGTGAAATCCTCAGTCGTTGGATAAACTTATATAGATATATTTATATACACAAAAATTTTATTGTTACTAATTGTTGCGTTAATAAAAATTGTCGCGTGTTGTACAGGGAGATCCTAGCCAAATCATTAATTTTGAATATTTAGAATAAGTTTAAAAATCTCCAAAAAAATTTCCATGAAAAATGAGAAAGTTTAAATTAACTTGAAATACACATTTTAAACATCAATATGTATTGTAACTAGACCCAAACCCAGACATCCAAAGTGAAAGTTATCCTCCAACACCAAATTATTCTATATGGTCCACATAATGTTCAGAAAAAAGTCACACCATTTTGAGCGTCGGGTTTGGGGGGAGAGGGGGGAGAAAACGGTAAATTCGTAGTTTTTTACGTTTATCTTCAATATTTCTAAAACTATGCGGATTAGCATGAACAACCTTCTATAAAAAAATGTTCTACATTAAATTTGAAATGAAAAAGGCTCTATGCATAATATTTCTAAAATGAACGGTTCCAAAGTTAGGGAGGTAATATAGTATAATTGGTCCAAAAAAGGCGTAACCCAAACATCCAAAGTAAAAGTTTTCCTCCAACACAAAATTGTTCAACATTGTCCACATATTGTTCAGTAAAAAGTTACACCATCTTGAGTGTCCGGTTTGGTGGGGAGATGGGGGAGAAATCGGTAAATTAGTAGTTTTTTACGTTTTTCGTCAACATTTCTAAAACTATGCTTTAGCGTAAACAATATTCTGTACAAAAATGTTCTACATAAAATTTAAAACAAAAAAGGTCCTATGCATAATTGTTATAGAATCAACGGTTCCAGAGTTACGGAGGGTGAAAAGTGGAGGGTTTCGATACTTTTTATATTTTTTGGGCAATTTATAATATTATTACTGATGAAAGAAATTTTCTTTAACAGGATTGTGTTTTGTAAATAAAATTTACTATTTCAGTGGCCGATGGTATGTTAGTGATAAGCCCTTGAAGAAACGTCAACCTCACCACCCAAAATCATCATCAATTGACCAAAAAATATAAAAAGTATCGAAAACCACCACTTTTCACCTTCCGTAACTCTAGAACCGTTGATTTTATAACAATTATGTATAGGACCTTTTTTGTTTTAAATTTTATGGAGAATTTGATATATTGACGAAAAACTTAAAAAAACTACTAATTTACCGACTTCTCCCCCATCTCCCCCCTCCAAGCTGGACGCTCAAAATGGTGTAACTTTTTACTGAACAATATGTGGACCATATAGAACAATTTGGTGTTGGAGGAAAACTTTTACTTTGGATGTCTGTGTTAGGTTTTTTTTGGACCAATTATATTATACTACCTCCGTAACTTTGAAACCGTCCATTTTAGAAGGATATGCGACAAAATAAGACTTGCGATTAAGGAAGCAGCCAGTGAAGCATTAGGCATGGAGGAGATAACAAATACCACGAATAATAACAACATAGTCTGGAGCAATGAACTTGAACAACAGAAACAAATAAAACAACAGAAATATCATAAATGGTTAAAATCACAAAACGCATATCATAAAACCCAATACCGCCAAGAATTAATCAAATATAAAAAAATGTTAACAAAAAATGAGAACAATACCTGGGAACAGAGATGTAGGGAAGTGGAATGCCATGTAGGTGGAATCAGATCCTCAGAAGCTTGGAGGTTCATTCGAAATCTAAGAAATGAAAACAGAAATAATACAAACCTTCAAATGATTGATTTAAAGAAATGGAAAACCTACTACAAAGAAGAACTTCAAGAAAATAGACAGGAATACATAAATACATCACCAAAACACTACAATTTAAATGGTCAAGTCGTAGAATTAAATGACGAATTCGTTGAGAGAATAATTAAATCACTAAAAAATAAAAAAGAATGTGGTCCAGAAGGAATCCCAGCGGAACTTATAAAAAATTGAACTGGAAAATTGATCAAACTAATAACCATAATTTTCAACAACTACACAACTGGAGAAAACATACCAGAAAATTGGAAAACAGGATGGATAACCCCCATACACAAAAGGTGTAACAAGGAAGACTTCAAGAACTATCGCTGTATTACTGTAACCAGCACCTTTAGCAGATTATATGGGAAAACTCTAAAAACTCTAATAGAAAATGAATATGCACCTTTAGAGATCGAACAACAAGCAGGATTCCGAGCAGGAAGATCCTGTATCGACCACATCTTCACGATCAACCAACTCAACGAAAAAAAAGTAGCCAAAGACAGAGAAATACATCTACTATTCGTCGATCTAACTAAGGCATATGATACCGTACCACTTCGTAAATTATGCCAAGTCCTGGAAAAATCCCCTATTAATATAACTTTAATAAAAGCAGTGCAACAATTCTATAACAATATCCAAGCAAACATAAAAATCAACAGCAGATTATCCAATAGCTTCATGGTGAATAAGGGACTACGACTGGGATGCAGCTTATCGCCAACACTTTTTAAAATCTATATAAATGAGGTCTTGAATAAGTGGCGGAAATCGTGTTCTAGAATGGAGATACAGCTAAATGACGACTCAACACTATACACACTGCATTTTGCTGACGATCAGGTGGTGATTGCCCAGGATAAAGATGATATAATATTTATGAAAAACCATCTATTTCGAGAATACAAAAAATGGGGCCTATACGTTAATATAAAGAAAACCAAATATTTGTTTATAGGAGGACAGAAAAGTGAGTTACAACTAGAGGATGATATGGTTATCAAGTCAAGCTCTGATTATGTGTACCTTGGAACGAGAATCCAACAAAGTGGAAGGACAGAATTCGAAGTAGAGGAAAGAATTATGAAAGGAAAGAAGGTAATAGGAGCTTTGAACTCACTACTTTGGTCAACAACCATATCAAAAGAAAAGAAAACAGCTTTATAATAGCATCTTTAAAAGCGTGGTACTGTATGGATGTGAAACCTGGCAACTGAATAAGCAAACAGAACAGAAGTTGCTCGCACTGGAAATGAACTTCTGGCGAAGATCGGCCTGCATCTCTAGACTCTCACATATAACGAATGAACGGGTACGAGATATTATGAATAGAAAAACAAACATAATTGAAGAAGTCCAACAAAAACAACTTTGTTGGTATGGTCATGTACAAAGAATGGAGGAACATCGACTCCCAAAGCTAATAATGGAATGGCAACCCCCGGAAAGAAGGAAAAGGGGCAGATCGAGAACAACCTGGATAAGTGGAATCCAGAAAGCCATGTCTGAGAGAGATCTCCGACCAGGAGATTGGACAGATCGACGCGGCTGGAGAATAGGAACCGGAAGGCGCAGGACGCTATAAACCGGTGTTATACAATATACACTATTTACGCCTATTTACAATTTATTATTACAATCTATAAACTTTAATTAATAATTAATCAACATCGTTGGAAATTCCTAAATTCTTGACCATATTATAAACAATTTCTTTTTAAATTCATCAAGAAAAATGTGGAACCCTTCAGCCTAAACGGGTTTTTTCTAATTTTTTTTTGTCACCAACTAATTGATATCAGTTTATATGATTCAATATTTTCACAACTTTGTTGTCTTTACCAAAATGAATAGTCATTGCTTAATTGTTTCCTTTTTTTATTATCTGAGATAACGTTAAGCTTCATTAACGAATTTTTATCACACAATGTATTTATTTTAAGCATAATAATATCTAAGTTGTTATAAATAGCAACGTTCAGATATTTCGGTCGTGGTAAAAGGTTTATTTTACTTTTTTTGGTTGATTAATTTTTGTTTATATCTACTTTTAGATCGATTACGCAATTGTTCAATATATCTATAGTGTGGAAGATAAATGGCAAATAATAAGCATAATGAAAATTGTTGGGGTAAACTAGACTTGATAATTTTCTCTCTCTCTCTCTCTCTCCCCCAGCATCGCCCCTAAGTATCTCTATCCCTGGCTGCTCTCCTCCAATTATCCACCCTCAATATCTCTTTAGCATCGGTTCTCACTTCGTCTATCCACCTCTTCGTTCCATCCACAGGTGTTCTGTAATTGTCTATCCTTATGACGTGACCTGCCCAGCGCAATCTTTTTATTTTTGCATGATTTGCTATAGAGCGTTCTTTGTAATATTTGTATAACTCGTGGTTGAACCGTATTCTCCACATACCATTGTTAGACCAGGACTAATCTGTAAAAAAAACGTGTATTTTTGGATGTGAGAGGTGGCATTCGGATTTTTGCAGATAAAGTTAGGTGACACCTTCAGTAATAATAATTGACTTATGCTCCTTCTCAAATATGCCCGGAACATTAATAAAAACATTAAAATATTCTTTGCTTATAAATTTAAAACGGTTCGTTTTGGAACAAAGTCGTAGAGAAATAAAATAAAGATAATTGAATTTTATATGATATACGGCTGGTCAAAAATGTCTTAAGGTATTACCTTTTCTGCAATATAGCAATAAATACAAAATAAGGGGACAAAATACGCCTGTTGTTATTCAATGTTTCTTAACTACTTTGGTGGCACTTAGAACCTTAGTAATTCGTTTAGAAAATTCTTATACCTTAAATGGTCTACCAAATTTTATTAAAATATACCTAATAGATTTTGCATAATAAATTTGCAATGTAAATATTTTTAAAAAAGTTCAAATTTTTTAAAATCTTTCTGAACAAAAGTAGACCATTTAGAAGTTGGCTAATTTTTTAACATATAAAGAGGTGCTATACCTATCTAATACACTTTACAGAATTAAAATTGGATTATTTAAGGGGCCTCAGCAATGTTTTAAAATTATAAACAATTTTTTGGCTTATAAACAAATAGCCTTGTTTAATAATAAAAAAATAAATTTTTAGCAATGCAAATAATTAAAACCGATATAATTTGACTTAAACTTTGAAATGCTGTCAGCAGAGTTGCTATTTTATTTTTGAATCAAAAGTTATTCTCGTTCAAAAATTGCAATTTTTCGATTTTTTTAATGTTCCACCGCGTTTATCTCGAAAGCTATGCATCCTACGAAAAAACTTGAAAAAACTACGAAAAAAGAACATTTTTTGCTTAGAATTACCCAAGAAATACAAAAAAATGTTTTGTTTTGCGAAAAATCGATGTTATGTAATTCCTCAAGTTCTTTGTTTATAACAATCGTATCGACATCCGGATCAACTCTTACCCAAAAAATTCGTGTTCTATGGATCAAAATACATAAAAAACTTGGGTAAGTCCATCCAAATAAAGAAGCCTGTAGCACTCCCTCCTGGACACAGCACTAATTTGTTTATAAGCCAAAAAAATGTTTATAACTTTAAAACATTTCTGAGGCTGCTTAAATAATCCGTTTTCAATTCTGTAAATTCAGATAGGTGGAGTGCTTCTTTATATGTAAACAAATTGACAAATCTTTGTACGTTCTAGTTTTTATTGTGCAAGATTTAAAAAAAAATTAATTTTTTAAAAAAGTTTAGATTGCAAAATTATTATGCAAAATCTAGTAAGTCAATTTTAATGAAATTTGGTGGACGGTTTTAGCATATTACAAAAATTTTCTAAGCGAATTAGGAAGGTTCCAAGTGTAACCTAAGTGATGAAAAAACATTGAATAAAAACAGAGTTGTTTTGCCCCCTTATTTTATATTTATTGCTATTTTGTAGCAAGGGGGTTAAATAAAAGACATTTTTAACCAATCGTATCTGATAGAAAATTTAATTATCTTTGTTTTATTCCTATACCACTTTGTTCCAAAATGAATCGTTTTAAAGTTATAAGCAAAGGAAATAGAAAGAAAAAACGAAATTTTTTGAAATTTTTAAATATTTTATTTTTTCATTAATGTTCCGGGCATATTTGGGAAGGAGCATAAGTCAATTATTATTAATGAAGTTATCACCTAATTTTATCCGCAAAAATTCGAATGCCACCTCTCACATCCACCTAAAAACAGATCCTTCATAGTCTATGTCCCAAATGGGTCCCAATATCCTCCTTAATATCTTTCTTTCAAAAGTATTAATAAGGGCGATTGTCTTTTCTATCATGATCCATGTTTCTGCGCCATACGTTGTTAATGGTCGTAATATACATATATATGTATATGGTTTTATATATAGGTATTCGAAACTTTACTTCCCTATGGATGTCTTTGGATCCAAACACCTGCGATAGGGAGAAGTATGCTTTGTTATCAAGCATGATCAGTTTCTGTATTTCCTCCTCCTCGCTGCCGTCCTCAGTTATCTGTACACCCAGGTATGTGAGCTATTTTACTATTTCAATATTATTAATTGATAATTTTGTGTGATAGGACAAATCCTATCACACAAAACGTACAATAAGACGTAGCGTGAAAACGAGCCTTAAGCATGGCAAACAATGGGTGCGTTCGGACCACCACAGCGGCTGGACAGCTGAGCCAGCGGTAGCGTTTAGACGACATCGCTGAAAGTCAGTCGCTGAGAGATTTATTAAAGCGCTGGTTTCCTCGAAAGCGGCACCGACAAACAGCGACCGTAGCACTGCGATGAATTACGTCAGATTACGGTGAAAAATTCAAGGTTCTTCACTGCGGCAATGGAATGTGCAAGCTCAGCAAGCGGTGGCTTCCAACGCATCCTTGGAAACCAACGCTATTATTTTGCATGGTACAGTTTTTTATGATGTCATTCATCGCAGTGTTACGATCGGAGGTTGTCGGCACCGCTTTCGAGGAAACCAGCGCTTAAGCTTTCCCTATCAGCGTTGGATACAACCACTCAGCCGCTTTCTGCTGACAGTCAGCCGCTGTGGTCGGCCGAACGCAACCAATAATCTACCGCACATATATTAAGTGGCAAATTTTGAAGTAGTAGACAGATTTGTAGACTTCCCTAATAAACAATAATGGCGGTCGCTCCACAGAAATCAAGCGTAAACTAGCAATGGTCCGAACTACAACGCCTAAATGAATTAAAATATGGAAAGCCTGGATAATAATAAGGAAATATAAGCTCTCAAGAAATCGGCCGAAGTAAGATTGAACCCTGAGAAATGTGGCGGCCTACATAGCCAGAAAAACAGGGACTGTGAAACTATTGACAGTAGAGCGAAAGGTAAAAGGCTGAAGACCAAGAGGAAGATCTCCAAGTCTCCAAAAGATGGACAGATCAAATGAAGTCTCTGGTGATTCCTACATGAAGCCGTCCATCTGCAATAAATTCGCAGCTAATGGAATCAGCAAGCTAGCAATATTTTAGATTATCGCCACGCTCGAACAAAGGTACTTCTTCTTCTTTAAGTACCGTGCCCAAATTTTTAGGCGTGGGTAGCTTCCATAACAATTTGCCGATATCGTTCTCGATCTTGTGCGGCATGTAACAATTGATCTGCTGATAAGCCAGTCCATTGACGAAGGTTTCGGAGCCATGAATATTTCTTCCGACCAATTCCTCTTTTTCCGTCGATCTTTCCATTGAGTATTAACTGCAGCATCCTGTATCTGCTACCTCTCATTATATGCCCCAGATATTCAAGTCTTCTCTTTTTTCTCTTGGTTAAATCACCTTCGCCTTGACCTACTCTGTTTAAGACTTCTCTGTTTGAAATGCGTTGAACCCAAGATATTCTGAGCATTCTACGATACGACCACATCTCAAAGGCTTCTAATTTGTTCATCATGTTAACCTTCATGATCCAAGGTTCACATCCGCATAGTGATACAGGATACACATAACATTTTAGGAACTTGATTCTTAGTTGTAAGTTCAGCTGAGAGTTGCTCAGAATAGATCTAAATTTCATAAATGCTCCTCTTGCAATTTCTATACGAGTTTTAGTTTCTTCATCCGGATTTAGTGTCTCGTTTATCCAACATCCTAGATATTTAAAATGGTTACCTTTTGTTATTGGTTCATCACTGACAATTAGTTGCATAGGCCCGACGTCTTGTTTACTAACCACAAGTAACTTTGTCTTTGTTGCATTTATGTTAAGTCCGTTATTGGAGCATTCTCTAGTGACTCGATCTATAAGGAATTGAAGATCTTCGATAATTTCAGCCATGATCGCGGTGTCGTCTGCATATCTAATGTTGTTAATAGTTTCTCCCCCGATTTGGACTCCACATTGTCCTTCCAAGGCTTCATTAAGAATTATTTTTGAGTATACGTTAAACAAAGTTGGGGATAACACACAACCCTGTCTGACACCCCAACAAAGGCTCAGAGAATGAAAAATAGGATCCAAAGAGCGTCTTAGATGTGTTACAGTAAAAAATAAGTAACAGTGAAGAACGAAAAAGAAAAAGTTATGAGCTCATGATTTGTTTGGGATCTTTAAGGATTTAGTGTTCCATAAACCGCAACGTAACACGTGCATTGTAAAGAGGTATACAAAGAGCAAAGTGGAAGCAAGTACTGAAACTCATGTTATAGTGGGCCACTGAGATTTGTCGGCTCTTTTGGCATAATGGTTCACATGACGGTTAAAGTTTTATAACGCTAAAAATGTTCATCAAGGTCTTGTTTTAAATAAACTGCATGTAGCTTCCGTCTTATCGTTTTAAGAGTATTTCTATTTTAGCTACCATACTAATACACAAACATTTCGTGTTTGACCCCAATGAACCGATATGTAAAATAGGAAAATTACATTATTCCTAGCAAAAAATAATAAGTAATTGAAAATAAACTTAATTCATGTTGTAGGAGTGATTTTAGATAAATATTGTGTCTACGATTTTAATTGAGAAGAAAATATAAAACTGTATATCGGTAAAGTATACCTAAATAACAATTTTCCGACTCCGTAAACCGTAAACTTACTGGAAAGACACAAATAATGATGACACTTCTCCTCTTCCATCTCTACATTTTTAATTATGATGTGCACTACAATAGGGCTTTTCATCGATTGTCATTTGTTTCGAGCTTCTGTCTTATTATGTTGTATAATCTGTCTATAATACACTCACCGGCTCAAAATTCCGCCACCCAAAATTTTTGATTGAGTTTGACAATCTATAACTTTCTTATTTAAGCTCCGATTTTCAAGAGTCTTGCATCAGTTTGTAGGTATAAAGGTTAAAATGTATAAAGTATAAAGTTTTACATGTATTGATCTCATTTGATATTATTCCGGTAACAAAAAATTTTTTTCTTAGATGGCATTATACGGGGGTGAATGGAAGCGTTGTACTTTCTCCTAACTAAAAATTCTGTGGAAAAATTGGAGGGCTGATTTTGTTTCATACTCCTTTTGTATTATCCTGGAGGTATAACTAAAGTTTTGTTTTTTAAATTATCCGAATATCTCTTTTATTGTAACAGCTGTAAATAAAAACACTTATTTGAAGGTTTTTTTAATGAAACATACCAAACGCACAAAAATTGATAAAACAAAATTAACAACAAAACAAAACCATGAAATAGCGAATATGTCCACTTGTTTCAGCAACGACTGATCGCAATCTGTTTGGCATCGAATGAAGATGTGTCATCTTTGCCTGGGGAATAGCCCGATATTCCTTCACCAGGGCCACAACTGTACTAAATTTTCTGGAGGCCTAGGATGACGCCGAATATTTTTTTTAATTCATCCCATAAATTCTCACTACGATTGAGATCTGGGCTGCATGCGGGCCATTCTAATCTTATTAATCCAACCTCTATTTTATGAGTTCATAAGTGTTTTTATTTACAAAAAAGGGTATTTACAGCTCTTACAAGAAAAAAGATATTAGGATAATTCAAAAAACAAAATTTTAGTGATGCCTCCAGCATAATATGACATGACTATAAAACAAAATCAGCTCTTCCATTTTTCCACAGAATTTTTTTAACTTAGGAGAAAATACAACGCTTCCATTCACCATTCACCCCTGTATAATGTCATGCTAGCAAAAATTTTATGTTACCGGAATAATACCAAACGATATCAATACATACAACTACAAATTGGTGCAAGAATGTTGAAAATCGCAGCACAAATAATGAAGTTATAAAATGTCAAATTAATCAAAAATTTTGGGTGGAGCCAAACCATCGAAAAGAGCTACGAACATGGAATAGAAGTACACATAGTGTTTATCGACTTGACAGCATACGCAGACAATAATTTTTATTATAGTAGTATAGTATAGTTGATCCAAAAGATGGCATAACCCAGACATTCAAAGTGAAAGTTATCCTTCAACACCAAATTGCTCTATATCGTCCACACAATGTCCAGAAAAAAGTCACACCATTTTTTAAGTTTTTTGCCAATATTTCTAAAACTATGCGGTTTAGCATGAACAACACTCTATACAAAATTGTTCTACAGTAAATTTGAAATAAAAAAGGCCCTATGCAAAATCTTTCTAAAATGAATGGTTCCAAAGTTACGGAGGTAGTATAGTATATCTGGTCCAAAAAAAGGCCTAAGTCAAACATCCAAAGTAAAAGTTTTTCTCCAACACCAAAAAGTTCTATATGGTCCACATATTGTTCAGTAAAAAGTTACACCATTTTGAGCGTCCGGTTTGGGAGGGAGATGGGAGAGAAGCCGGTAAATTAGTAGTTTTTTTTACGTTTCTCGTCAATATTTCTAAAACAATGCTTTAGCGTAAACAATGTTATATAAAAAAAAATGTTCTACATGAAATTTAAAACAAAAAATGTTCCATAAATAATTGTTATAAAATCAACGGTTCCAGAGGGTGAAACGGAGGGTGAAAAGTCGAGGTTTTCGATACTTTTTATATTTTTTGGGCAATATTTATGATATAACTATACCAAAACCCAGACATCCAAAGTGAAAGTTATCCTACAACACCAAATTGTTCTATATGGTCCACATAATGTTCAGAAAAAAGTCACACCATTTTGAGCGTCGGGTTTGGGAGGGAGAGGGGGGAGAAATCGGTGAATATAAAAAGTATCGAAAACCTCCACTTTTCACCCTCCGTAACTCTGGAGCCGTTGATTTTATAACAATTATGTATAGAACCTTTTTTGTTTTAAATTTTATGTAGAACATTTTTCTATAGAACCATTCTTACGCTTAAGCATAGTTTTAGAAATATTGACGAAAAACTTAAAAAAAACTACTAATTTACCGATTTCTCCCCCATCTCCCCCCCAAACCGGACGCTCAAAATGGTGTAACTTTTTAATGAACAATATGTGGACCGTATAGAACAATTTGGTGTTGGAGGAAAACTTTTACTTTGGATTTTTATTTAAGGCCTTTTTTTGGACCAATTATATTATACTACCTCAGTAACTTTGAAACCGTTCATTTTAGAAGGATTATGCATAGGACCTTTTTTATTTCAAATTTAATGTAGAGCATTTTTGTGTAGAAGGTTGTTTATAATAAACCGCTTAGTTTTAGAAATATTGACGAAAAACGTAAAAAAATTACGAATTTGCAGATTTCTCCCCCCTCTCCCCCCCAAACCCGACGCTCGAAATGGTGTGACTTTTTTGTGAACATTATGTGGACCATATAGAACAATTTGGTGTTGGAAAATAACTTTCACTTTGGATGTCTGGGTTTGGGTTTAACTATAATATTATAAGAAATAGAATGGAAATACCAAGAAAGTTAATAAGATAAATCATATGCAGTTATACCACTTTTCCTTTGAGCATAACGCAGTTGTACTTCTTGCTTTTTAATTATTCTAATGTGGCTAATCTCTAGCCATACCGTATGTTTGCTAAACCATTTCGCTAAGATAAATAATTCCAAGTCCGATTTCCATGATATAGTGTTGCTTAAATATGAATAGATTTAACGAGAATAGACGGAATGCATTTTGGGCCATTAGTCGTCAGTGATGAATTTTCATTGCAAAGCAAAGCCGTAGCGAGCATAAACACAGTGGTCCATTTATTTCTGACAGTCGCTTTATAAAGAGTGGATTAATAGATTACGGCGAGAGGTAAATTGGTTGTAAAATTTTCTAATTTTACCACTAGCATATTTTTTGATAAAGGGCCGTCGTTTATCATAAGCGGTGAACGGACTGTAGTTATATTTACAAAATACAGGGAATGTACATTACAATTATTCGTTAGGTAACCCTCTCAGGCCTTAAATATAAGAGATTAATTTTAAAAGTAATAATTTTTTAATGAAGAAATTTTATCTCTATGTTCTAATCGGTATAGGTCTACAACAAGGTAGCACTTAAATACTACAAGAATGGCTTATATATGTGGCCCCTAACTAGAACACAAAGGGCGTAATTATTGCCAAACACATATTTTCAGTATTCAGAACTAATACTTCTTGGCAACTGAAATATTCAACACTGTTGGCCACGTATTTAAGTGATTTGCCAGTAGATCTCAGCACCCGACAGATTGTCCACCTACTTTGCTAGTGCACCATGTTTTCTATGTGTTTGGGAGGCCATTTTTGTATTTAAACCAATATCCTATTTTCCACTCGTCTCTGTTTTTCGCCTTTTACTCCCAGTCTAGTATCCTTAGTTTTCTTACATCGGTTTTAACCTCTTCTATCCACTTCTTTTTTGGTCATCCTCGTTTGCGCTTTCCGCTCGCTCCTCATGTCAATACTTTTTTTGCATGTGTATTTGTCGGTATCCTGTAAACATGTCCCATTTAACGTCAGAGCCGGATTTAAGGCAGTGAGGGCCCCTGGGCAAAATTGGTGTGGGAACCCTACCTCCTACCATTAAAAAAATGTTGTTATAACTATGGTATACGGCCAACTACAGAGTTTTCCCTTTTAGAAATAAAAAAATGTTGATCTACTTTTATAAATATTTTTTTAAGTAATAAAAAATACAAGAACTGTATCTTGTTACAGTAAAATATTTAAAATAAACGCAGTAGAATGTATGGTTAAAGTCCGCGTACTTTTCGAGATTTTTTAACTGAAAATTCCTTGATGATGTCGGAGATGTCTAGTTGCTTTAAGACATCATGTTCAATGCTTATTATAAAGAGATAATTCAAACGATTTTGGCCCATCATAGACCGAAGTCGATTTTTATTTAACTTACATTTTGAGGATGATCTCTCTCCACTGCAGTTAATTAGCATCAGAACTAAATATAAACGAAGTGTCACTAAAACGTTTGGAAACGCATCATTCAAATTTTTTTCTTTAAGCACTCGGTACATTTGAAATTCTTTACTTATAGGTATTTGATAAGCCGATTTCCTCTTTAAATGAATTGAAAAATCTACAAATTGTACCAGTTCGACATTTAGGTTTTCATTAAATTATTACTATAAATGTCAGTATTCAGTGAGCGAGCTTCAATTTCATTGGGAGTTAAATTTTCCAAATAATGTAAATCTGATTTAAAGAGGAAATGAAGTGATCTATAATAGCGATAAAATGTTTGAGTCCTAAATTTCGCTGATGTTGTCATTTCAGTCTCTGAAATATTCTTTAAAAGAATATAAATTCTTTAAGTGATCCAAGTGCCGCCACTCCTGAATTAAGGTCAATATTTGGATCTTGGAGAATACGACTTGTGCTGTTTGTCCTCTCTAAGATTTCATTCCAAAATATTGCAAATATTTATTCCTGTTTTCAGTAAACATCTTCGATCATACAAACCCTTTGCATCGCTACTAGTTTTAAATTATTGCTTATCGTCTTCTGAAATTTTGGATAATGCTGCTTTAATCTGATTATAACCTTTAACTATTGCTTTTGCGGCGTCACTTCTAGATGACCATCTAGTAGTATTTACTCTTTTAGGAACAATAATGTTTCTGCCACGGTCGACGTTGCTCTCGCTTAAAGACGCAGCTTTTAAACATTCGATAACAAGTTGTATCTATATGTACTTCCAAGAAATCAAAGAATGCTATGGAAGCAGAACAACACTCAGCTGTAGCACTCAGGGCAACCCCAAGCCTGAACGCCCTGCAGTTTTTCAAATCGATAGCATCTTATTGCAAGAATGTCATTAGAGAATTAAATATATCTTCTGCCTTTTGACCGTGATTTGGCAAAAATTTGAAAAACCTTTCAACAGAAGTGAAACCTTCCATGTAACGAAATATTACAGTGAAATGATAGACAAAAATTATTCTATGTAAATAATGTGCTAATTTTTTTAAGTTTGGGGCTTTGTGGGGGCCTCCGGAATGTGGGGGCCCCAGGCAGCTTCCCAGCCTGCCCCCCTTAAATCCAGCTCTGTTCAACGTGCTCTTCGTTGTAGAGCTCCATTATTTCCTTATTTGTTCTTCTTCTCCAGATTCCGTCATTGCCGTTTGTCCCCCATATATCTTGCATAATATCTTTCTTTCCCATTGTGTCATTTCTGACCCAACACTTAAATTTAGCTGCCATACATAACCGAAGGTTGCACAATCATTTTGTATATCCCGATTTTCGTATTCCTGGATATTAACTTAGATTTGATAATTTTGTTTAGTGCTCCCACTGCTTCAGTTCTTTTAGTAATTCTCTTTTCTATTTCAGCATCCTCTTCGGCTCTATTTTTATTCGTCACTCCGAGGTATTTGAACTGATCCACTTTTTCAAAACAATATTCTCTGCTTCTGCTACTTATTCTTAGTCAGCGTTTAGACACCGCGATAAATCCGAGCAATTTATCGATATCGATTAAGTTGTTTCAATTTATCGTTGTGTGTAAACGGTACATCGCAGCGATTTATCGGAAATGGAGTTGAATTGGAGTTGGTATCGGATTGCATCAGTTTATTGTAACGATCGAGTTGCTTCAGTTTATAATCAATCGTGACAATATATGACAGCGTCTAAAAAGCTTAAAAAAATCAATAAATCGTAGCAATTTATCGTCACAATAAATTGCTCGCAATTTTCTTTGCTCTCATTTCAAAGTAGGTATTTTGTTTTATTTTCGTTTATACATAGTCCAAACTTTTTCCATATTGTTTCTATTTTTTTTAATGATCTTAAGAGTTCTGATTTTGATTTTACAAACAATGCCATATCGTCTACAAAAGCAATAACTTGTTGCCTCTTGTAGTATATTATATCGTTTCCCTTTACAGCACTTTGTCGAAGAATTGCTTCTAGAATAAGGTTAAATAAAGTTGTGGACATTGGATACCCTTGTCTTAATCTCTTCCTTACTGTAAAAGACTCAAAGTACCCTTTCATACTAGGACACTGGTGTCTGACACCGGTGTCAGACACCAGTGTCTTAGTCTGAAAGGGTACTAATAAACTTCCAGCCAGGATCACTTTATTTAACGCTTTGCGGTCGAACGCGATCACGAGTCAAGTGTCGTACAAGTCGTTGGCATGTATTACATGCCTACTGAACTACGTGTCACTGTTTGACACATAAAAGTGCACTGAGGTCGTCGTTGCCGTTTAATCAATCCAATATTTCTAACAAAATTATGTAAAATGGTTCTATATTTTTTTCTATTTATTCTAAAGTATTCATATTTGGTAAAACTGAACAAAACGTGTTAATAGTCTAAGAGCTAGAGCCGAAAAATCATCGTCATAAGTAATATGGAGTTTGGCATGTGAAATGTGTCTATTGTATATTGATAATTATGACCCCTTTCAGGCTGATACCTCAGTGGATACAGGCAGTAACACTAAAGAAATCAACCCCAACTCAAGAATATCGGTCACAAAAAAATCATAACATGTGATCTGTCTTTAAAAAGACAACCACATGCAATGGTGACAGTAAAATTCTCGCGCTAGAGATTCCATAGTAAATCACGAGGGAAAATCAGGAAAAAACCTCGTGATACTATCCCGACATCGTAAGTATTAGGTCTTACTTTAGTTTACTCTCAAAACTAATACCAAATTCTGACCTTATTATGTACATGTTATTTTACATTTTAAATAATATTAATAATACATAGATATATAAACAATACTAAAATATAAAATATGTATTAAATCGATATGTTATTGACTTATTAATCCTGGTATTTTCTTTCTATTGACTTCCTCTTTAAGTATGGGTAACCACATCCTACTGCATTCTACCGAGGAATTTGCGACACAATTGGTTTCATTTAGCATAATTAAAGCAGCTTCTTTGATTTTTCTCTTTTTACTATCTGTTTCTTTCATGACTATACTTGAATCTCTCCACTGAACTCTATTGTTCATTATCCCATGCGTATTGCCATATTTGAGAACTATC
Organism: Diabrotica virgifera virgifera; assembly: GCF_917563875.1. Lineage (NCBI taxonomy): Eukaryota > Metazoa > Arthropoda > Insecta > Coleoptera > Chrysomelidae > Diabrotica > Diabrotica virgifera. Next base: position 126,488,725 of record NC_065443.1, read on the forward strand.
AAATTCTCTATATTTAATATAAGACTGTTGTTCACTTATTCTAACGTTTAATGGTCTTGATGTTTCACCTAATGTTAACTATGTTAACACGCATGGGATAATGAACATATAGTTCAGTCGAGAGATTTAAGTATAGTCCTGAAAGAAACAGATAGAAAAAAGAGAAAAATCAAAGAAGCGGCTTTAATTATGCTAAATGCAACCAATTGTGTCGAAAATTCTTCGGTAGAATGTAGTAGTTTGTGGTTACCCATACTAAAAGAGGAAGTCAATAGAAATAAAATACCAGGATTAGTAAGTAAATAACATATCGAGTTAGTACACATTTTATATTTTAGTATTGTTTAATATATCTATGTATTATTAATATTATTTATAATTTAAAATAACCGTACATATTAATGATCAGAATTGGTATTAGTTTTGAGAGTAAACTAAAGTAAGACCTAATACTTACGATATCGGGATAGTATCAAGAGGTTTTTTCCTGGTTTTCCCTCGTGATTTACTATGGAATCTCTAGCGCGAGAATTTTACTGTCACCATTGCACGTGGTTGTCTTTTTAAAGACAGATCACGTGTTATGATTTTTTTGTGACGGATATTCTTGAGTTGGGTTGATTTCATGTAATCGAATGAACTAACTTTTAATAAAGTCGTCCCAGGAACGCAACTCATAAATATTGCCAATATCATTTTAATGTCTTCTACTTTAAAATGTATAATATATGTTTGAATTGTCGATATAAATGAGTCAGATTAAATAAATTATTAGAAGAATTTTTTACTAAGCAACAACATTTTTGTTTAATTCATTAATATTTTTTGTATTTTGACAACGACACCCGATTTGGGCGTCGAAATACTACTAAAATCTTTTTTAGTAAAATTGTGGCTTATTTTCTATCAAAACTAGTTAATTGCAAAAATGCCACAAGAAAATAGCTTCAGAACAACGTTATAGACGGATTTTAAAAATACCAAGAAGGTTACAAAAAGTTGTTCTGAAGCTATTTTCTTGTGGCATTTTTATAATCAATTTCTTTTAATGGGAAGCAAGCCTCAATTTTACCAAAAAAATGATTTTATTAACGTTTCGAAGCCCAAATTTTTTTACTTAGCAACATTTTTGTTTATTTTAGTAGTATTTTGTATTTTGACAACGAAACCCGATTTCGGCTTCGAAACGTTAATAAAATCATTTTTTTGGTAAAATTGTGGTTATTTTCCATTAAAAGAAATTGGTTACAAAAAGATTGCAAAGTGATCAAAGAACATCAAAACAAGAAATCTGAAATATTTTGGCGACATTACCAGAGGTGCGAAATATAAAATATTAAGGCTCATAATGCAAGGTAATTTTCTGGCTAAGAAACCTAGTGGTATAGATTGTGAAAGAGAGTGGTATAGTTGTAGCTCAGTAGATCTTTTCAGAACAACCGCCAATAAGGTACGGATAACTGTGATGATAACCAACCTCCGATAGAAGGAACTACAAGAAGAAGAAAGGTTTTTTTATAGTGATAAAGTAAAAAAAATCTCATAAAAATAATTATTTTAACTAAATAGTTACAATAATTAATCTTTATTCAGAGCTTAGTGACAATTTCACACACAAATACTAAAATTGAAAAAAAGTATCCACACAATGGTATATAAGATATTTTCAAAAAATCTACAAGCTTCATGGCGTTAAATTCAATCTTTAACTTATTAGTGTGGTAATTTTTGATGAGAACTTCCTTGATCCATTTATCTATCAATCCAGATGACTGCATCAACATGATATTTTTGTCGAATTCTTCAATATACATAAAGCCTTTTCTCATTATCAATGAAACATAAATATCAGATGGATACCGAAAGAAGTAAATCGAGTCTCTATAAGCAAGATCAGTAGAAACCAGATAATGTGTATTGAATTTTGTATTAAACAACGCTGAGTGTCCTTTTGTTACTAACTTTAAACAATAGGATGTGTTCTGACAAGTAATCATTCTCTCTATAATCACATTTCTCGGTACATTATTTACAATATTGTTACTAAATAACGTTTCGGAATTTGTCACCAAATAAGTAGTTAGATTGCTCTCATATATCTTCTTCATTGTATCGTATTTTTGACTTGGAACCATAATAAAACTACTAGTGACTTGACCTGTTATTAATATACTGCATAAGTAAGAAAATATTATTAATACACCAACAAAGCATCTTAATTTCTTTGTTTTTGGGAAGTTCGTCACTGATACTGAAAAGCATATAGCCAAACCGTTAAAGATTACAGCACAAAAAGACGTTTTTGCCTTGTTAGATTCTTGATGTTTATTTATCCATTCGATAATTGCTAGTAATAAGAAGAATGTCAAAATTAAGCCCAACATAACTTCTTTGTGGATATGAAAACTAAAATATTTCTCATCTTCTTTTGGTACACACCATAACAGGCCTTCTTTGTGGATAAATATGCTAGGAGTAAAGAATTCTATTCTTTGAAGAGTGGAAACATAGCCACCAGCTAATACATCATAACGTTTTTCAAACAAATCAATAAACTCTCTTACTAAAGTTTTATTGGCATATACTGTACCTTTAGGATATTTAGTACTTAGTGATGTATATGTAACGTTAACTTTTAGTCTTTCAGCTACAGTAGTTATAACTTTAGCTTCTATTCCTGGTCTGTCAACATCAACGATTTTATTTTTTGTTATAACTGAAGGCGGCCAAGGATAGTACTTAATTTTTATCGGAGCGGACGATAGTCGAGGCAGGATATTTTTATATAACATCCCTTGTGTTAAAAAGTAGCCATGTTTGCAAGAATTTGTAAAAAAAGAATCATGACGAAATGTAGATGTAGTGTAAGCGTCAATGCTAGATTGATCATCTTCTCTTGGAAGAAGAATTGCTGTTTTTCTAACGCCTTTCTTCCACAAGAAATAAATTAGATCACTAGCTAAATCACTTGCATTTCTAAATGTTTCATAAGAAACAACCAACAATTTGGACAAAGGATTCCAACTGGGAAGGTCGATTATCATACAAAGTATGTCCTTAAATTTCGATATGGATGACATTTCTATAATCACATACTCAAAATTCAGTTTTTTTGTTTCAAATTTAACAATATCTTTGTATAAACACAACATATAGTAAGGAATTATTTTACGTTTTGATATTTCTTGTTCTAAGAGATAACGAAATAGTGAAGTACTATTTGATTCTTCGACAACTATCAATAAATTTTGTCCTGCCAAATTGGTAAAATATTTCTGACACGTCTTAGCAACACATTTGCTCATTGAAACGTACGTTGACAAATCTTCTGTGAACATTAGTTCCAATTTAGACTCAACGCAACAGATTAACAATATTTTAATAAAAATATTCAGCATGTTTACCTAAGATGTGCTATAGCGTTTAGAATATTTTACTACAAAAGATTGCGTGTACCTAAAAAATTATTTATGTACATTCGCATGTCAAAGAAAATATACAAATTATGATATACATAAAAGTGCACTATATGTACATATAAACATATAGTCTTTCCTGATTATATAATTATTAATCATTAATAATAATTATAATAATTATTAATGATTTTAGTAAGAACTTGTTTTCAGATGCAGGCTGAGACGTTTACTCTACATCGCGTTATTTGCGTAGTATATAACACAACCACAACATCGATCAAACTCAGTGAGCTAGAAATGCGTAAGAACCACCTTTCTGGATGGGTAAACTTCTGCAAGGGCGACATACGACATCCCAATGAGTTCAGCCAAGACTATGTCGACAATACAGCGTCGAACTATTGGTTGACATCAGGAAAGATGTTCACCAGAAAATATGTTCTCATGTGACGGAAGATTCATTACTCGCCATTCAGGATCAGGTTATACCAACCAAAAATTACCTGATCGTCAAAGACTCTCAGGTTCAAAACGACAAATGCCGATATGGATGTTAAGCCCAAGAAACCATTTAACATCATACCGGGGGCTGCCAGGCATTTGCTGCAACTAAGTATAAGGAAGGCATGACTTAGTAGGAAATATCATTCATCAAGAGATAGCCATCAAACTGGAACTTCTCCAAACAAACCATCTCCCATACTAACAATACATTCCGGAGAGTATGCTTGAGAGTGACAACTACAAGCTATACTGGGACCGCACTGTGCTCACAGATCAAACAGTGGTACATAATAAATCAGATCTCGTATTAGTTAATAAATTAACGAGACAAACAACACTCATTGATGTGGCGACACCTAACAGCAATAACCTGCGTTCTAAATACTCTGAAAAGAGAACTGACGACAATTCGCATCCCTGTCTCACCCCACGTCTAATTTCAATTGAAATCGAAAAATTATGGAAAATACAAAATAAAGTTTTGGTCTCAATATTTATTTATAAATTTCGTGGGCCTTTGGGTAACCCTAGGTCTCAGGTAATAGTAAATTACCTGAGTCTTTGACGATCAGGTAATTTTTGGTTGGTATAACCTGATCCTGAATGGCGAGTAATGAATCTTCCGTCACATGAGAACATATTTTCTGGTGAACATCTTTCCTGATGTCAACCAATAGTTCGACGCTGTATTGTCGACATAGTCTTGGCTGAACTCATTCGGATGTCGCATGTCGCCCTTGCAGAAGTTTACCCATCCAGAAAGGTGGTTCTTACGCATTTCTAGTTCACTGAGTTTGATCGATGTTGTGGTTGTGTCATGTACTACGCAAATAACGCGATGTAGAGTAAACGTCTCAACCTGCATCTGAAAACAAGTTCTTACTAAAATCATTAATAATTATTATAATTATTATTAATGAATAATAATTATATAATCAGGAAAGACTATATGTTCATTTCCGGTCCCTTTAACACGTTTGAAGTATCGTTGGTTAATTTTTTCTTAGTTTTTGTCTTTCTCTATTTACTCTAGTGCTTAATATTTTCAAATATTAAGTAAATAAAAATTTTCAACATTGCTAAACTTCTAAATGGAATCACCGTGTAGAAACACATCCAGATTTGTCTAAAATCGTCAATATTAGCCATTTTTGCGGATTACTGCCAACGCTCCAGAAAATTGGGTTGACGACGGCGCTTAATAGCAACTGCTGACATATGGTATGGTTTCAGATCGAAGATTTTTAACATTTCCTGACACATTAATCACACAGGTTTTAACAAAAGCTTCCAGCGTATTGCCATAGTTCAAATATGTACGCTTTCAATCATTGAATCAAAGCTACACAAACATTAGCCTCAAATCTATCGCGTCAATACCTAGTAATAATCCTCGTAATAAAATTTACATAATTATAGAAAAGGAGTATACCTAATATTTATTAAGGTACCAAGGGTATTATAAGGATAATAACGCTTGAGGCCAATGGTGTGTATACCGAGGGTCTTAGGCCCGAGGGATATACGTTGACCGAAAGCGTTATTATCCATAATACCCGTGGTGCCTTCAACGTTTAATGTCCGACTAAATATTCTTTATATGCAAAAAATTTGGATGAATTCTGAATTACTTAGTTTTCAAATAAGTACATTTACCAGCAATAGTCGTAACGTAATTGTGGTAACCATAGTTCCACGTTAAGTTATTTGTGAACTTGACAGTATTTAACTAGTTATTTAAATTTAATACCATAGATAGGGTGTTATTTTGAAAAAAAAAACGCCATAGGGAAATTATATCGTATTTAACTGACTTTGGACATTAAATTAAAATACCTTTTACAATTTAAAGTGCAAACTTTTGAAATCATTCCTTGTATTGGCATCATTTAGTTTACTGTTACCGGGACCTGACGATGCTTTGCACATTATAGAGAGCGAAACCGGTGTGCCGGAGTAAATAATAAATTGATTGTGAGTATTTTTTTTTCATACGTCTCCTAATTTATTGGATTTCATTATGGACTCACATATTATGCAATCTATTCAACATTTAAAATAACCTATTTCAAGCTAGAAATAGGAGGTTTTATGTAATCCGAAATATTTGTATTATCAAAATTTTAAATTGCAAGTTAATAATTGTATTCAAAAGACATGCTAGTTACGGGAGGGGTTAATAAGCAGTTAGTATTTCTATTATAAAAATAAAAATACCAAAACTATAAATAAACTTACGTGCATAGAAATCGGCCTACTTAAAAATTTGGTCAATTTTGATGTCTCATATTGCCTAAACTTATTGGCCGATTTAAGTGATTTTTTGAACATGTTACAGCCTAATTCTTTTACAATACTACTGTAATAATATTGTTGCTAAACAGGTAAATTTTCAATGTATACCGGGTGTACCAATCAAACTGTGTTTTTTTCTCAAAGTTCGCATCACCCTGTGGAATATTCTAGCATTTATAAAATACTGAATTTAAAACCTAACTATAGTCTCAGGGTTTCTTAACATTCTGTTTTTTATTCATTCGTTAATGTTGGATACCTAATAAAAAAGTTAATACACGGTGTTTCTAAATAAGTGCGATAAACTTTAAGGGGTAATTCTGAATGAAAAATAATAAAAGTTGTCTTTATAAACATATATCCGCAAATATTTCGTTTCCGAGATACGGGATGTTGAATTTTTTCTTACAAACTGACAATTTATTTTATTGCTTTAAAACCGGTTGAGATATGCCAATGAAATTTGCTGGGTTTTAAGACGTAGTTATTGCACATTTTTGACATGCAATTAAGAATTTAATATTCACCATTAGCGCGCATACGTGTAATATGACCGATCATATTACCCGTATGCACGCTAATAGTGAATAAAAAATTCTTAATTTTATGTCAAAAAATCCGCAATAACTGTCTCTTAAAATCTACCAAATTTCATTTGCATATCTCAACTAGTTTTAAATCAATAAATAAATCGTCAGTTTGTAAGAAAAATTCAACATCCCCTATCTCGGAAACGAAACATTTGCGGACATATGTTTATAAAGCCAACTGTCAGTAATTTTTCATGCATAATTACCCCTTAAAGTTTGTCGCACTTATTTAAAAACACAGTGAATTGATGAAGAACATGTCTAGTTAGTAAAGTACCTAACTTTTTTATTATCCAACATAAACAAATGACTCGAAAAACAGAATGTTAATAAAACCTGAGGCTATAGTTGGGTTTTAATTTTAGTATTTTATAAGTGCTAGAATATTCCACAGTTTGATTGGTATACCCGGTATTCAATGAAAGTTTACCTGTTTAGTAACAATAATAGTACAGTGGTATTGTTACAGAATCAGGCTAAAACATGTTCAAAAAATCACTTAAATCGGCCAACAGGTTTAGGAAATATAAGACATCAAAAATGACCAAATTTTTAAGTGGGCCGATTTCTATGCACGTAAGTTTAGTTCCCATTCTACAAAGGTAAAAAAAGAGCTAGAAATTCAAGAGAATACCAGGTACTCAGATTTAAAGTACACCAGAGCTGCCTTCCTAGACGTAAGCAAAGCATTCGACAGAGTTTGGCACAAAATATTGATCTAAAAAATGAAGAACTATGGATATAGCAATGCCGAGACAGAGCTACTCTCCTCGTACCTTCTTCTTCTTCTTCAGGTGCCATCTCCGCTACGGAGGTTGGCAATCATCATAGCTATTTTAATTTTTTTTTTGTACTCGTACCTTGCAAACCAAAAATTCAGGATTTGCATAGGACAAGTCCTATCCGAAGATGGAATTCTGTGGAAGAGTACCACATGGTGCTGTTCTGGCTCCGCTGCTGTATAGCATATACACAGCTCATGCCACAGAACACTGGGGATCATGATTAGCCTTTATGCAGACGACACATCAATAGTGGCCAAGCATATAAATCAAGAGACTGTAACTAGAAACCTTCAGAGAGCACTAGACGTTCTAGAAAAACGGTGCATACAGTCGAAAATTGCAGTAAATCCGGAGAAGACCCAAGCAGTTATGTTTAAGAAGAGACGCGGCTTACCAGCCGAAAACTTAGAGATGTTAGACACTCTATCGGATGGTGTCAAATGAAGCTAAGTACTTCGGGGTCAAAATGGACAAGGGACTCACGTTTACATCCCATGTTACAAGAATAATTGTACATAAGGCAAAAAAGGTACAAGCCAATATCAGAAGCCTAAGCGGTTTTCTTCTTCTTCTTAGCCTTCTATTGTCCATTTATGGACATAGGCCTCTCATAACTCCTTCCATCGATCTTTACCCTGAGTAACATACTTCCAATTTGTGGTAGAAATGGTAGAAGAAGCAAATTACATTCAGAACAAAGACAAGGTTCATCAGCAGCACCATACGTAAAATGCCCAAAATCCGTCCCCTGTCCTAAATTCGTCCCCCACTGTAACTTCTACTGACAGTACTGCAACCTTGCGAGATAGTAAGGAAATTCTTCAAAACGATTCAGTTTACTAGTGACAGTGGCGCAGATTCTTTTTTCTATTCAGTTACTCTTTAATTTTTTATAAATAATTGTTGTAGTAGCTTGCTACAGTGTGTATTACATTTTAAATACTTATATTAGCTCTTCAAGGTAAGTTTGGACTTATTTAGCGATTGATAATAGTAAATGCTCTTTGAATATTATATTTGTGTTGTTACAGCCATGTAGTTCTACTCGTTTCGTCACGAGCAGCAGCCATGTTTTATATTACGAAATTCCTAAATCCGTCCCCTTTGACGTCTACTGGTGTCAACCGATAATGAGGATAGTTCTAGTGTTGAAGATGCACCATGTGCTGTGGAAAACGTTTTTGACAAGAAAAGTGAAGAGAAAAATGGATCAGGTGTTCGTGGTGTCCTGAGATGAGTTCATGTTCAACCAAAGTCAAAAATTGTGTTTATGATTTATGTCTGGATGTGTAAATAGATATAACATGTATAAATATACAGGGTGTAACAAAAATACAGGTCATAAATTTAATCGCATATTCTGAGACCAAAAATAGTTCGAATGAACCTAATTTACCTTAGTACAAATATGCACATAAAAAAAGTTACAGCCCTTTGAAGTTACAAAATGAAAATCGATTTTTTCCAATATATCGAAAACTATTAGAGATCTTTTATTGAAAATAGACATGTGGCATTCTTATGGTAGTAGTATCTTAAGAAAAAAATTATAGTGAAATTTGGACACCCCATACAAATTTTATGGGGGTTTTGTTCTTTTAAACCCCCCCTACTTTTGTGTACGTTCCAATTTAATTATTATTGTAGTACCATTAGTTAAACACAACATTTTAAAAGTTTTTTTGCCTCTTATTACTTTTTCGAAAAGTCAGTTTTTATCGAGATATTTTGAATATTTGTCAAATCCACCACATATTTATATATGGCTAAGTACGATTATGGAGACTAGGCAATAATATGAAAATTTATTTATGATTTACATTTTTAGGTATATTTTGAACCATATTAAAAAAGAAGTCACATCTCGATAAAAAGTGACTTCTCGAAAAAATACAAAGAGGCAAAAAAGTTTTAAAAACACTGTGTTTAACTAATGGTACCGCAGTAAAAGTTTAATTGGAACATACACAAACATTTGGGGGGTTTAAAGGAACAAAACCCCCATAAACTTTTTATGTAAACATATTAAAAAAGAAGCCGCAACTCGATAAAAACTGCCTTATTGAAAAAATGCTAAGAGACAGAAAAGTTTTATAAATATCGAATGTAACTAATGGTACCACAATAACAATTTAATTTTAACGTACACACAAGTTTGGTGGGGTTTAAGGGAACAAAACCCCCATAACATTTTTATGGGGTGCACAAATTTCACAATAATTATTTTTTAAGATGTTCCTGCCATTAGAATGCCACACGTCCATTTTCAATAAAAAATCTTTAATAGTTTTCGATATATTCGAAAAAATCGATTTTCATTTTGTAACTTCAAAGGGCTGTAACTTTTTTTATGTGCATATTTGTACTAAGGTAAATTAGGTTCATTCGAACTATTTTTGGTCTCAGAATATGTGATTTAATTTATGACCTGTATTTTTGTTACACCCTGTATAAACATGTTCCTATCTCAATAAACTTATAAAATAAGTATTAATACTGTTTAAATCATGTTTTACAAAAAAAAATCATAGATTTTATCTGGGAATGGGTGGGGGACGGAATTGGGATACCATTTTTAAATAACCTAAATTTGCCTCATTTTGATTATTTACTTATTTTTGGTTAAAGAAAATTTATTTAGTAGAATCGTACTAGCAAAACTCACATCAAAGAAATAGACCAGTAAGGATCTGTGAAAAAATGTCTATTTTTGGATGTGAAAGGTGGCATTCGGATTTTTGCAAATAAAGTTAGGTGATACCTTCAGTAATAATAATTGACTTATGGTCCTTCTCAAATATGCCCGAAACATTAATAAAAAAATTAAAATATTTAATAATTTCGAAAAACGTCGATTTTTTCTGATTTCTTTGCTTATAACTTTAAAACGATTCGTTTTGGAACAAAGTCGTACAGAAATAAAATAAAGATAATTGAATTTTGTATGATATACGACTGGTCAAAAATGCCTTAACGCATTACCTTTTCTGCAATATAGCAATAAATACAAAATAAGGGGGCAAAATAAGCCTGTTGTTATTCAATGTTTTTAAAAACTTTAGTGGAACTTAGAACCTTAGTAATTCACTTAGGAAATTCTTTGTAACATACTTAAACCGTGTACCAAATTTATTTCATTAAAATCGACCTAATAGATTTTGCATAATAAATTTGAAATCTAAATGTTTTTAAAAAAGTTCAAATTTTTTAAAATCTTTCTGAACAAAAAGTAAACCATTTAGAAGTTGTCTAATTTTTTTTCATATAAAGAGGTGCCCTACCTATCTAATACACTTTACAGAATTAAAATTGGATTATTTAAGGGGCCCCAGCAATGTTTTAAATTTATAAACAATTTTTTGGCTTATAAACAAATAGCTTTGTTTAATAATAAAAAAATAATTTTTAGCATTGCAAATAACTAAAACCTGTATAATTTGACTTAAACTTTCTAATGCTGTCAGCAGAATTGCTATTTTATTTTTTAATCAAAAGTTATTCGCGTTCAAAAATTGCAATTTTTCGAATTTTTTAAAGTTCCACTGCGTTTTTCTCGAAAACTATGCATCCTACGAAAAACTTGTAAAAACATTTTTTGCTTAGAATTACCCAAGAAATACAAAAAAATGTTTTATTTTGCGAAAAATCGATGTTATGTAATTCCTCAAGTTCTTTGTTTATAACAATCTTATCGACATCCGGATCAACTGTTACCCAAAAAAATCGTGTTCTACGGGTCAAAAAATACATAAAAATCTTGGGTAAATCCATCTAAATAAAGGGGCCCGTAGCACCCTCTCCTGGCCACAGGACTAATTTGTTTATAAGCCAAAAAATTGTTTATAATTTTAAAACATTGCTGAGGCTGCTTAAACAATGGGATTTCAATTCTGTAAAGTGCATTATATAGGTGGAGTGCTTCTTTATATGTAAAAAATTGACAAATCTGTCAAGTATGTTATAGTTTGTATATGTTATAGATTGTATGTTATAGTTTTTGTTTTGCAAGATTTTAAATAATTTTAATTTTTTAAAAAAAGTTTACATTGCAAAATTATTATTCAAAATCTAGTAAGTCAATTTTAATGAAATTTGGTATACGGTTTTAGCACATTACTAAAATTTTCTAAGCGAATGAGGAAGGTTCCAAGTATAACCTAAGTGATGGAAAATCATTGAATAAGGACAGGCTTGTTTTGCCCCCTTCTTTTATATTTATTGGTATTTTGCAGCAAGGGTGATAAATTAAGACATTTTTAACCAATCGCATCTGATAGAAAATTTAATTATCTTTGTTTTATTCCTCTACGACTTTGTTCCAAAACGAATCGTTTTAAAATTATAAACAAAAAAATTAGAAAAAAAAAAGAAATTTTTTTAAATTTTTAAATATTTTATTTTTTTTATTAATATTCCGGGCATATTTGCGCAGGAGCATAAATCAATTATTATTAACGAAGTTATCACCTAACTTTATCCGCAAAAATCTGAATGCCACCTCTCACATCCACCTAAAAACAGATCCTTAAGGCAGGACATCAAAGAAACATGAAACGTAAATTACGTTTCATAGAAATAAAACACTGCTAAACAAATATACGTCCGGCCATTTATGAAACTCTCCGAAAATAAAAATGTGTCATGAGCATGAATCACACTCGTTTCATTGGTAGGCGGACTTTGAGATTTATTTAGCAGTGTTTTATTTTCATGAAACATGTTTCACGTTTCATGTTTCATGTTTCTTTGGTGTGCAGCTTGCCTTTTGCTGGTCTAAAACATGAAACGTAAATTACGTTTCATGGAAATAAAACACTGCTAAACAAATATACGTTCGGCCATTTATGAAACTCTCCGTAAATAAAAATGTGTCATGAGCATGAATCACACTCGTTTCATTGGTAGGCGGACTTTGAGATTTGTTTAGCAGTGTTTTATTTTCATGAAACATGTTTCATATTTCATGGTTCATGTTTTTCGTTTCATGTTTCTTTGGTGTGCGGCTTGCCTGAGGTATAGATTTGAGCTGCTAAATAAGTTGATTCCATTATTTTAACTCTAAATCAAATTTCAGAATTTAAGATTTTGCTTAGGGGGACGGTATTTGGGCACCTTACCCTTTCTGACATAGGCATATCTCGCATGGGGACAGATTTGCAGGATGGGAACAGACTTGTAGGACGAACAGAAAGAAGATCCAAGTTGTCTACAAAGGTAGCTGTCTACGAGAAACAACGAACGTCCCTCGATACTTAGCGGAAAGATTTCTTTACAGAGAAATCAAACAGATTAGAGTATTAGACCAGATGAAAAACAAAGCAAGAACAAAATTCGCCGAACTGATGGACCATCCCAACCACATTCTGCGGGAGATCATAAGGTATAATGTATTCCACCGATGGAAATATAGACGACCCAAATAACAACCATTTGGCAATGACTAAGAGAGGATATAGCATGTAAGTAGCTCTGTAACACTCGACTAACTTCCATCCTCAGCCGATCGTCATCCCAAATTCCCTTAAAAAATCATCTCTTTGGGGGGTTTGTTTTACAAGTTCCATGAAGGCCTCATCATTTTCGTGAGTCAGGGCTATGATTTCCACTTGCGCTTCCAATTAGTCAGTCTATTTTCGACAGTTACCTTTTTTTTGAAACTAAACTTAGTTATTTTGACACCCTACCCTGCATAAAATGATGATTTCGCTAATAACTTGCAGGATTGATGAGGGCATAGTCCTGTCGCCAGTGGGGGTACAACAGCCTCCTTAATTCAGATAGACTTGCCCAAGTTTTTTTGATGTATTTTGACCCGTAGAATACGAATTTTTTGGGTAACAGTCGATCCGGATGTCGATAAGATTGTTATAAACAAAGAACTTGAGGAATCACATAACACCGATTTCTCGCAAAACAAAACATTTTTTTGTATTTTTTTATGACATTCTAAGCAAAAAATGTTTTTACAAGTTTTTTCGTAGGATGCATAGTTTTCGACATAAACGCGATTGAACTTTCAAAAAATCGAAAAATTGCAATTTTTGAACCCGAATAACTTTTGATTGAAAAATAAAATAGCAATTCTGCTTACCGCATTTGAAAGTTCAAGTCAAATTCTATCGATTTTGATTACTTTTATTGCTAAAAATTAATATTTTTATTGTTAAACAAAGCTATAAACACACAGTGATTGAATGATGTTTTCAATGCATTTCCCATTTGAAATCGAACGAGTAGGCGTCCATACAGACCATTTCTACGTGGATTACGTACATTAAAACGTATGCATTGGGCATGGGAAACAGTATGTGTTTATGGCTTGGTTTAACAAATAAAAACTTAATTTTTAGCAATGCAAATACTCAAAACTGATAGAATTTGACTTGAATTTTCAAATGCAGTAGGTGTAATTGCTATTTTATTTTTTAATCAAAAGTTATTCGGGTTCAAAAATTGCACTTTTTCGATTTTTTGAAAGTTCAACCGCGTTTACCTCGAAAACTATGCATCCTACGAAAAAACTTAGACCATTTTTTGCTGAGAATCACCCAAAGAATACAAAAAAATGTTTTGTTTTGCGAAAAATCGCTGTTATGTAATTTCTCAAGTTCTTTGTTTATAACAATCTTATCGACATCCGGATCAACTGTTACCCAAAAAATTCGTGTTCTACGGGTCAAAATACATAAAAAAAACTTGGGTAAGTCCATCTGAATTAAGGAGGCCGTTGTACCCCCCTGGCGACAGGACTAGCAATTAAAAAAGCGCAAATTATGATTTCTGTCAAAAATTTCATTTATAAAAATGTTTTCAACTTCTCATTTACTATGCTTCCAAATCAGTGACCGATTTTATATTTTAGCTGATGACACAATTATTTTAACAGGTGTAATCAACCTTAAAAAAATTAATATAATTTTACTTTACTTGCCAGACGGATTATTTAATATTGCTATGAATCAACACTATTTAAATAATGAATTGTTTTATTATTGTAATTTTGAGTAAATCCTTTACTATTTGCGTACATATAGTATGATTTAGTTGATCAACAACTTTGTCAGTAGCATTGTTGATATATTTCATGTGTAACTGTATTTTCAGCAAGTCCATCTGCATAATTTGATTGAAAGCATTTCCCGTGGACTGACCGGTTCACAAATGAGGAGGTCCTTAGTAGAATGAGAAAGAACTGAGAGGTACTAACCACCATCAAATCTCGAAATTTGGAATACTTTGGACATATTATGCGAAATGAATACCTCTGCAACCTGCTGCATAGGGGTCGACAAGACAAGAATTCTTGTCTTGACAACAACTTCTTGACTTGTCTTGAACAAAATTCAAGAAATTTAAAAAAATCTTGTCTTGACTTTTTCTTGACATCTTATATCTTGTCTTGACTCAAGAAATTTCAAGATCTTGAAATTTCTTGATTACCCGATCCGGTGTTTCCACGGCGACCTTTCTATTGCGTTGCGTGCTGACACGGCCCCGACTGTCACTGGGGGAGTCCCCGAACTGCATTTGTTTCCTGACTAACGAAAAATTGATGTGTACCTGCATGCTTAAAATAAGCATTTTGTATGGTTCGCACATACCTATTCTAAACTTAGCTGTCCAGGATTTCATAAAAATTATTGAACCAAATCCAAACAGTTAGACATCGAAAAGGATTTTGATTATTTATAGGATGAGATCAAAGTATAAAATGATAGAAATTTCAGATTTTCTAGATTTCAATTCTTCTGTAAGTAAAATTAAATACCTCTTCAAAAAAGCTCAAACACTCAGGGCAAATGCAACTTAAACTTAACAGTGCTTGCGAGGCCATAAATTATTGTAAGATGACTATGCCAAAATTAGATGTGTCTACAAAATGGCATTCAACTTTCGAGATGCTAACATGGGGTTTAAGTGTAAAAAATTCTTTAACTACATTTTGCGACATCGAAAATCTAAATAATTGCAAAATATTAAAAAAATAATGGGTTCTTATCTGTAAATTTTGTCAGTATCTGAGAAGCTTTAAAACACTTTCTTCAATACTCGAAGGGGAAAAATATTGCACACTCCCATTGGTGGCAATTTGGGTAAAGTTACTTTTAGACAAACTGGAAATATTTTCAATCTACGAGAGATAAAATAAAATAAAGTGTTCAATAAATTAAAATATATTATGTTATGTTAAAATAATGTTATCTTTTTCACTAATAAATCCGTTTTAGAGTTTTCATTTTTAGTAAAGATATTTCAAGATTTCTTGTATTCTTGACAAGAGATCTTGGTATTGACATAAAACTTCTTATCTTGTCTTGAAATCTAAAATTACTTCTTGTCTTGATCTTGTCTTGAAATCAAAACAAGATCAAGACAAGATCTTGAAATTTTCAAGAAGTTGGAGACCCCTACTGCTGCATAATACCTTGGACATCGTTCTGTTCTAGCTTGCTCAATTCCGGATCTTATTTTACAAATTTAACTGATATCCAAGTAACAATTTGATCAACTTGCTTAAATTTTGTACTATTAACATAAACACACGGTTTCATATTCTGTTGGTTACTTGAAACGAGTTTTCTGGATTTCCGTATAAAGATTCTTAATTTAAAGTTGACTTCATATTATTAAATGAAATATCCTCAAATAGAATTGTCTGTGAAATTGATAAATTTAAAATTTTTAGAAGAGGATTAAAAAAATGTTTCCTACACAGTAACATATAACATATTTACGTGTTTTAAAGCTCCATACTTTGGCAAGTTATTCTACCAACAAGACTATAACTTTCTAAGTATTATTTGATTCCCAGCAGCATTATCTTTTACATTAACAGGAAATAACACAAGCTTGTTGAAAGTTTCGAACGTGTTGTGCCGTCTGTCGACTTATTGTAGGTACAGCAGGAATATATTCCATTGTTTGGATTTTAGTTGTTGTTTCTCATCAGTAATCGAGATTGTATGAGACTACAATGGAAATAGCTTAATAATTTATCTCAACAAATATTGATACGGAAGTTTTCACTGATATTCAGAAAGTTTCAACAGGATAAACACAGTTCCTTTAATTATATTATTGAAATTATTATTAATAATAAACTCTTTATAATGGGAAATAAGCCACAATTTTACCAAAAAAAAGATTTTATTAACGTTTCGAAGCCCAAATCGGGTTTCGTTGTCAAAATACAAAATACTACTAAAATAAACAAAAATGTTGTTGCTAAGTAAAGAAATTCTTCCAATAATTTATTTAATCTGACTCATTTATATTGGCAATTCAGACGTATATTATACATGTTAAAGTAGAAGACTTTAAAATGATATCGTCAATATTTATGAGTTGCGTTCCTGTTTTAGTAGTATTTTGTATTTTGACAATGAATCCCGATTTGGGCTTCGAAACGTTAATAAAATATTTTTTTGGTAAAATTGTGGCTTATTTTCCATTATAAATAGTTGATTATAAAAATGCCACAAGGAAATATAGTCCTGTCGCCAGGGGGGGTACAACGGCCTCGTTAATTCAGATGGACTTACTCAAGTTTTTTTTATGTATTTTGACCCGTAGAACACGAATTTTTTGGGTAACAGTTGATCCGGATGTCGATAAGATTGTTATAGACCAAGAACTTGAGGAATCAAATAACAGCGATTTTTGGCAAAACAAAACAATATTTTGTATTTTTTGGGCCATTTTAAGTAAAAAATATTTCTACAAGTTTTTTCGTAGGATGCACAGTTTTCGAGATAAACGCGGTTGAACTTTAAAAAAATCGAAAAATTGCAATTTTTGAACCCGAATAACTTTTGATTAAAAAATAAAATAGCAAGTCTGCTTACCGCATTTGAAAGTTTAAGTCAAATTATATCGGTTTTGATTATTTGCATTGGTAAAAATTTATTTTTTTATTGTTTAACAAAGCTATAAACACGTAGGGTTTCCCGTGCTTTTACATGCGTTTTAACGCATGTAACGTAGAAATAGTCTTGATTGCACTAGTACCTATTCTACCTACTCGTTCGATTTTAAATGAGAAATCATAGAAACATCACTCACGCACTAGTTGTTTGTAGCTTTGTTTAGCAATAACACAATAAATTTTTAGCAATGCAAATAATCAAAACCGACATAATTTGACTTGAACTTTCAAAGGCGCTAAGCAGAATTGCTATTTTATTTTTTAATCAAAAGTTATTCGGGTTTAAAAATTGCAGTTTTTCGATTTTTTGAAAGTTCAACCGCGTTTATCTCGAAAACTGTGCATCCTACTAAAAAACTTGTAGAAATATTTTTTGCTTAAAATGACCCAAAAAATACAAAATATTGTTTTGTTTTGCCAAAAATCGCTGTTATTTGATTCCTCAAGTTCTTGGTCTATAACAATCTTATCGACATCCGGATCAACTGTTACCCAAAAAATTCGTGTTCTACGGGTCAAAATACATAAAAAAAATTTGGGTAAGTCCATCTGAATTAACGAGGCCGTTGTACCCCCCCTGGCGACAGGACTAATAGCTTCAGAACAATATTATTAATAAATTAACTAATAATACACTCGTCGCAAAAAGTATCGAATAAATGTAAAGCTGGTTCCAAAAAAAAACTGATACGACTCTTATAGCGTATTTTGTAGAAAATTGAGCAGTGTACTTTCTTCTTCTTCTTCTTTTTGTTTTGGTCTCGCTGCAAGGCCTTTACCAGCACGATTTATAGGCGATCTTGATGTAGTCTGGCTCTAAGCCATATCAAAATCGCTGACTATGTTCTTGTAAAAAGCTTTTGATGAGGTGTGATATAATGAATATGAGTTTAATTATATTTAATTTAATTTATTTTGAAGGATAAATACTTATTATTTACATACTGTCACTGTCACTGCCAAATCTTAAAATTTGTCAGATAACTTTAACCTCAAAAAATGGCTGTTTGTTTGTTTATTTTATTATTTGTCTGTCATAATAAATATAATATAATGTCAGATCAATCATACACTGCTCAAAATGATCAAATCTTACTAAGAGTCGTATCAGTTTTTTTAGGAACCAGCTGTACCTATTAAATCTAGAAGCTTTGATTAGTATCTCCCATTTTTTGGAAATGCCAGGTAGAGCCAGATTTAAGGCAGTGGGAGTCATTGGGCAGAATTGGTTCGGGGCCCTACCTCCTACCATTAAGAAAATAAATTGTTGTTATAACTATGGTATACAGCCAACTACAGGCTTTTCCCTTTTAGAAATTAAAAAAAATGTTGATCTACTTTTATAAATATACCTATTTTTAAATAATAAAAAATACAAGAGGTGCATCTTGTTACAGTGAAATATTAAAAATAAACATAGTAAAATGTATGGATAAAGTCCGGGTACTTTTCGAGATTTTTTAATTGAAAATTCCTTGATTATATCGGACATGTCTATGTAGTCTTTTAAGATATGCTATCCAATGCTCATTACAGAAAGATGATTCAAACGCTCTTGGCCCATCATAGACCGAAGTTATCATCATTCTCAACTTAAATTTTGAGAATGATCTCTCTCCACTGCATTTAGTTAGCATCAGAAGTTTGTCACCACAACGTCATTGGGAAACACATCACTCACATTCGTTTCTTTTAGTAGTCAGTATATTTGAAATTCTTTACTTATATTTGATGAGCCGATTTCCTCTTTAAATGAATTGAAAAATTCTACAAATTATACCAGTTCAACCCCTGGGTTTTCATCTAAATCATTGCTATAAATGTCGGTAAGCTTCAGTGAGTGAGCTTCAATTTCATTGGGAGTTAAGTTTTTCAAATAATGTAAAAATCCAAAATTGAAATGAATTCATTCATATGCAGAAAGCCCCTGATTTAAGGAGGAAGTGAGATCTATAATAGCGATATAATTTTCAGTCTTAAATTTCTCTGATGTTGTCATTTCAGTATCTCAAATATTTCTTAAAAGAATATAAATTCTTTAAGTGATCGAAGTGCGCCACTCAGCTACAATATTTGGATCTTGTAGAATACATTGTGCTATTTGTCCTCTCTAACATTTCATTCCAAAATATTGCAAATATTCCTGTTTCCAGTAAACACATTCGATTATACAAATCATTTGCATCGCTACGAGTTTCAAATTGTTGCTCATCATCTTCTGAAATTTTGGATAATGCTCCTTAAATCTGATTATAACTATAAACTTTAACTAGTTCTTTTGAGGCTTCACTTCTAGATGGCCATCTAGTAGCATTTACTCTTTTAGGAACAATAATATTTCTGCCACGGTCAGCGTTGCTCTCGCTTAAAGACGCTTTTGATTTTTGCTTTTTGTTAATTTGTAACACAATACTCTTTGTATTGTGATTTAGAAAGAGTAAGAACTTGCAAATTAAAGAAACGCTGGGAGAGAAGTTATTGAAGAGCGTGTGTTGGGATACACGGCATCTCTTAGTAATCTTCTAATTAAAACAAATCCTTTTAATAATTAAAAATGTCTTTAGCAAAACAAACTACGTTTGTTGATAGTAAATACGATCGACCTACATTAGCACATATCGGTGTAACAGTTTAGGTTTGGCCAAGGTCGGTTTGAAATAACAATAGTATTCATTATTTTTATAACCCAGTCGACTCAGCGCTTTTAATCAAAACAATCTTACTTTCATTATATACCAAAACAATAAACAGGACAAGACTAATTATTATTTTCTAATTCCATTGCGAAGAGTAAGTCATTAATATTTGAGATCCCAAAGGGAAAACATCACAGCTACTGAGAACTAACGTACCACCAGCTCTTTACCGTTAGTACTCTAACTTACAAAATAAATGCATCTACGGTGATACGAGTTATTTCATCAACCCTTATGGTAGGGGTAACCAACCCTTAATTATCTAAGGTGGCTCAGAACGTAGGAGCCACCATATGGCGATCCTGCCAGGATCGCCATATGGTGGTATGTGGAACGCCATCTAATATAACTGGTATTTACTGCCACCCTGTGAGCTAAGGGCGGTAGTCTTCAGGTTCTTTTCAATGTTAAGTAGTTAAGGGAGAATAAACTTGGTGTTCGTCGAGTGAAGATGTTTTATTCTCCCTTAACTACTTAACATTGAAAAGAACCTGAAGACTACCGCCCTTAGCTCACAGGGTGGCAGTAAATACCAGTTATATTAGATGGCGTTCCACATATATACCACCATAAGCGGCTTAGTTCAGAGGGAAAAATTTAAACGTCCAGAGAGAAAAAATCTCAAGTGAGGATCCGGGCTAGCTTTACTACACTGAAGTTTGGCTTTGAGATAGTAATAAAAGATATATTGGATATAAAACTATATGAACAATGGAGAAAATGAGACCTTTTAACACAAAATTAACAAGTTGTGTCTATATGTAGAGGAATTGAAAAATACATATATGGTTCATACACCTAGTCCTTCCAATAAATCAAAGAACGCTATAGCAGCAGGACAACACTCAGCTACAGCTACAGCTAAATTTAGAGAGTGGGCGGTACCTACACTGAATCCACAACGCCAAGATATTATACTAAATATGTATATTAATTTTAGCCTGAACACAGTGAACACCATTGTACTTTCCACTCATAACTGACGTGTTATCGAAGGACTGTTCGCTGCAGTCTGCAGTTTTTCAAATCGATATCATCTTCTTGCAATAATGTGATTAGAGAATTAAATACATAAATCTTCTGCTTTATGACAATGATTTGGCAAAAATACATTTTCAACAGGAGAGAAACCTTCGATGTAACGAAATATCACAGTTAATTGATTGACAAAAATTATTCTATGTGAATGATCTGCTGGCTCTGATGCCAGGGAATGAAACGTGGGAATATTTAACAGTGGTTTATTCCAGTAAAATGAAAAATTAAAAACTAACAGGCCAAAACAATTAAAAGAACTATTATTCAAGAAAAATGAAAAATACAAATCTCAGTGGCGGCTCGCGACCTCAGTATGCGGGTAGGCTACACATATACTTCGGGTAGGCGACAAAAAATATCCTACAATTTGTAATACATTTTGAGCCGTCTTGCAATACTAAATGTAATCTATGAGCGCAACAATGTGTAAAAATTGCTTTTGGAGCATCTACTTTAATTTTTGATTGTAATCCGTTTAAAGAGCCAGCCATTACACTTGCACCATCGTAAAATTGAGCAATTTATTTATTTTTGTAATCATATGGCTCAAGCACGTTTGAAATTAAACTATATAGAGCGTCTGCAGATCTATTCTCGCTAACATCAAAAAACCCTAAAAATCTTTCTGTTACCTGACCAACTTTTTTAACAAAACGGATTGTTAAAGTACACTGTGATTTTTCGGTTATATCAGTAGTATCGTCCGCTAGTATAGAAAAAATTGATTTTCATTAGTTTCTGTTGAAATTTCATTTTTTGCGTAATCGGCAAGGCAATCTATTAAATCATTTTGTATTGTTTTTGACAAACCCGTGAACACCCCTTCTATTTTTTAACATGATCCTGGATTTCCTGATCGCGTTTAACTACTAAATTAAAAATTTCTTTAAAATTACCCATGTTTGAAGAATTATGGCTCTCATCACGACCGCGAAATGCAGGTTCTTGTTTTACTAACAGAATTGTAACATCAATTTCTTCAACTTCTTCAATCTTTTTCAACTTCTTCATTATATATCTTATTAGATAGAGAAATTTGTCCAGCTAAAGCACTGTCAATAGTTTGTTTATTTTTTTCTAACCGTTTTAAACCTAAGCAATTGTTTAAATGTTCTTTCGAAGATTCATGTTTTTTTACACTAGCTGATAAATTTTTCAAATTTGAATATTTCTGACTCACCCAAACATTTTGCTTCAAATTTGAGAGCAACAGACAAGGCCAACAGAAAAGTGAATTTTTAAAATAACTTCCGCTTAGCCATTTATGATTTTCATACCATATTGTTTTAAACGATCTCGAAAATGGTCGATTGTCGTTTGTCTTTTCTGTGGATAAAATTGTTAAATTTGATAAAGGCCGGCCCATTGAAATAATTTCTGACCTTTCTTGATTTTGGCGCCTTGAATAAGGCGTCTCGATCAAACTGCATATTACATCGTTTAAAATATTCATATTCGATGACTAAAGTTTTTCCACCAATAAAACTAACACACCTACGTTTCAACAACGTCAAATATTACTTATTTTATTTTTGTATCAAATAATAATTTACTCTTCGAATAAATTGATAAGTTAACAATTAACCTCGCTTTAAATTTTTAATTATCTATAAATTCTAATAACACTTCTATCTATATCTATAAAATATAATGGACGACTGACAAATAACTATTCACAGATTTATTTGTCGTTAGTGAATTATTACTAAATTAATATACAGGGTGTCCCAAAAGTAGTGGAACGGTCGAATATTTCGCGAACTAAACATCGGATCGAAAAACTGAAAAATACGTGCTCAATCATTTTCAAAAATCTATCCAATGACACCAAACACCAATCCCCACTACACCCCCTGGAGGTGGGGTGGGGGGTAACTTTAAAATCTCAAATGGAAACCCCCAGTTTTTCTTGCAGATTTTAATTTGTTACATAAAAGTAAGCAACTTTTATTCAAAACATTTTTTCGAACTGTGGATAGATGGCGCTATAATTGGGAAAAACGATTTATCCTGATACCATAGATAAATTATAGGAACGGTCTAATATCTCACGAAATACACTTCCAAATGTGAAACTAAAAAACAAATTTTTAATCTTTTTCGAAAACCTATCGAATAAAACCAAACATGACCCTCCAACCCACCCCCTGAATGTGGGGTGGGGGGTAACTTTAAAATCTTAAATAGCAACATTCACTTTTTATTACAGATTCGGATCCGTCATGAAAAATTAAGTAACATTTATTCGAAACATTTTTTAGAATTGTTAATAGATGGCGCCTTAATTGGAAAAATTCGATTTATTAGCGCCATCTATCAGAAATTTTAAAAAATGTTTCGAATAAATATTGCTTAATTTTTTATGACGAATCCGAATCTGCAATAAAAAGTGGGGGTTGCTATTTAAGATTTTAAAGTTACCCCCACCCCACATCCAGGGGGTGGGTTGGAGGGTCATGTTTGGTGTTATTCGATAGGTTTTCAAAAAAGATTAAAAATCTGTTTTTTGGTTTCTTATTTGGAAGTGTATTTCGTGAGATATTAGACCGTTTCTATAATTTACCTATGGTATCAGGATAAATCGTTTTTCCCAATTATAGCGCCATCTATCCACAGTTCAAAAAAACGTCTTGAATAAAAGTTGCCTACTTTTACGTAGCGAATCCAAATTTGCAAGAAAAACTGGGGGTTTCCATTTAAGATTTTAAAGTTACCCCCACCCCACCTCCAGGGGGTGTAGTGGGGATTGGTGTTTGGTGTCATTGGATAGATTTTTAAAAATGATTGAATACGTATTTTTCAGTTTTTCGATCCGATGTTTAGTTCGCGAAATATTCGACCGTTCCACTACTTTTGGGACACTCTATATAATTAAAATGCCCTTCAATAGACCGATCTCAAATTTACCTGTTTATTATTCAGTTTTCATAAACAAATTTAATTTGTCCTACCTAGTTTTATTCAATACTTAACCTACTAATAACAGCCAAAATGAAAAAACAAAATTATTTAAAACAGTTTCACAAGACAAGAGAAGCAACTGATAAAAGTTTGGAGGTTCGGCTATAAGACTCTGTGCCTATGCGCCCTTTCAAAATCGTAGAATACGCGAGACCTGCAGCAGGCCTGCTCGCGTAAACAGAGAGAGATCGCACGTCAATTCAGTGTTGGCGTCGTTCTATTTCAGGCTACGTTTTCAAGTGCCTGACCCAGGAAGAATAAGAATCTTATACAGTACTACTGATACTACAAGGAGCGTACAATAATTATAACTACGGAGAAAATATTTTGGATATTTTTACAAATAATTTGGATAATTTTTGCTATTTTATTGTAGGTATTGTGTCAAAATTTATAAATTACAATTTTGAAATAAGTAATTTATATTAATAATTTATATTATTGTACTACATTTGAAGAGGGTAGGCGGCGCCTACCTTGCCTACCCCGACGGGCCGCCCCTGAATCTATAAAATAAGAAATTTCAAGGACAAATTGAACATTTTAGTATCTGATATTACCACCTCTGGCTCTAACGTCATCCCTCATTCTCTGCGGAAGGATTCTTATGAGAGACCGTATATACTCCAAGTCCAAGTTTTCCCATTCTTCTGTTAAAGCATTTCTCAGTTCATCAAGCTTATATGGAGTGACGATGCAGACTCTTATGCGTCTTTTTACGTAGTCCCAAACATGCTCAATTGGATTTAGGGCTGGGCTGACTGCTGGCCAATCTAGAACTTGAATACCAACCTCTTGAAGATATTGCATTGTTATTCTAGCAACGTGCGAGCGAGCGTTGTCATGCATAAGAACGAAATCGTTTCCAATAATTGGAAGAAATGTAACAACATTTTCTTTAAGAACCTCTCTTATATACCGATCAGCTTTCAGGAACCCCCTATGAAACACTGTTAATTCTGTGTGACTTCCAAAGCCGATAATGTCTCCTCATATCATAATCAAGGCGCCTCCAAAATTTCTGGCTACACTTATGTTACTCTGTGCAAATCGCGCACCGGCGCGTCTATAAACCATAGGCGTAACCAGGGGGGTTTTGGGGGTTATAACCCCCCATTGGGATGTACTTTGAGCTCTATACGCTTAACACCATAGCCCTCAGAGACCTTCCAGTAGTTGTAACCCCCCCTTAGGATCATCCTGGTTACGCCTATGCTATAAACTGGAATACTTTTGTCGGATCTACAAAGTGCATATCTTGACTCATCAGTAAAAATAATAACGGCGTAACCAACATGATCCTAAGAGGAGGTTACAACTACTGGAAGGTCTCTGGGGGTGTGGTGTTAGGCGTATAGAGCTCAAAGTACATCCCAATGGGGCGGGGGTTATAACCCCCAAAATCCCCCTGGTTACGCTTATGCCCCATATTGACTGCCAACAATGCGCCTCTCGCCTTTTGTCAAACTTTGTTTATGTACCGGGAACGCAACTCTCGCGTTCTTTATATGATTCATCTTATGGGTCTAATATTTCGCTGGCATATGAAGAATAACCTTTTATTGTGGGTGGCAGTCAAAAGGTTAAACGTGCCATATTGTAGTGCAGAGCCGGATTTAAGGCAGTGGGGGCTCCTGGGCAAAATTGGTGTGGGGGCCCTACCTCCTACTCTTGGCCCATCATGAACGGAAGTCGATTTTTAATTAACTTAAATTTTGAGAATGATTTCTTACCACTGCAGTTAGTTAGCATCACAACTAAATATAAACAAAGTGTCACCTCAACATTTGGAAAAACATCATTCATATTCTTTTCTTTTAGTAGTTGGTACATTTGAAGTTCTTTGCTTATATTTGATGAGCTGATTTCCTCTTTAAATTAATCGAAGAATCTTACAAACTGTACCAGATAGACACATAAGTTTTCATCTAAATCATTGCTATAAATGTTGGTAAGTTGATAATAATGTTGGTGAGTGAGCTTCAATTTCACTGAGAGTTAAATTATCCAATTTTCCCAAATGATGTAAAAATCCAAAATAGTCCTGTCGCCAGTGGGGGTACAACGGCCTCCTTAATTCAGATGGACTTACCCAAGTTTTTTTATGTACATATTTTGACGCAGGAAACAGAGTGGATTCGTGCGAAAAACAGGAAAAAGAGGAAAATGGACACTTCCCTAACACCACCACGAGAAGAATATAACAACACAAAAAGTCCTGAAAAACCTAAAATAATTGAGAAACCCCCACCGATTATAGTAGAAGGGGAGAACAACTTTAACGATCTTCATGCTATGGTACTTAGCTACCAAAATTCTCAAATAAAAGTCATCAACGACAAAACTATAAAAATTAATGTACAAAAAGAGGAAGATTTTAAACTGCTTACCGCAGCATTAAATGATAAGAAATATTCATGGCATTCC
The DNA here is from genome assembly GCF_917563875.1 of Diabrotica virgifera virgifera. Classification (NCBI taxonomy): domain Eukaryota; kingdom Metazoa; phylum Arthropoda; class Insecta; order Coleoptera; family Chrysomelidae; genus Diabrotica; species Diabrotica virgifera. The sequence continues at coordinate 126,515,365 of NC_065443.1, forward strand.
TATGAAAACAAGCAAAATAGGCCCATTAAAGTAATGGCCACTGGATTACATCATTCTGTAAAGCCTAATAATATTGTCCAAGAAATGAGGAGACGTGGCTATAAGCTCATCGAAGCTACACCCAAGCTAAAGTATAATACTAAACAACCTCTTAATATGTTCATGTTATCATTCAGACACGATGAAAATATCGATAAAATATTCGGAATTTCTGATATATTACAAGTTAGAGTTCAGATTTTGCCGTTAAGAAAATCCAGACTCGTGCCTCAATGCAAAAAATGCCAAGCTTTTGGTCATACGCAAAAATATTGCGCAAAGCAACCACGATGTGTTAGATGTACCGGAAAGCACCTGACTATCGATTGTGATAAACCTAAAAATGCCCAACCAAAATGTGTCCACTGTGGAGAAAGTCATCCTGCAAACTACAGAGGATGCATGGTAGCAAAAGAAATGCAGAAGTTAAAAGACAATCGAAATAAGAGAACTACAATACCTAAACAACCACAAAGGGTGCAGCAGCAGAATCCGATATACAAAACCAACGAAAACAAAAAAACCTACAGCCAAGCTGCTAGAGGTAATATAGAAATTGAAAGTACTAACCCAAAACACAGCTCTAACATTGAGAGCACTCTCCAACAAATACTGGAAACACTGACCAAAATGGATGAGCGTATTACTAGATTAGAATATAGCACCAAAGGAGCTATTCCTAAGAATTTTAATGCCAGATAGTCTGAGGATAATGGAATGGAATGCAAATGGACTACTGCAGCATCAACAAGAACTGCAGACTGTCCTAGACATTGAAAAAATAGACATTTGTCTCATTTCTGAAACACACTTTACAAATGAAACCTACATTCATTTTAAAGGATTTAAAGTATACCATACCTTACATCCGGATAATACAGCCAGAGGTGGTAGTGCTATCATAATAAAAGAAACAATTAGACATCATCAAGAAATATGCTACAAAACAGAAATGTTCCAAGCTACTTCAGTATGTGTTAAAACAAAATCTTTTGAGCTTATCGTTACCGCTGTCTACTCTCCACCAAAACATAACCTCAAAAAAGATCAATATCTAGAATTTTTGAATAGACATGGCAAAAGATTTATAATTGGTGGTGATTTTAATGCCAAGCACACCCATTGGGGTTCTAGGATAATTACAACAAAGGGGAAGGAACTCTTGCAGGCAGTTAAGCAATTAAAATGTGAAACACTTTCAACAGGTAAACCGACTTATTGGCCTACTGATTCCAACAAAATTCCAGACCTGATTGATTTTTTTATAACTAGAAATATTTCTGTTAATTATTTACATATTGAAGAAGCTTGGGACATGAACTCCGATCATTCACCCATCCTTCTCACAGTTAGCGATACTGTTATTCAAAGCCAGCCACCTCCTAAACTGACTAATAGACTAACAGATTGGCGGAGTTTTCAGCTTCACTTAGAAGAAACAATCAATCTCAAAGTTTCACTAAAAACTAGATATGAACTTGATGAAGAAACGGAATGTTTTGTTAAACAAGTTCAACAAGCCGCTTGGAATAACTCACCTGAACTGATTCATAGAGTTAAAGGTAATAATTACCCTAAAGAAATTAGAAAGCTAATCGAAGAAAAAAGAAAACTCAGAAGGATCTGGCAACGCTCTAGAGCTCCATCTGATAAAACAAAACTAAATAATGCTACACAACAGCTTAAAAGAGAAATTAAAAAAAATAAAAACGAATCAATTAGTAACTATCTAAGAGAATTGACAAATGATAGCACAACTGATTATTCCCTCTGGAGAGCCACTAAGAAATTAAAACGACCGATAATGCAAAATTCCCCACTAAGAAATACAGATGGAAGCTGGGCAAAAAGCAATTTAGAGAAGGCTAATAAATTTGCTGAATATCTCGAGGAAACATTCCAGCCAAATGAAGGTGATAACACACTGCAATGGGAAAATGCCACACAGGAAGAAGGTGAAATTAAACTAGTCACCCCAAAAGAAGTGGCCGACGAAATTAAATCAAACATCAATCCCAGGAAAGCACCTGGGTTTGACTTAATTACTGGGGAAATCTTAAAACAACTTCCTAGAAAAGCCATAGTAAAACTGACATATCTCATAAATGCCTCGTTCAGATTAAGATATATTCCCAAGATATGGAAAGTGGCTGAGGTCATAATGATCCTTAAACCTGGAAAACAACCAAATACAGTATCATCGTACAGACCGATTTCATTGCTACCCGTAATTTCAAAGCTGTACGAGAAGCTTTTGCTGAAAAGGTTGAAACCTCTCATAGATGCTAAGGCTCTAATTCCATCACACCAGTTTGGGTTTCGAGAAAGTCATTCAACTATCGACCAAGTCCATAGAATAACGGATATAATAGAGAGGTCGCTAGAAGGAAAGAAAGTTTGCTCAGCTGTCTTCCTCGACGTAGCGCAAGCTTTTGATAAGGTATGGCACGAAGGACTTAAGTACAAATTAAGCAGGATTTTGCCAAGACAATACAGAGAATTATTGGAATCTTATATATCAGAGAGAGTTTTTAGGGTTAAGCAAGAAGAAGCCTACTCGGAACTAAAGGAAATCAATGCAGGAGTACCACAAGGTAGTGTGATAGGACCGGTCCTATACCTATTATACACTAGTGATATCCCTGAAGTACAACATAATACAATAGCTACCTTTGCTGATGACACTGCCGTCTTAGCCGTAGGTGAAGACCATGAAGAAGCAGCAAGAAAATTACAAATATCTCTTAACAGACTTAACGAGTGGACTAAACGCTGGCGAATTAAATTAAACGAAATGAAGTCAGTGCATATAAATTTTACAAACAAGAAAAATCAATACATTCCTGTTAACTTAAATAATACTCAGATACCATATGCCGACACCGCAAAGTATTTGGGTATTACACTAGACGCTAGGCTACGCTGGAAGGCCCATGTTAAAAAGAAACGAGAACAGCTTAACATGAAGTATAAAAAAATGTATTGGCTATTGGGAAGACAATCCACTCTCTCAATCTACAATAAAATACTTTTGTATAAACAGATTATAAAACCTATATGGACATATGGCATCCAACTATGGGGCTGCGCTAGTAATACAAATTTAATTATCATTCAACGATTCCAAAACAAAGTGCTAAGGAGCATTGTCAACGCTCCATGGTACTATAGGAACAGTGATCTCCATAGGGACCTAGACATGGATACTGTTAACAAGACCATAGAAAAATTTGCCAAGAGTCACGAACAACGACTTCTTCAACACGTCAATGTTGAGGCCATCCAGCTCCTCGACAACACGGATCTAGCTAGAAGACTCAAGAGGAAGAAACCCTTCGAGTTAGTTAAGTGAAAAATAGTGCACGGTGCAAGTGATGGTACAAGTTAAAATTTGTGCAATATATTAACAGAACCTAGGGGGTACTATCGAGTTTGTCCTTAGTCTGAAGTTTTTTAGTAGTAATTTAGGTTAGAAATAAGTTGCTCATTGATCACATTATTTGATCAGATTGTAATGTTCTTAAGCATCTTATTGGTGTTTAATAAATAAAAAAAAAAATATTTTGACGCGTAGAACACGAATTTTTTGGGTAACAGTCGTTCCGGATGTCGATAAGATTGTTATAAACAAAGAACTTGAGGAATCACATAACAGCGATTTTTTGCAAAACAAAACATTTTTTTTGTATTTTTTGGGTCATTCTAAGCAAACAATGTTTTTACAAGTTTTTTCGTAGGATGCATAGTTTTCGACATAAATAAACGCGGTTGAACTTTAAAATATCGAAAAATTGCATTTGAACCGGAATAACTTTGGATTGAAAAATAAAATAGCAATTCTGCTTACCGCATTTGAAAGTTCAAGTCAAACTCTATCGGTTTTGATTACATTCATTGCTAAAAATTAATTTTTTTATTGTTAAACAAAGCTATTAACACATAGTGATTGAATGATGTTTTCAATGCATTTCTCATTTTGAAATCGAACGAGTAGGCGCGCATACAGACAATTTCTACATAGATTACGTACATTAAAACGCATGCATTGGGCACGGGAAACACTATGTGTTTATGGCTTTGTTTGACAAATAAAAACTTAATTTTTAGCAATGCAAATAATCAAAACCGATAGAATTTGACTTGAACTTTCAAATGCGGTAAGCAGAATTGCTATTTTATTTTTCAATCAAAAGTTATTCCGGTTCAAAAATTGCAATTTTTCGATATTTTAAAGTTCAACCGCGTTTATTTATGTCGAAAACTATGCATCCTACGAAAAAAAATGTAAAAACATTTTTTGCTTAGAATGACCCAAAAAATACAAAAAAATGTTTTGTTTTGCGAAAAATCTCTGTTATGTAATTCCTGAAGTTCTTTGTTTATAACAATCTTATCGACATCCGGATCAACTGTTACCCAAAAAAATCGTATTCCACGCGTCAAAATACATAAAAAACTTGGGCAAGTCCATCTGAATTAAAGGAGGCCGTTGTACACCCCCCCTGGCGACAGGACTAAAATTGGAATGAATGGATTCATATGCAGAAAGTCTATGACTTAAAAAGGTAATGATGTGACTGAAATTTTGAGTTCTAAACTTCTCTGATTTTCTCATATCTTTCGAAATTGTCACGTCTTGACTGTATAATTTATTTAAGTGATCTAAGTGCTGCCACTCCTGAATTAAGGTCAATATTTGGATCTTGAAGAATGTGACTTGTGCTGTTTGTCGTCCTCCCTAATATCCTCTCTGTTTCCAGTAAACACATTCGATTATAGGTACAAACCATTTGCAATTCTGTGAGTTTTAAATTGTTGCTCATAGTCTTCCGAAATTTTGGATAATGCTCCTTTAATCTGATTATAACCTTTAACTACTCCTTTTGCGGCATTACCTCCATGACCATCTAGTAGTATTTGTTCTTTTAGAAACAATAATATTTTTGCCACGGTCTGCGTTGCTGTCGCTTAAAGACGCAGCTTTTAAACATTCTGTTAAGTTGTATCTATATGTACAGTAAGTTAAAAATATAAGAAATTCTAAGAAATTAATTCTAAGAAATTCATTGTTAATTGATTGATATAAACTGAATAATATGTTAACTTCTTAATCCTTGAAACTATTTCATTTAATACGTTTTGACCCATCAGATGTACAATTTCCTCACATATAGTTGATGAAAGATAGTTGACATGTCCGTTTCCAAGTTTTGAATATTTATTAATATGGTGCTTCAAAAATTACTCATATTCAGCTAATAATATAGGAGTATTCCCAAATAATTTTCATTTTGTGATCAATTCGACAACTCATTTTCGCTACGAAATGCTAAATCATGTATTCACAAATAAACTTTATAACACTAAAATTAGTTTCTGAGTTACCATTTTCCAATAATTCTTTATTTCTTCGGCCTTTTTTGCTATTTCAGTATCAATACGCCCAATTCTTTCGTGTGCTTTAGACATTTCGTGATCTTATAAGCCTACTATCTGCTTGTTTCTAATCACAAAATCCTCTGTGACTAGAATGTGTACGAACACTAGATAAGAATTTGCAAACGAAGCAATACACTCACCCGGTGGAAGGTGAAAAACATAACAATGAACAATGTATTAAATTATCACTCCTACGCTCCCTCATTTTATACTTGTCATACATTATCGAGTTCCTGTATCTCCTGCCAATATCTGTTTAAATGAACCTCTTTATGTTTGGGGCTTTGTGGGGGCCCCCGAAATGTGGGTGCCCCTGGCAGCTGTCCAGCCTGCCACCCCTTAAATCCGGCCCTGCTGTAGTCGTTAACAGTAGAGCAGTAGCAGGCATTCTGGCTCTGATTTTCATGATAAAATTTTCGGTCAGTGCAGTGTATAATAAACGATCAGGTCCAGGTCGTAAGCGTATGCCATGATTTGCATTGATTTATTAAAAAAAATGAGAAAGAAAAATGTCCCCCTGTTTTCTATTGTATAACTCAACATTTCTCATAGACCTCTCCAGTGCTATAGTAGCTACAAACAATTCATGCCAGCATCTGCAACTCCTCTCGTGGTAACGCCATACATGATTCAAAGACTTTCTGTGTGGTCCAGATCCAGACAGAAATAAAGAATAGAGAAAACTAAATCAGAACTTGTTCAATGCAGAAGTAGTTTCTGTGTGTATATTGGCTTCTGCATTAATTACATTTTGAAATATACAAACGTTAAACGAGAAGATTTTTGTGAAATTAAAATAAAACATTATTTTTAATTAAATCCAAAAAAGCCCCTGTAAATGCGCGTAAACTCATAAAGTATGTATAAATAAAATTTTAACTTGGCAGAATTTGAATGAATTTATTTTTAAATTATTTCATAACTAAATTGATTTAAAAAATATATTGAACGCATGTAATTAAAATAACTTGTATTCCCCCAAATAAAGTTATTGGAATATTGAAATTATATTCTGGACGGTAGCATGCGCGTTGCAAGCATCGCTGATTCGATCGTTAGTGTTTTTCCCATCTCGGGACTCGGGAGTAGTTCTCCATTTTGAGGCGAGGCCTGAATACGTATGTTGGCAAAGACCATTTTTATTTTCAGTTGGCCAAACTGAATTAACGTCAATTTCAACGTCACCCGCCGCGCTGTCAACTTTAGTTTGTTGTTAATTTAAGAAGCTTTTTTGTTAATATTTTAGTTATTTTAAGCTAATATTTAGTGAATAAAAATGTCAACCGTAAGGCGTTCTGCTATTTGGAACGTTTTTACAGAAACTCACAAATCGGATTTTATAGCAACATGTAATATATGCTCGCAAGAGTTTTCATACAGATCAACGACCACAAACTTAATGAAACATCTCCAAAGGAAGCATCCTAATATTAGTGTCGATTTAGGTCCTCCACACGTTAAAGTGAAAGATGGGTAAGTTTTAGAATAATACTATTTGAATCCTTTCTTTAAATTTATATATAAAGGATTACAAAGTTTTATGTATGTATTTTTATCTTGTTAACCCTCTAATGCTGCCTCAACAGCTAAATTCACTACAAAGAGTAATTAAACAATGAAATTCAGTATAAACAAATAATGATCACATACCTAGTTTCTTTTAAATATTTATTATTACAGGCTTACAACTTATTTATGTCCTTTATACACAGCTTTTATTGTACTATTTAAATATTGCTAAATCTGGTAACATTTTTTCATTTTAAATTCAAATTTTCACATATTTTCCTTATTTAATGATATTTTTAGATAATTTGCCTAAAAAGGATTTAGACAGAGTTGCCTTTTCAGTATTGTTACTCATATTTGAAAGCAAACACCCATTTTATGGAATTTTTTCTACTTTAAAGTCTTAATAAGTCCAAGTTAAACCAGATATGACCTATATTAACACATTCATGGACACGACTGCATATGAAGTCACTTACTCCATAAGAAGATGTGTCTACATCTGAAGAGTGTCTGTGAATGTGTTAAAATTGATGATAGTTTTATTCACATAAAAAGGAGAAATACTGTTAAGATAGTAAAATTATCTAAAATACCACATACTTTTTGATTAGATATAACAATGACAATTTCTTTATTGTTGTTATGGTGGAAATGAGTGCATTTGATATTTGTGTTCAAAGCTTAGTCGAAAGCTGTCTGAATATTAAAAGAATGAAGCTATATCTTCAATTTATACTACTTTTTTGAGTATTAATCAACCTAAATCCCTAGATACCATTGAAATTTATATTTTTTGTTTGTTTTTGTTTGTCACTATTCAATTTTAAGTGTTAGCTTTAGCTTGGGAATATTTTGACAGATTCATTGTCAGACAAATAAAACACAAAAATTCCTCACTTATAATAGCTCAAATAAATTTACTGGTGTAGTGGTGTAGACTTCTTTTTATTGAAAAAAAAAGAAGAATAATCATGAATAATGTGAGTGTATATCATTAATTTTCATTATACACTTTACATTTGTAAATACAGTCGAACCCGCTTATTAAAATCCCTGTTATAGGAATATCCCGGTTTATGGAATATAAATTCAAGTTCCCGAAACATTTCCATTTACTCCTTAATAAATTTATCTGTTTATTGGAATAGCATCTAACTAGATAATACCGCTTATTAGCATATTTTGCAGGTCAAAGAATATTTTTTTTACAATTTACTAAAAATTTAAATTATGTTTGGTATTATGGTTTGTCGTCAACGGCCTGTAGTGCTGGATTAGATATTATTAGGGTAATAAATATTTATTACTTTGTTACGAATACCAATTCGATCTTTAGCATGGCCGACAAATGCATGGGTCATAAAATAATTTTTATTTGTCTACACAAAGGCACTGTTGCCTGTTATAAAATTGTTAGAAGCAGTTTATTTAGAAATCACTCAGAGTACCTACTTGTTTGCAAGATGGAATTATGGCTTCGTTAAATTCGAAAAGAAGAGAAAAGAACAAGAATGTAACAATCCATTTCTTGACGCCAATAAAACTTCTATTCAACCCATGGATTAAGGATGACCACACGGATTAACAACGAAAAGCTAAAATTACCAATAATTTCTCAAGAAAAAAAAAGTAATTTTGTTATATATGCATTTTAATAAGAAAATATTTACATATCTACATATTGCATACATTTCATATTAATTATATAATGTATTCATTCACATACATGTAATGTAATTTGGTATTTAACACATACATAGATAAGTACTAGTTACACTACTGTATTATTGACGTAAAAAGACCTAAAACCATTTACATACACTGATTATGTAGGTACATATTATATGATATACATATCGTCATAGTATGCGTAATAAAACTACATATTGGCATAGTATGTAAAACTACACATTGGAATAGTATGTAAATAATATTATTACGTATATTCGGTAACACTTATTTCGACTAGCCACCAATGATCGGTTATTAGAATATCTCGGTTATAAGAATATCTTTGCCTTGCACAAAGGCTATTCCAATAAGCGGGTTCGACTGTACATTATACTCTCCCTATAATGAACATGGGTATTATGAAGTTTTGCTTAATAATGAGGTACACATGGCCCGAATTACAAAGTCGTGTCAAACGCTTCCAGGCCATCCGAGTTTTCAACGTTTTGGTAAAATTCTATTTTGAAATTTTGAATACATTATTCTTTTAAGAATTCACATCAAATTGAATTGGTGGGACGAAAAAGTCGACAATTTCTAGAGTGTAATACTTATACTACATCCAAAATGCATGCATTTTATATCGTGGTATTATAGTTCTATGGAAACACAAACTCTGGATTTTTTCCTGTTGGACTCAGCCACCCAATATATGAGATCTTTTACAGTGATTTTTTTCAGGTTGTCAGTAGTTAACAGCTTTTCCCGCCTTCTAATACAGTCCGTTCCAAATTTTTTCTATAATAAACAGTTTTATAAACTGCAGAATACCCTGGTCCATGGGTTGCACTTAGGTGGTCATATTTGGCGGTAGGAAAACAGCTTTTCCACTTCCTTATTGAATATCGAAAAGGATGGAACAAATTGTTTTTCAAATCATTCCTTAAAAAGTGCACTATTCATCCATGCTTTCCAGGCTAACTTTCGGATAATCTGAACTTTTCGGAATCTGAACCAGCTGTCCCCCAATTAGTTCGGATTTGCAGGGTTCTACTGTATTTGGTTATAAAAAGGGAAAATGAGATCGAAGAACACATTTCTTTACCTTTCAGATTCAGATTCGTTTATTCATGTCAATAACACAAGTGTTTAACACATGTCAAATAAAATTACACAAAGATTTGGACGCAATACAAATTAAAAAGATGCACAATACGACTAAGAGTGTTAATAAAAATACTAACATTAAAATCACACTAAATTTGATTACATTAACAATGGACATTGCTTAAAGTCATAAAATCCTAAAACTTAAATGCAAGAAATTCCTCATTACTATAAAAAACATTTTCTAACAAAATATCTTTAATTGTACTCTTAAATTGATTTAATGGAAGACACTTTAAACTATCTGGAAGTTTGTTGAAAAATTTAATAGCCCAGTATCCTGGCCCAGTTTGACACCTCCTCAATCTCCAGTAGGCTGGCACGAGATGGTGTTTATATCGGGTGTCATGTTGGTGTATGTTCTCATGGGTTTCAAAGTGCGCCCCTCCCCTCTTGATAAACATTAGGTTCTCAAGTATATATAGAGATGGAACAGTGAGAATTCTTAGGGACCTATATGCTTGCCTACAATCATCCCTATACCAAAGACCAGCAAGAACTCTAACTGCCTTACGCTGCCAACCAAAGACTGTCAACATTTCTGCTGAATGACCCCAGACTAAAATGGCATAGGCTAGATGAGACTGAAAAATTGCATGGTACGCTGTTATTAAGACTTTATCTGAAACATTAGATGCCAGATTCCTGAGTACAAACAGATTTTTTGCTAGCTTTTTACTTAGACTGTTGATATGTTCACCCCATTGAAGCTTGGGATCTAATAATACACCCAGAAATCTGACACTGCTCATACCATCATTTAAATTCTGTGTGTCTCTGAGAGAAAAAACAACTCTGTTGGTTTTTGCTGCATTGAGCAGTAATCGGTTTACGCAAAACCATTCATTGGTCACTGACTGTGCAGACATAGAACCCTCAAGCGACTCCCCAAGTGTATCAGTTGTAAAATACACTGTGGTGTCATCGGCGAAGAGTGTGTACTTTGCATTTGTGTTAATGCTCGTAAGGTCATTAATATAAATTAGAAAGAGAATGGGTCCCAGAACAGAGCCCTGGGGAACCCCAATATTAACAACACTCTTTCCTGATAACACCCCAGAGACCCTCACAACCTGTGTTCTGTTTTCTAAGTAAGATTGAACTAGTTTTACACTGTAAGGACAGAAGTTGTATTTTTTGAGTTTTTGCAAGAGCATTCCATGATCTACACAGTCAAATGCCTTGCTCAAGTCACAAAACAGAACAGTATTAAACTGCAACCTATGAAAGGAGTCTACAATATGTGAGACCAAGTCCAGTATGCCAAGTACTGTGGATTTGTCCTTTCTAAAACTGAACTGAGAGTCTGAGAAATAGTTATTATTTTCAAAAAATGTGGTTATTTGTACTGCCATAGCTTTTTCAACAATTTTAGAGATTATTGGAAGCAGCGAAACAGGTCTATAGTTTTCTGGATTCTTAACGTCCCCTTTTTTATAAATTGGTGTAACAATTGCTTTTTTAAGGACTGATGGAAATTTATTTTCTTTAAAGCATAGATTTATTAGTTTAGTGAGTGGGCTTATAATAATATTTTTAATCATTTTAATAAGGTTAACATTAAATCCATATATATCATGGCTATTTTTATTCTTTAAGCTGTTTATTATATCCCTCGTTTGATTAAAGGTAATTTCAAGAAATGAAAAGGTGTTTGTATGATTGACATAATTAATTTTATTAATAAAGTCAATATTTAATTTTGGAATATCTTTAACTATATTAGTGGCAATTTAGGAAAAATAATCATTGAACTGGTTTGGCGTGATCTTGTGATCTTCTAATGAAGACCCTGATTTTCCTCGATATTTGTTTATCATGTTCCACATGGTTTTCTGTGGATTTTTTGAATTTAATATTATTTGGTCATTTGACCTCACTTTGGCTTTCTTAATTTTATTTTTATATTGATTTCTGAATTGTTTAAGTATATGATGGTTATTATCATTTTTATGTTGCCTATAAAATTCTTCTAAAAATTTTAGATGTTCCCGCATTGCCTGTAGGTCATTTGTAAACCATGTGATTTTTTCAGATTGGTCTGATCTTACTCTATATTTTTTTGTGAAAAAGATTCTAAAAAACAACTTTCAAGAATATTCATGAAGTGACAGAATTTTAATTCAACATCAGTGTTATCTTCATAGATAAAATCCCAGTTTACTTCCGATACTTTGTTGAAAAATATGTTCTTACCTTTTTCAGTTATAGGCCTAATAAGCATAGTTGTCTCAGTAAAACCTGTAACCTTTTTTTGAATCTCAAATTTGACAATCTGGCCTTTGTGATCTGAAAAACCAGTCTCAAAAACCTCAGCAGAGTACAGGGGCAATCCAGGATCCATGAAAATATTATCAAGACACTTATTACCCATTGTCGATTCATTTATAGTCTTGACTAGGTGAAAACCTTCAAGAATGCCTTGAAGTTTACGGGCACTTGCATTGTCAACAAGAAAGTTCACATTGAAGTCCCCAGCAACAAGGACTTGTTTATTTGGGCTTAATGTGCCTAGAACTCCTTCAAGAGAGTCCAAAAAGATGTCAAACGGGCCAGAGGGGCTATGGTATACTGCTAAAACTAACAAGTTAAAATCTTTTAGACATATACAACAATATTCTATACAAAAATCAATTGTAAAAGTGTCATTATTAACAACATTAAAACATATAGTATTTTTGACGAAGATCGCAGAACCCCCTCCTCTATTTTGTGACCTTGCCGTGTAGTTGGCCAATCTGTAGCCCTCAATATGGACTGTTTGGATTTCCTCGTCTGCCAGCCAGTGTTCTGTAAGGCATAGAATGTCTACATTCTTGTCCTTGATGCATGCCTCCAAGAGACCAATCTTGTTTCTCAGTGACTGCATATTGAGATGAAAAACACTAAGGGCCAATTGTTCGAACGCTAATCAACAATGATCACTATCAAATAATTAATTACTGTCAATGTCAACTTTGTTTGGGTTGTTAAAAAGTCTGTGGAGTCTATAATCAATTAATATAACAATAATTATTAACATAATTAATAATAAATCTCATAATTGTAATTAATTATGTTTTCAGCAACCCAAACAAAGTTGACATTGACTGTTTTGGTGACAGTAATTAAATATTTGATATTGATCATTGTTGATTAGCGTTCGAACAACCGGCCCTTAGAGGTATTGGAGATTCACTTGAGTTTATATCTTCTTCATCTTTTGTCCCTGGTGGCTCTGGATATTCATAAAATGGTTGACTGAGATCCCAATTGGCCAAAGGGACGTATCAACAATTTCATTTGCCTGATCTGTGGGAACTCCTAGCTTGAAGGAACTTCTTTGATCATCCTTTTTAGTGTACATTTTCTGGCAAATAAACCCTGCTTTCATTCCATTCTCCATTAAATGAGCCTTAACGGCTGCCGAGTCCACTGAGGGGTGGAAGCCGGTTACAAAGAACCAAGTTTTGGGGGATGGTGATTCAGCTACCTTGAGTGTTGTGACACTTGCAGCTGTGCCTCTGATTGGTGCCGGTCTACGATTTTTAGGGGCTGCTCTCTTTCTGTTTTGGACAATGGTCCAACCTTCAGTAGTTTCACTCTCATTGGTATTTGTTAACTGATGTTTTTGAAGTTGAGATATTTTGGACTCAGAATTATTGATTTCCGAATCCGAAATCTGTTTTGTTTTTGTTTTGTTTGTCATGTCGTTGACGTTGACATTATTGACTTTGACTTTTGGCGAATCCATTGCTACCAACTGTTGTTCATTGCGTTCGATTTTCGTTTCCACCTGCTCCGTTTGATCCGGTTTCAATGCGCCGGCGCCTGAGACGTCATCGTCAGCGTGAGAGGATATGATGAAGGCAGGCGAAAGGTGCGGGGAAGAGGACGAAGGATGTTTACCTTTCTTTGAGCGTGAAGTCTCCGGTTTTTTTATGGCATTCTCATACTTTTCCTTCCACAGATGGGCATTTTCCTGTAGAATCTTGTTTTTGTCAGTTAATTCATCCACTAACCTTCTCAAATCTTTTATGTTCTCTGGCGTTACATTTTGGCTATCTTTGTCTTCTTTAACCTCGGCTTCTGAGCTTCCGCATCACAACAGTAAATACGACTTTTGTCGACGAAAACTACTTTTCCGGCCCAATCTCTGTTCACACAGGAATTGTGGAAAAGGCTACCGCACTTAACACAGATTACCACAGTAGAACTTTTTGTTTTGCAGCATTTAAATGCCGTTTTATCGGGAGCGTCGTCTTTCGCATGTTTCACAGCTGACGCCATCTTTAATTCTCCTGTTTTTGGTGGGGCTGTAAATAAATACCCCAGCTGCCTGTATACAGAAATGCCTAAAATCTGTGTGCTTACCTAGGCCAGGGATGTAATAAACTCCACCATCTGTAAACTTCTTCCTATTTACCCACTTTGGTGAATTGAATGGTGCTTTTCAAAAATTTGCGAATGCATATCTACCTACATATTACATCCAACCCTCATATCTGTACGCAAAAATACTGAAAATAATAAAAATGTAGTTACGTTTATGTGACAATTAAGCACATAAGCCCCCATTTCTTAGTTTAAATCATTATCTCCAAGAACAAATTTCGAAACAATTTAATAAAATATATTAAAATTTTATTACAAACAATGGGTCACCTACTAATAAATTGTTCACTTAGTGTTTGCTCTGTACATCTTGTAATCTATTATCTTTATCTCTATTTTAACTCAAGAATTTTTCCAATCACATTCTAGACCCCCAGAAAATCAAATTGAATATGTAATCGAGAGACAGTTGCCAATGGAGGAGGAAAATAAGGAGTGTCAATTTAAAGTCGAAGTCCAACCTCTTGGAGACAATAGTGAGTTTATATCAATGACTACAGGCAATGGCAAAACAATATCCTATGTTTGGGAATTTTTTACAAAATTGCCCAACTCTGATTATCTAGCTTCTTGTAATGTTTGCCAAAAGGAGTTTTCTTATAAGACAACTACCACGAATCTAAAGAAGCATCTAGAAAGGAAGCATCCCGAGAATTTAGCAGTAAGTGATGAAAGTCATACATTTATAGTATATAATTCTGCAGATGAAGCATCTGATAGTGAGCAGAATGTTTCACCATCCATTAGCATGGGTAAATCATTCCTATGGAATCATTTTACAAAAATACCAAATTCTGACTTTTTTGCTTTTTGTAATATTTGCAAAAGAGAATTATCTTATAAAACAACCACAACAAATCTTAAAAGACATCTAGAGAGGGTCCATTCAGAAGAATTATCTACATTTGGAGAATTAAATTCTCTATTGTGGAATTATTTTACAAAAATTACTAACTCTGACGACTTAGCTTATTGTAATATTTGTAATGAACAGTTTTCCTATAAGAATTCAATCTCAAACCTTACAGAACATTTGGAATCACAGCATCCTGAATATATATCAGATAGTGACAGAAATAATACTAACAGTATGGACTTCAGTTCCATTGATGAAGCAACTAGCAGTAACAACTTCTCTTCAACTCCTAAAAAGCCTGTGTCTCATATTTGGGAATATTTTACAAAAGGTGTTAACATGCTAGCTACTTGTAACATATGTAATCACGAACTTTCTTGTATAAAGATTTCCGATCTCCAAAATCATCTTGAAAGACAACATCCTAACTCAGTGATAGGAAACGAAAATATATTGGAGAATTTTGTTGATTGCAGTGGTACTGAAAAAAATGATTTTGGATATGTTGAACCAGGCCATAGAAAAACAGTTCCCCAGTTGTGGGAATATTTTACAAAAATCTCCGACATGCAAGCATATTGTAATTTTTGCCATCAACAATTTTCTTATAAGTCATCCACCTCTAACCTCAAGGAACATCTGAGAACTAATCATTCTGTTGTACTTCCTTTAGACAAAGAAAGTAACAATGTCTATTTAGATTTAAACATGTCAGATGTTTTTAGTATATCCCAAACTGCAACAAATGAACCTACAGATCCGTTTAATGAAGAGAATTTAAATTGTACTCAAGAGTATTTTGTTACTTTAGGCCAAGGCGCCAAAGATATGGGAATGGCTTCAATCCAACCAAATCCACCAGCTCAATCAGTTCAACTGATTCAAAGCCCTAATGAAATCAGCGTAAACATTGAAAATAGAGAAGGAGACTTACAAAAAGAAGGAATAGATACTGAAACCATATCCAAAATTAATCAATTTAAAAACGACCAGGATATAGGTGAATATATATCTGATAAAGCTAGAAATAGCTGTAGTACTGGGAATGCTGATTCAAGTAAAGATACATATTTTTTATGGGAGTTTTTCACAAAAGTCTCCCCTTTAAACTACTTAGCCGAATGTAATTTATGTAGTAAAGTAATTTCTTTTAAATCTACAACGTTTAATCTTCAAAAGCATATGACTAAAAAACATCCCGAAGAGTTAAACAAGGAACAATCAGATCTGGTGTCAACAAAGACTAAAACAGATGACATTACTGGTATTAAGAGACCATCTACTGTATGGAATTATTTTACAAAAGATACTTTTGAAATGACTATAAGTTGTAATTTGTGCAAATATATTACATCTTACAGATCAAGTCAAGGAAGTACTGGAAATCTTTGGAAGCATATCGCTAGGAAACATCCTCAATTATCAGACCAAGAAGCCAGTAATGATGAACATTCAGATGATAAAAGTGTACAAAAAGAAACAGAAGGTGAAAATTCACAAAAAGACAGATTTAACTCTTACGCTGATGAAGACTCTGATAGCAATGAATCTGATACTGATGAAAAAGACACACAAAAATGTCGCCAACAGTTGAATAAAGATGACAAAAGACATTCTTCTGTATGGAAATATTTTAAAAAACTTTCTCCTTCCAATATTCCACAGTGCAATATTTGTTTAAAGAAAATGTCGAGTAAATCAGGTACCAGTAATCTTTGGAAGCATCTCAATAGAAAACATTCTGATATATCAGCCGATACTAGCCATAGTGATCAAACTTCTGACAATGAAGAAGTGCAAGTAAATAGTGATGATGAAAAAGGTGACAAAAGACATTCTTCCGTATGGAAATATTTTAAAAAACTTTCTCCTTCTAATATTCCACAGTGCAATATTTGTTTAAAGAAAATGTCGAGTAAATCAGGTACCAGTAATCTTTGGAAACATCTCACTAGAAAACATTATGATATATCATTTGATAAAGATAATAGCTATAGTGATCCAACTTCTGGCAATGAAGAAGTGCAAGTAAATAGTGATGATGAAAAACATGACAAAAGAAATTCTTCTGTATGGAAATATTTTAAAAAACTTTCTCCTTCTAATATTCCACAGTGCAATATTTGTTTAAAGAAAATGTCAAGAAAATCGGGTACCAGCAATCTTTGGAAGCATCTCAATAGAAAACATCCTGATGTATCAACCGATAAAGATGATAGCCATAGTGATCAAACGTCTGACAATGAAGATGTGCAAGTAAATAGTGATGATGAAAAAGATTGTAGTAAACAAAGCGGAAGTAGTGTACAACCAGATCTTAATGCAAAATCAAATAAAGAAGAAGGAAACCGTGATGAAGAGGTTGGTACAAGAAAGCGCTCATCAGTTTGGAAATTTTTTACGAAAGTTCCATTTTCTGATATTTCCCGCTGCAACTTATGTCAAACTAAAATGACATATAAATCAGGTACCACTAGCAATCTTCGTAAACATCTGGCTCGGAAACACCCTGAACTATCTGTAGACAAAGATGGATCCTTTGTCCAGGAAAAAGAACCTCTAGTGGAGTCCACACCTCAAAAACGTGGTCGCAAATCAACCAGTCGTGAAATAAAGGCTGAGGTAATAGATACTACTTGTGAAGAAGTCAACACGCCTCGTAAGAGAGCTTCTTCCGTTTGGAATTATTTTAAAAAACTGCCAAATTCCAAGATCCCCGTTTGTAAAATTTGCAATGTACAAATGTCTAGCAAATCAGGTACTAGCAACCTTTGGAGACATATCGCAGGAAAACATCCCGACATTAAAGCTGATAATGATGAATCTAGCAGCGACGAAGAGTCTGATGATGAAGAACCCCGGAAGGAAGAAGAGCGAAAGCCACATGATAACAGTATAAAACTTGAAGAAATCGAAATTAGTATAGAAGATAAAAAAGGCAAAAAGAAGCGATCTTCAGTATGGAACTATTTTGTAAAACTTTCACCTTCTAATACATTACGTTGTAATATTTGTAAAACAGAAATGTCTAGTAAATCAGGTACCAGTAACCTTTGGAGACATATTGCCGGAAAACATCCTGAAATACAGACAGACAAAGATTGTAGCAGTAGTGATGAAGACTCTGATGACGACGACCAAGTGAAAACTCAAAAATGTAAGAGAGAAAAAATTAAATTTGAAATAGTAGATCGTGACAGTACAGATGAGGAAAAAAAAGGTGGCAAAAAACGGTCTACAGTGTGGAAATACTTTACGAAACTGCCAAATTCTAATATACCGTGTTGTAATATTTGTAAAGCCCAAATGTCTTCTAAGTCAGGTACTAGTAACCTATGGAGACATATTGCTGGAAAACATCATAATATACATAAGGAAAAAGAAGGAGGCTCCAGCACTGATGAGCATTCCGATAATGATTCCGTTTCTGAAGATGAGTTAAAGGACACCAGCAAAAGAAGATCTTCAATATGGCGATATTTTAGTATAGTTTCCGATTCTGATACAGCTAGGTGCAATTATTGTGGGGTGGAGCTGGCTTACAAGTCAAGTACCGGAAATCTTTGGAAACACGTAGCCAGAAAACATCCTGACGAAACTTCAAATATTATTAATGAAAGCACCAGTGAAGAAAGTTCTGATGATGATGAAGAACCCCAAAATGACGACCATAATGTACAGTCAAAAATGTGGAAATATTTCACCAAAGTTTCCGATTCAGATTTCTTAGCTTCGTGCAATTATTGCCAAAAGAGATTTTCGTACAAAACTAGCACGGGAAATCTTAAAAAGCACGTATATAGAAAACATTCTAAACAGCTAGCGGAAAATTCTGAAGATGACACAGATGAAAATACTTCCAGTGACGGCGAACAAAAAGATTCGAATTCTGGGAAAAAGGTATCTCCTATGTGGAAGCTGTTTAGAAAAGTACCGAATTCTGACTATATTGCTTGTTGTCGGCTATGTCGAAAAAGGATCTCATACAAAACGACTACTAGTAACCTTCAGAGACACATTGGACGGAGACACCCGAAATATCTAAGTCTCAAATACAGAAACCGCATCAGCTACACAGCCCGCAGAAGAAACACTGCGTTGTGTGCTAGAAATGCTCAAAAGTACAAAAACGAATTGTTAAATTTCAATAAGAGTGGATCTAGTCTATGGGACTTGTTCTCGAAAATCGAAGCTTCCGATTCTATAGCTTCTTGTAAAATTTGTCGGAATCAGTTATCTTATAAGACTACGACCGGTAATCTGAAGAAGCACATGTATAGGAAACATCGTAGCCTATTACCGGTAAGTAAAGACACGGAGAAATAATTAATTTTAAGCCTCCCTTAATGTTAACATGTATATCAATGTTTTATGATATATTTCAATCGCACTGATTATAGGAAATCCAAATCTCATTACAAGCAAACATTACTTTGAGTTAATAACGAAATAAAAACATAAACAAGAGCCATGCTCATATTTTTGGTAAATAAATAATATGTATGCTACGCAGCATAATGTAGAGGCTTCAAGGACTATGGTTACTGTTGAAATCGTCAAGAAAAGCATCTAAATATACTAGATAGATGAGAGAAAATAACAAAACAGACTAAAACTCTGACAAATCTACCTGAAGCCACATGTGAAAGCTAGTTATAGGTGGTAGCAATATAAAATAGAGCAACATCCTTCAATATAATTAGTACCAAATATAACTTATGCTCTTTCGAAAGAAATGTATCATCGATATGTTTTAATGATAAATTTTCTCGAAATACAGAATAGAAAAAGGCAATAACGTCTTGAAGAGTATAAAAATGATTTTGAAATCTTACGGTACAAGATGAAGAGTCTGAGTACTTCCAATGCCAAACTTGGATGAAAAAAAATAAAGCCAATTAATAAATCACCTAAGGCATTTGCGAAAAGGCCTTGCAGACATATTTTACGTACATTTTAAAAGGACTATTGATTTTTGTACAAATCTGTCTTTATTTTTGATTAATCTCCACTCAACATGACTACTAATCACAAAAGAGGAAGAAACAAGAATTACCAATAAGTAGCAATAGGTGTGTGACAATATAGAAAATTTTTAGAAAAATAAGATGTGATTAAATCCTCAATGATGACCAATTGCACAACCTTAGATGTATCATTGGTACTCGTCTTTTTGTGTTTTTCAATCAAAATTACTTTTCATCTTCACCATCACCAAACATAAATACTGTCATATACATCATGATCTGCTTGTATAAGACACTTAATATCCAAATATTATGTCACAATGGAATGCCCATTTAAATAATGTTTTATAGTAAAGTTTAACAGCCACTAAGGATGAATCATGTCATATGATTGCTAATATTATAGACTGAAATTTGCTAGGATTGCTATGATAATTTGCTTTAGTAAAAGGCGAAAGATTTATTCGCTCTGAAGGGAAACCAGAGACATTTTTGGAGTCATCGAAGTGACTCCAAATTTATATGGCACCCACCCACTAGACCTGTACAGGCTGGTACAGGGTTCCAGAATTCCGGAATGGGTTTCATAAACGAATGGAAGATGTAAAATAAGCCAAGTGGCTACAGTACAACCGGTTCACAACAGACGGCTTCCAGGAAAAAAAAAGATAATTTGCTAGAAAGTTACTATAGACAGAAAGATGCTAAAAAAGAGAAGGCTTGTAGGAATGTACCAAGTAAGAAGTGGAAGTATTTGTCTTACTGAGATTTGGATTTTCATGGATGTATGTGTTTCTGATATTTGGACCTTCTCTAATTGATGTTTTATACAGTGTGGGCCAAAGAAAAGAGTCCACCTCGATATTTGGCAGTAGTTATTAGATTTTAAGGAAATGCCGAAACAAGTCGATTTTTATTTTTATATTGCAATTTTTTGGCATATATTTCATACTAGTGACCTCATCCATGTGAGCGTGATGACGTAAGCGATGATTTTTTTAAATGGGAATAGAAGTCGTGTGGCAGTTCATTTGAACGGGTGTTCAATTCTCTATTCAGTAATATAAACATTAATATCATTATTTATACAGGGAGAACAAAAAAATTAATTGACGCAAAAATAATTTAATTTTCGCTTAAATTAAATCACAAACAGAGAATCCCACTTACCTCTTGGCAGTTTGAACATTTAATTTAAGCGAAAAGCAATGTTTAGTTGCCAAATGAATCTTTTTTTTCTATTTTCTGACAGCAGTAGAATGTATTTTGATATAAATAAAATACACACATTATTCTTTTTGCGTCAATTAATTTAATTCAGAAATTTTTTTTTGGTCACCCTGTATAAATAATTATATTAATGTTTATATTACTGAATAGAGAATTGAACACCCTTTCACATGAGCTTACTAGACAAACGCTATTTCCATTTAAAAAATCATAGTATAAAATATATTTATCAAAAAATTGTAATTTAAAAATAAAAATCGACCTGTTTCGGCATTTCCTTAAAATCCAATAACTACTGCCAAATATCGACGTGGACTCTTTTTTTTGGCCCACCCTGTACATAAGATATTTAGTCATTTGAAAACTATTAACATTTTTTTACGTTGAGCTAAACCTACATGTTTAGCTTGGACATTAAAAACCAACTAACTGTATTCAGCAAGTTTTATCAAATGATAATTGTATTGAAATTTTAGAATGAACAACCGCAAGATCAAGTCCAATCATATTCGGAACATGATGAAGATCAAAAAGATGAAATTCCAGAGATGAAAGTAACTGAAAACACCGACAACATACCAATTCAAACAGTCAGTAATGATGTCGATAATATCGACGACGATGACTTTTGGAATATGGACACCGCTAGTGATTCTGACGATCCAGAATTCAGACCATCTCCCACGTTTGAGGAAGAAATTGATGTGAAAACCGGTTCGACTGGAAAGAAAAGATCTCTCATTTGGAATGTTTTCACTGAGAAACCATTCTCTAATTTTGTAGCCATTTGCAATGTATGTAACCAAGAATTTTGCTACAGAAGTACTACCAATAACCTCAAAAAGCATTTTCAAAGGAAGCATCCCAAGTTGTCCCTGGAACATAAGATAGAACGAGTTGTAGAAGTAAGTCTAAGCAACTATTATCAAAAGACATAAAAAACTTATCTGTGACAAGAATCATTTTTGATACACACATACATACACATAATAGTCCTTGGGCCCACATATAAAATTATTATTTATGACCACACCGTCGAAACTTTTTTTACTTGTTATTTGGGCGGAGTCGGACCAACTTGGAGCTTGGCACGTTATGGTGGTGGGGCGTTTGTCTGTCAAGCTGTCACGCAGTTGTCAATTTTATGCAAGAAAAAAATTTAAAACCACATTGGGCATTTTATTTTTATCAATGGTTCTTATCATATAAACAGCGAAAACAATTTTATCGGACAGAAATATTGGGCCATATGACGCGTCGGACACGCAAGATATATCAAATTTATGAAAATAATAAATTTATTACCACATGGCTAATTTTGTCGGATGTGTTAATGTGGTAACCTTGTCGGACAATTTTCACGGGGCTTATGCGCAGTCGGATGCGCCGAACATGTCAATTTCCAGGATTTTTTTTATTTACAACCATTTTTCCGACAAAAATAGGAGATTGTAAGTAATTATATTCTAAATAAAAAAATCTAAGTGTCCGACAAAAATATTGGGGCAAATCGACAGTCGGACATAAAATTTAATTGTTATTAGTAAACTATATTTTTAAACTATGCTGGGTTCGTGCATCCCTTATATTCACAACCATTTTTCCGACAAAAGTAGTAGGTTACAAGTAATTATATTCTTAAACAAGAAATGTAATTGTCTGCAAAAATGTTGGGGCAGACGAACAGAAAGCTTAATTCTTTTAAGTTATCGACGTCCTTAAGAGGAGGCATTGTCAAAAAAATTTTAAAACAGTTTTTCTCGGTTACTTTTGAATCGATTTGGCTGAAAATTGGTACACACACTCAGTACAACATTTAAAAGGGCGTGACGTAGAGTTGTACTCAAAATTTTCCAAAAAATTTACAAGAGGGAAAATTTTGATCTGAAAATTTGTGTACATACTCCTTGAACAATGACAAACATCGTTCTGTAGTTTTTTCTCTCGAATTTTCAAAAAAAAAAATTCCGGCAAGGGCGAAAATTTCGGAATTTTTCTGAAAATTTTCGACCCATTATTGCTGTCCGACAAGTGATCCAATATGCATTACATAATATGTAAAAAAAAGTACAAAATAAGAATGACATCTGTGGTAATAAATAAAAAATTCCAGGAAATTGAGATCTTCGGCGCATCCGACTGCGCATATGCCCCGTGCAAATTGTCTGACAAGGTTACCACATTATTGTAAAAAGGTTTTATGGTAGATTCTGGTAAAATTAGCCATGTGGTAATAAATATATTCTTTTCATAAATTTGACATATTTAACGTGTCTGACGTGTCATATGGCCCAATATGTTTGTCCGACAAAATTGTTTTCGCTGTTTATATGATAAAAACCATTGATTAAAATAAAATGACCAATGTGGTTATAAATTTTTTTCTTGGATAAAATTGACAACTTCGTGACAGCTTGACAGACAAACGCCCCACTACCAAAATGCGCCAAGCTCCAAATTTGTCCAACTCCATCCAAATAACAAGTACAAAAAGTTTCGACGGTGGGGTCATAAATAATAATTTTATATGTGGGCGAAGGAGTGTAACTTAGTGATTTATCTACACTTTTTACAGAAACATATTTGTTCGTTTATGTCTTATCGGACTATTCAGGCAATTAACAAATGTCTTCTGTATTATAGGAGAGCACAGGTGCTGATTATAGTGACGTAAAGGCTGAAAATAAAAGGTTCATGGACGACGATGATAGAGATTCTTCCGATGAAGCAGTCTCTAATTCCAAACGGAAACGTTCGCAAATCTGGAACTACTTTACTAGAAAAAAACCTGGCGAATACGTGGCGACTTGTAACCTATGCAAAAAAGAGTTAGGTTTTAGATCGACGACCTCTAATCTGAAAAAGCATTTGGATAGGAAGCATCCTAATATTGAGATTAAGTCGGAGAGTGACGATGTGAAAAAGGTGAGTTATTTTTTTAATCTTGATATCTTTGTAATGATTTTGATAATCAATAAATTCTGTTCTGTACAAAATTCATGGATTGTGCCAATATATTTTACTGACGTCTAAGAAGTGCGTAAACATATTTTTCCTCCATTATTGTTATCTCCGAATTCTGTCAATTTAACCCTTTCGTTCACCGTGTCCTCAATTGAGGACAACCTAATTTCTTGTATGTAGCTCCATAGTATCTAACTCCACATTACCCTTGTAACACATTGTCCCCGATTATGGACATCCTATTCCGTCCAATGAGCACTCGTGCTGACATCTAACAGCTTTTGAACAAAATATTTAATTTGTTGAAATATAAGTTTCTATAGTTACTTATGACTGTTGTATACAATGTATACACAATGCAATGTTCAACTGTGTATAAGTAAAGAAAAAAATTGTTTTGTAAGATACCATACATTATTAATTGAATAAATTAATTTAGTTTTTGGTTTTTGTCAGTATTAAAAAAATATCTAATATTTTTAGTCCATTGGCTTAGGATATCCTCAAATGAGGACATCTTGTAGTGACCAACTGTGTTGTTGCGAACTCGCTATGTTGCAAATTTCAGATTTTTAGAAAGAAATTTAATCCGTGAATGAAAGGGTTGATGGAAAATACTGTGTCAATAATATTTCTTAAGTACATGCAAGGTCTTAAGTATAAGCATCTTGTTTGACTAGGGGTGAGAATGAGATGTGGATTAGAAGTTAAGTAATAGTGGAAAGTAGCCTAGCTTCATCTCTCTTCATAGCCCTTTCAGTACAACATATTCGAAGGAATATGCATCATTGTGAATTTGTTCGTATACCAACTGAAAAATTCTACTTTTTTATTATTATCATCCTCATTAAGCTTTGATGCAATTGTGCATGATATGGATGCAACTTTTTCTTTATTTTTACTTTCTACACTATGACCATTCATTTCAACAGAATTTGCAACTTCTCTCATAGTAATATGCGGATTCTCAGTGACACTAAGGATTACATTTAATTCATTTTCTTCATTTACAATAGTATTTGTTCGACCAAATTAAAGGCTAAATTTTTGTGATTTCGTTGCGTTGTTAGGTAGTTATTTCTCAAGAGGAAATATTTGTTTTGACTTGATGAAAATGATGTTTTTTACAGGATGTTCCAGAAGTTCCTGTCAAGACTTGTTTGATTTGTCTACAAACCGATCAGACAGAGACCAGGGAGTTTGTAACAGTCCAAAATTTAGACCTAGGAGAAGGAGAAAAGACCTATATGACTAAAATCCAAGAAATTATGAATCAACCAGTGGTAAGATATATTTTTTTCTCAAAAAATAAATTTAATTGTATTTGAGAATAATGATAAGTTTTATAATTGAGATCTGGGTTTCTCAGATCTAATTACACTAGGATTATATTCGGGCCCTTACAGCTATCTGGAAAGACTTCTCCTTGTGCCGTCTTTTAACGAATGTTGGCGATCACTTCTTTAAACGCTTCTCTATCTTTTGCAACGTGAAATATCTGTTCAACACTGAGGTTAGTCCAATCTCCTCAGCCAATATTTCTTCTTTCTTCCCAAGCCTTTTTCCCCTCTACCTTCCTTGCATGATGACGTGTAACAGCGAGTATTTAGCGTTACGAAGTATGTGGCCCAGGTACAATGTTTTTCTTTTTTAGTTGTGTTCATCAACTTTCTGCCATGTCCAATTCATCTGAACACTTCTTCGTTTGAGACTTTTCCGGCCCAAGGAATTTTCAGAATATGCCTATACAGCCACATTTCGAATGCCTCCAATTTATTTACGGATTGGGATTTTAGAGTCTTAAAGCTTCTACCCGATATAGTAGTTGCGGCCAAACATAACATTCGACGAACCTCAATCTAATGGCCAAACACAATGTCTTATTTGCAAACATTGACTTGTATTTTATAAATCCTTTTCGAGCTATTTCTATTCTGATCTTTATCTCCTCATCTTGATCTAATTGTGAGTTTATAATTGCTTCGAGGTATTTATACTTGTCGACCCTCTCTAGCGGTTTACCCTCCAATGTTAGATGTATGTTGTCATCAGGGTTTTTTGAGATCACCATGTATTTGGTTTTATTTATATTCACTGTTAGTCCCATCTTTTTGTTTTGTCTATTAATGATTTCTAGGAGAACTTGTAATCGTCTATATTCTCTGCCGTGATTGAGGTATCATGTGCAAATCTTATGTTATTAATTTTGCTCCCTCCATGCCAATATGGAAAGATATATGTATTGGCTTTAAATATATTATTTTAGTGTTCATGGTCCTAAACTTTCTGTCTGTTTCTGTGGTTTTTTGCCCCAATATTCAGATTGTGCCCAAAGCAAATACATTTTTGGTATGATCCTAAAAAAAAATTACCCGCCATTTTTAATGCTAAGTTTATTCTTCTGATAGTCTGACATAATTTTGGTCCTTTCTTGAATTTTCATGGTTGCTAATATAATACCTGTTAAATGCAACTTTCATTGTTTTGTCAAAAATCTTGAGTTTTCAGTGTTACACGCAAAATTAATTTTTATATTGATCTTAAATGTCTATGAAAGATTATGTTAATTATACAAGTTATGTTTGTCACCAAAAATGTCTTTTCTCTCTCTCTCTCTATCTTTCTCCCTCCCTCTCTCTCTCTTCCTCTTTTTGTCTTCAGTTCTCTCCCTGGTCATTTCTAGTATATCGTGCATAGGTCTTTAGCAACTTTCATGGAAGATCTTGTTTGAGATCAATTTCAGTGTCTTCGGCTTTCTACCTTCATTTCTTACTATTACACCTATTTCATTACTTTATGACATTTTCAAAATATTTTATTTGTCTCTGTTAGATTTGGACTTGGATTAGAGAGTCTCTTACTGATCATCTAAAAGAACTAAAGGTCAGTAAGAGAGGACCACGGTTTTTCTTTACCAGACAAAGAAAATAAATATAAAAATTTCTCTTGTTGCAGGTGATAGATGAAACACACGTCCTTTGTCAGACGTGCGTTGAAGATATAGAGAAAGTGATTCAATTTAAAGAAAAAATATCCAAGGCATTTGAGTTCTGGAGTAAAATTGAGGCTGAGCCAGAGCCAGAACCGTTCGATAATTTTGCTGATGATACGCATCAGTCAGGTAAGTGGTAATGTCTTCATATATGTATACATTTATCATCAAAACCCAGCAAAATAAAAATTGTCACGAAAAACTAAGTATTTGGTAACAACAGTTTTTTACAAAAGGCATTTACTGACATAATTATTATAAAATATTACGAAAAATTTTTTTATAGATTAACAACCCATTTGATCCCACGACATTTATTTTTCGACAATACAAAATTTTTTGAATGTTCTTGTTGAACCTGGGTTAAATAGCAAAAATTCATTGTTATTTGACATAAAAAATTGAATTTTTAGCAAAAAGTAGGTGTACTCATACGAGTACAATGGGCTGATCGGGAGTCAAAATATAAACATTGTGTAAAAATGAAAATGTTTTATTTTCTTACAATATAGGAAGATACATACGTACTTGGGTATATCCTGTATTATAATCTAACTAGCATGAAATTGTACAAAACAATCACGTTTCAAACACAGAGTAACTTCACACTTTATACTACAAGTCCAACGCACTTTATTGGCATAGACTACATCGAAGTTGTTTGTCTATTTTCTTTGGAAAATGACCGCTTTCATCCATTTTTAGACTAATTGGCACAAATTCTGCTAGTCGGTTTTTAGAATAAGTAGATTTTTTAAGGTAGGTATTTTTAAATTTCTTGGAAACGGGTCCACGAAATTGCACTAGTCACCAATAATTGCGCTCTCGTGCATATATTATGATCTCCAGTAAAAAGTAAAATAGCCAGAAATATCTTTATCTCTTCCTGCGTTACATAAAGTGAATATTATTATTTTGAGCTGCATATATACTTGACTGTTCTGTAATATAAGTATTCAATAATTTCATTGTCAAAAAATTTCTGGAAATAGTCCGATACTAGATTTACCTAGGATTTACTCTTTCATATCATCCAAACGGCCGTGTAACCTGTTGCAGATGCCATACTAATATCAGTAATTTCTTCCGTCCAGTCAGATTCTTTGGTTTTATTTTGACCCTTCAATAAATTTTCTTTTCTAATGGCAAGGGGAAGATTGTCTTCTTTGTCAGAGCCATTACTCATGTAATGAACTATTTCTCTATTTCTCCGGGAATATCATTCGGAAAGCTTTGGGTCTGAAGATCATCCTTATCTATGTCCTCATTGTCAGTTTGATAGTCAACCTAGGAGGAATAACTACCGCCGATACATCTTATGAGTGAAACTCGTTGTCATTTGAAGCTAAAGCGGGTGTTTTATGTTTTCCATAAAATCCGATGGGACTCATAGGCCGTAATTCTTGAAAATCAATTCCAATACAAACATTGAACATGAAAGAAAAAAACCAAATAAACATATTTGATCTCATACAAACCCAATGTACTCATATGAGTACAAGTCTATTTTGTAACATAAAAACGAAAATAATAAAAAAATTCTTACACTGTATAAATAAACATTACCAATACTTACCCTTCCAACAATAAAAGTTAAAAAAATGATAAATAACATCAAATCCACAAAATAGCAACACTTCAATGATTCAACAGAAATATGGAGGTTAGCTTCTAATTACTGCGTCACAGGTTAGGAAGAGGAGCGCCTCCAAGGGTATAATTTGTGAAAATCTACTAGAACACTTTCTAATAGAATCGGATATATACATGGAGTACCAATCTTTTGCAAGATGTGTCTCTACTAGGCCATTTTTGCTGCTGTACTCGGACAAGTACAGTGGGACCAAATGGGTTCTCTAAAATTCGGGACTCGTTTCGACATCTCTCATATTTACTGAATCTTACTAAAAAAGTAAAGTTAGTGTAACCTTCTGGCTAAGGTCTAGCGTTAGAGTTTTAAGGTCGCGCAAGTGCCCCTAACATGACTTAACGACTACTTACGTAGCCGGTACCGACGTCTTTACGTGCACTTCGAAGCACGGCGATGGCTCAGTTAAATTAGAAATTGAAAAATTTGTCAGTGTCAGGAAAAACTAGCCACTGAGTCTTACTGACCTTACTTACTGAGTCGTATTAACATAAAAGTGGAAAAGCGGCTGGGTTGTCAATAGCCGATGAGAACAGAGATGTCCAAACTCGTCCTGAAATTTGTTTTAAATACATTATTGTTTTTATGATTTGTTGATGGTTTCAGTTAGAGATTAATAAATGTTATTACTTCACAGACTTCACATTATACATTTCTCCTCCAAGAAATTAACGCGCCACCTTAGAAATGGGTCATTTTTGATGTCTCGAATTTCCTAAACCTGTTGTCCGATTTGAGTGATTTTTTCAATATCTTATAGCCTTATTCTTTAATAATATCGCTGAAATAATATTGATGCTAGACAGGTAAATTGTCATTATATACTGAGTGTACTAATCAAACTGTGTTTTTTTTTCTCCAAAGTTCGCAACACGCTGTGGAATATTCTAGCATTTATAAAATACTGAAATTAACACCCAACTATAGCCTTAGGTTTTCTTAGCATTTTGTTTTTTGATTCATTGGCTTATGTTGGATAATAAAAAAAGGTACTTTAACAACTAGCCATGTTTGTCGTCAATATATTCTCATTTTATGCTTATTTTAATAATTAAGCCTAAAGTAAGCTATGAGAAATTAACAATTTTGAAAATTAGTAGATTTATTATTTAAAGTTTCAATTAGGTCCGTAATTTTTTGTTGTTGTTTGGTGGAAATGAACCACGCTACAAGAAATTTGACCCGCGATGATTGTTTTCATGCAGTGGCCTTACATAGCGAAGTACTTAACTACCATGCTATCGGCTCCTTATATTGGTAACAATTTTTTGCTAATGCACGTTAATGCGTTAAGACGTCACATTGCACGAACTGTAACCGAATATTTACAACAGGTAAAGCTTGGGACTTGGAACTGGCCATCGCATAGTCCAGATTTTAACCCGATCGAAAATTTGTGGGGCATAATTATTGACAGGAGACTACGACACCGTTTACCAACTCCTAGAACCTCACAAGAGGTAGAAACAGTAGCTCTCGAGATTAGGAATGATATTTATCAAGACCAAATAGCATACCTCATTTGTAATATAAAAGTACATAATATCTCCTTTTTTGTCAACATAAGCGAATCAATAAAAAACAAAATGTTAAGAAAGCCTAAGGCTACAATTGAGTTTTAATTTTAATATTTTATAAATGCTAGAATATTTCACAGGGTGTTCCTAACTTTCAGATAAAACACAGTATGATTGTTACACCCGGTATACAATGACAGTTACCTGTCTAGCAACAGCATTATTACAGCGATATTATTAAAGAATAAGGCTATAACATATTAAAAAATCACTTAAATCGAACAACAGTTTTAGGAAATTCGAGACATCAAAAATATCCAAATTTTAAGATGGTGCGTTAATTTTTTGTAGAAGAGTATAATTATCGTCATTGATTTTCTTTTTATTGTACTCTGTTTTTAATGAACTATTATCTAAGTTTATCTTATCGAAAAGTTTTGTTCTAAACGTTCCTATTTGTCTCCTACAGATTACAGCGATTTAGAAGACGGCGAGAGTTTGGCTAAGTTCACTTGCAGTAAATGCAACAAAGTATTTCCCTCTCCGTCTGTTATGCTCAAGCACAATTGCGGACAACAACCTCGGAAAGAGAAACCTGCGGGCAGACGAGAGGTCGTCGATAAAGATAACAAGTACTATTGCGAACATTGCGGCAAATGTTTCAACATCAAATGGAAGTTGAACAAACATTTGAAAAAGTAAGTGCGTTTACTATTGTGTTTACAGGGAGTCTCAAAAATTTATAGAGTTTTGATAGTTGTCCCACTATTATATATACCGTGAAACATAATGATATCCGTGCCACGCCGTATGATCTAGTAACAAAATGTTGATTACAGTTGAGTCCATGGTTATTTACCCGCGCGTCATCATTTACAGCATATGAAATAAGTCGGAAATTTACTCCACGCAACAGCAAGTGGCTACTGCTCCGATCACGGATTATATTATAAAATTTGACGTTATCAAATAAATAATGGAATGTAAAATGTTAGTTTTGCTTTAAAATATTGGTGCCGAATTAGGTACAGTTACATTTGAAGTAGTTTAATGTATGTATACACCGGTATTTTAGGCGTTAACGCCCTTCCGGTAGGGATCTATGGGGGAGTATCGCCGAGCCGCAAGCCCTTATCCCTTGTCGTACTGCTCCCTCATAGGCCGATCAGACGCCCGCATATTCCAGTCTAAGCGCCAGATTCATATTTAGAATTTTAAACTGACGCGTTAGCATTTTTGTTTTCCGATGACCTGGATGGGCTCAAACTCACATACCTCACGTCGAAGTGAAGTGGCGGTCAGCCGCTAGTCCCACTGATCTGTCCGATCGACTGAAGTAGTTTAATAAATTCTTTTAATATCATTATGCTTTGTTTTTAAACCAGGAGTAAACTAAAAAGACAGATTAACACCCAAGAAATTCACTAGGAAAGTCACCAAATACATCTTCTTTTTTGGTTAATCATGTCCGCCTTCGAAAGTAATCCATAAATATTATATTATACTAATACGTCGCCAAAGAGTTCTAAAAACAACTGTTTTTCATATAAAAGCAGACTAAAAATCTGAAAATTAAAGTTAACTTAATTGACCTAAATGCCAATAGTGTCAAAATTTTATAATTTAGTGGAGTAAACATGTCTGAGGTTGGAGGCAAGCATTACGGCGCGGTAAGTTTGAATTACTCTCTTAGTTTTACCTCTTGGTTTAAAAATAGGGTTTTTTTTTAAAGTGGTTTTTTATAGTTAAACAGAATGTGGTGACAAGACAGTGAAAAACAAGGCTACTAAATATTTGACACGGCTTGAGTTGTTTATTAAATAAGATTGATAGTGTATTTTTTGATAAACAATTGATTTGAGACATGAAATTAATAAAAAGTTATTTATTTACTGTTTATTATTTATGGAAGATTCAAGCAGAGAATACACCAGGACATATTCTGTGATCCAAGTATTTTGTTGCTAAAGATGTTCTCAAAATTTATCTAAGCGTTCCATAGTAAAAATATATTATTAAAAAAATAACTTTTTCTCTTTTCTCGAGTATTAGTTTTTATTGTATAGTATATAAATTATTGTTATCACTGAATACATAGTAAGTGAAAAAATTATATTAATTAACTGAATTAATAATTTAAGCGATTAAACAAGTAGCGGTTATCCAAGAACAATCAAAAGCCATCTCTAAGTTAATGATGACAATGTCATTGTCAACTAATTTCCATACCAGTGGGAATTTTACTACACGTAATTTGCCGTGTAAAGAAAGAAAAAGTAGGGATAGCCGTAAAATATTTGCGCCGACGCTCTTAATGGTTAATATTATAGAACAGAAAGATTGTAACAGAAGATAGTAAAATATAGGGGTGGTCCTATTACGCATATAATCCGTATATCTTAGAAACTGTACATTTGGCCACATTGAAAATATAAAACTTTAATTATTAAGAGGAAAACGAAAAGCCCTAGATCAACGGTTCTCAAACTTTTTGAGTCATGTACCACCTACAGTTCCTTTTACTATTTTTGGTACCACCTATATTTTTAGATTGTATTACCAAGACTTACTAGGTACTACTATTTTAATTTTCTTTTGTGTACCACCGCAAATAATGATATGTACCACCAGTGGTACATGTACCACAGATTGAGAACCACTGCAGATACAAAGTTTACTACCTTTTAAACAATTAGAATAATTGAAATAAAATTTAGTAAACAATATTTTAAATCCAAGACTTTTCGTTAATAAACTGCTTTCTGGCTGCATCTCGTATCTCCAGATTTTACATATACAATATATTGTATATGTCATGCATCCCGGAGATACGGGATGCAGCCAGAAAGCAGTTTATTAACGAAAAGTCTTGGATTTAAAATATTGTTTACTGTATTTTATTTCAATTATTCTAATTGTTTAAAAGGTAGTAAACTTTGTATCTAGGGCTTTTTGTTTTCCTCTTAATATGAGAGATGTCGCTAGAATGCTGTCAAGAGGTGGAACCATTGTTTTCGCGATGGTTTCCCTGAAATAAGTCAGATTGTTTATATTCCTTCAGATTTGTGACTGCATAGCTTCACTGATGACGCATGAGGATGCTGAAATGGCTATATGGAGATGGTGGTCCAAATCTGAACCGAATATAAACAAAAATCTGCATTTATCTTATAAAACTTTAAATCGCTGTTCCATGTAATATACATTAACTAACATTTTGTTCCTTTATCATACGGGGTGTCACAGATATCTTTATGTTTCCAACAGTAATTCCTAAATTGATTTGATACGATTAGAGTAAAGGTAAATTGACAGGATTCTTGATTTATGGTATCCTTATTAACGTATATTACGTATATATAACGAGGAAGACTCAAAACTAGATGGGCGAACCAGATAGTGGAGGACCTTAAGAAGATGGGAGTCATAGAATGGGTAACCATAAGCAAAAACAGGAACGAATGGAGGAAAATTGTAGAAGATGCCAAGTCACAGAACCAATTGTAAAACCAAAATGTTAATGCGGATTGATTCACCGCGACAAACGAATCGGAAGAGCCCAAAAAGGGCGGCAATCACTCCGCTAGGAGTGTAAATGCCATGATGATGATTAACGTATATGTGCAATTACTATGAAATTATTCATTTATTTCTCTCAGAATATAATTTTTAGTTTATTACCTTTCTTTCCAGATGTCAGATTGCTGCCAAGCAGTTCGTCTGCACCTTGTGCAATCGAGTGTTCAAAAAAGCCTACCATCTCAGAGAACACATGGCTTCCCATACCGGTGAACGGAACTACAGTTGCAACCTATGCGGAAAAACCTTCCAGAGATCGTCCTCGAAGCACAAACACATGCGCAGCCACAACGCCAAGCCGGGTGAAAAGTCTAAGAAGACGCCGTTCTTGTGTACCATTTGCGGCAAGAGTTTCCCGTATAGTAATGGAGCTTCGAGGCATATGAGGGTGCACTTGGGCGAGAGGAGGCACGAGTGCCATATTTGCCTAAAGAGATTCAGCCAGACAACCCACTTAAAGGTATTTATATATTTGATATTTCATATTTTAAATTATTTTCAAGGATTTATGTCACAGTGATAATTCTATCTCACTCTGTTGTCATTTATGAAGTACGGCTGCGGCCATTGAGTCGTTTACACCCTTACATATCTAGTAGCCCATGTTTTGAATTTTTACCTTGTTTAAATGCACATTCTACGTCAAGGTAACGTTAATTATCAGTGGCGGACCCAAAATCTTCATGTGCCTTGTCCGTTCCGAACGTTGGCAATTAACATGGCTATTCTGACTTTGTTATGGCAGATCTGAATGGTTCGGCAGCAGGGCCGCCGAGAGGAATGAGCGGGCCCCGGTAAGAAGTGAATAGCGGGCCCCCGGGAAGAAGTGAAGAGCGAAAATAATTGTTTAATTTTGATAAAAATAAAATGATTAATAATAATAAGAAACATTTCAAAAATAAATTTTATTAAGTTTTGATTATAACAGTGAAAATATTTATACATAATACAGGTGCTTTTCGAGTTTTCTAATTGGCAAAGATGTCTATAATTCTGTGGTTCCAAGGAAAAGGGGCATGAGTCACATTTTTTCTTGAAATCGTCAAAAGAGTTTAACGAAAATTATTTTAAATTTTCTATTTGGTAAAAGGCCACATGTCTGAAAAATGTAATGCATTTCTTAATTAGGGCCATTCAAAAATTAGGCATGAGTCAATATTTTATCTACACCGATAAAGAAAAGGGGCTTGACTTAAATTACGCCTATTAAATGGCACGCAGCGCGGGGTTTTAGTTTTGGAATAAGGCATCTTGTCGACTTAGTTCTGGAATGCGCTACGGAACGGCTCAGAACTCACAGGCACTTCTTACGGTTAACGTTGTTTAAAGTGTTTTTATGTGTTTATTTGGTATTACCTTTGTGTAAATAATACAGCTATTTAAGTGAAAATTAAATAAATAATATCTTTGAAAATGTCTCAGTCTAATAGAAGCAGAAAGATATTAGATTTGTTGTTGGAAAATGCATCACAACAAGCAGGTTAATACAAAATAACTTTAAAAATTTTAAACTTAATTTTTAATTTAAAATATTTTCTGTGTCTGTAATATGTAACACGTTTTAATCCTTTTGATTTTACTACATAAGTCTGTATGTTCACAAAGAAGGGATGGCATTAGATAACCTTTTTGCCACATTCGGCCCTAAATTTTTCAAAAATACATTAGTTTTCTCAGGATTAAAAAAAATGAATACATTTAAAACACATTGAAAATTTTGACAGGCGACATTTTGCGCCTTTATTACCCTTAAATGAAATAATAAAAGTTGTATTATGCTTTGTATAGGAAATTAAGGACTCTAATATGGACCAGTGTAATAATTAGCTATAATGTTGAAAGTGTTTGGTTTACTTCTTTTCAGGCACTTCTTCAAGTAGTAACTTTTTTGTAGGAGAACAAATACCAACTGTTAATAAATCTAAAAGTATTGAAGATGGTAACTAGATGTACATACATATTTTAACTATTTTAAATGTTCCTTCTTTGTCACACTTCATCTACACATATCTACATTACACTTTTTATAGCTGCTTAAGATGTTCTTATTTCCTCTATTGTTAATATTTTTTCTAAAATCCTGTAACCATCTTCTTGATATCGTCCTATTAGAGGTAATTATCACGAAGTGGACTTTTATGAGATTTTGACATTTTCATCAATTTTATCTTTCAAACACTACAGTATTATAATAGTGTATTATTTGTGTAGATTTAATTACCTGTTCGGCGATTGATTAAAGAAATGAGTTTAAATTTCTTTGTAATAGATAGCTGTAACATACCTAATCTATTTTGCGATTGAGCAGGCCGATTAAGCAGGCGACTGGTGTATTGTATTGTTTGAACTGAGTATTATATTTTTGAATTTTTGTGCCTTATCTGTTCGGCGATTGATTACAGAAATGAGTTTAGAATAAATTTCTTTGTATGTAACAGATAGCTTACGTAAAGGGTTTTCATAGTCTACTTTGCGATTTAGTAGGCGACTTTTGTGGCTGTCATGTGTCGAAAGTATTGTATTACATATTAATCTATTTTCGAAGAAGGAAACATTGTTCATTTTTTAAATAGTTGACTGTTATTTTTGATAGTTCGTTAGACGTCAGCAATATTTTATATACCTTTGTATAATATTTAAGTATAAAAATGAATCCCAAGGTAACGATACTTTATGGAGACAAATTCACTTCAAAATATCCAATAATTGTGTTCATGGAAAAACTCATCAAGTAAATACCTATAAAAATTGGTTTAAATATCTGGTTTTATTTATTCTTTAAAGTTGCATTTAAAAAATCCTAATATCCAAGTCAGGTGAATTTAAAAAACAATTTGTTCCTTTAACGGGAGCGACTCAAAATGTCGCCTGTCAAAATTTTCAATGTGTTTTAAATGTAGGTATTCATGTTTTTCGAATCCTGTAAAAACTAATACATATTTTTGAAAAATTTAAACCCAAAAATTGCAACAAAAATGATACCATAACGGTAAAAGTGACATCACAGTGACTTTTAGTTTTTGGACTTTTCTAAACTTTTAAAAGTGTCACTTCAACTAAGAGAGTTTGATATAAATGGAAGCAAATTTGTGTGGTGCGATGTTAAATTGTTTTCATATGGCACTGATGAAGGCATCGTTAAGTACAAAACATCCCTAAAACAAGAAGAGCCATTTAAGTGCATTTCATTTTGCCAAAGGGAAAATCGAAAATTCCATTGCAACCCGAAAGGTGCTACACCGGCCCTTGAGCTCTTGAGCATAAGCAGAGAGAAAAAGAAAGATTTACTAAATATTTTGAATTTAATAGATTTAGAATGCCATGCATTTTATGAAAATTTACCAGACAGCAACAATGTTCGAGAATGCAGAATATGTTTGTGGTTCGGACGATATGTTTAAATAATATCCTAAACAAAATTTCCAAATAAATACTTAAAAAAACCTCTCTTTTATTTACCCACTGACAATACAAAGGGGCTTAAGTATGGATAACAATAATGTGTTACCTGCTTTATAATTTGGAAAAGAGACACATGTCACTAAACTAATAAAAATAATAATAATTCAAAAAGTACAATATTACACAAATATCACAAAAGAAGATTAATTAATAAATCATCCTTACTCTGGTTAGAAAGGCTTTATATATATTGTTATTTTGAAATATTTAGTGCGCGCATAGCTTATATTTACTCTTTTGCTAATATTGGCCAATTCTAAAAATGACTAACTAGGTGACTTATGCCCCTTTTCCTTTGAACCACAGAATTTTCGAAAAATGGCATGATTTTACCAAATCGTTCTCAAATGCACAAGTTGCTAGGCCAGTTAACCGATCCTGTTTCATTGTAGATTGTATGTCCCATAGCATTTTTTATTCGAGAAAGAAAACAAAAGCAAACAGAAAGCATCTTTTTGCTTCTGCGACTGTCACGGGTTATGTGCAAAATATTCTTTTAACGCAATAACGACGTCGACACTTTTGAAATAATGAATTCAATTTGAGATGTTCAATTTTATTAAGTAAATCTATTGGAGAAATTTGAGATTCACCAATATTATCCTTGTATATCGCTCTCAAATAAAAAAGTTCATCTATCAATTCTTCACTGATGTCTTCTTAATAAATCCCGCGCAATATTATTATATCAATTTTTTTTTCTTAATATTGTCGTCATCTTCCTCTCGGAATGTCCATAAAATCTTAAATAGCGAATAAATTTCATTGCTGCATTAAATCTTCTGTTAAAATTTCTTATTATATAATCAATGACAATGTCAAATATTTCACAGCCAACTATTGCGTCGGCTCAAAATTATGTCACTAATAGGCCCAAGCAAATCATCAAAAAATCTCGCTGGCTTCTTGTGCCGTTTTCCTTTATTTGATGTAAATTCTGGATTTATTCCATAAATGCTGGCAACTAATTTAGATTTTTCAACAATGAAAGACCATGCATTTCTGATTTTACGCAAAAATTACGTCTATGGTCTGGTCGACGCCGGGCCCCTTACATCGCCGGGCCCCTTACATCGCCGGGCCCCTTACATCGCCGGGCCCCGGTAAAATGTACCGGCTGTACCGCCCTCTCGGCGGGCCTGTTCGGCAGATGACAATCCGAACTCCTCCGCAAGTTTTGGAGCCACGAGTGTCTACTCCCTATACCCTTTCTGCTGTCTATTTTCCCTTGGATGATTAGCGGTAGTACTCTATATATTTTGTGCCTCAGAACGTGACCCAAGTATTCCAAGTGCTCGGTCCAGGATATACGTAAAGGTACGTATCCATACGTGGCTGATCCGTGCTCGGTGTAGCTACTCAAATGGATACGGCATACGCTCTCCTATATATAAACCCCAAACCGGTTGAATCGAAGAGGGTGAGCGCCGAGCGGCGAATACCAACGTATCCACTATGTGGAGCTGCTACACCGAGCACGGAGCACCCACTTATGGATACGTACAGTAAGCCCACATTTCGAAGGCCTCTACTTTTTTTATTAATGTTGCGGTCATTGTCCACGCTTCCATTCCTTATAACAAAACCAGGAATACATAACATTTCAGAAGTCGGATTTTGAGAGGTAGGCTGAGGCTACTGAGGTTTGCATATTATGGCGCATCTAAAAATAGTCTAAGAACCGTCTTTAAGTTAGTGATTGGTTACTCACATTGTAAACATTTATTGCGAGATAATTCGCTGTAAAACGAAATCAAGACACGTCTTATATTTCAGTTCATTCAGAGAGCGCCATAAAGACTCTTACTAGTTTCACTCTCATTAGAGATCTTCAGTGAGTGTATATATGGCTATTTCTGTACCAACTGAAACAAACCAAGCCTCCTAGTACCGAATCACGACAAAATAATCCGATATGGATGCCGTAGCGACATCTGCCTAAATCAATTCGAAGTTTTATTTTCGGAGAAATAAAACCTCTGCGACCAAGTTTCTGCTTCCGCCTTCGTGGTTTCTATTACTTGCAAACCAAACCAATGCTGGATGAAAGCTTTCTTCGCTACGGCGTCCATATCGAGTTATTTTGTCGTGATTCGGTACTAACAAACTTGGTTTGTTTCGGTTCGTTCAGAGATAGCCATATATATGTACACTCTCTGAAGATCTCTAATGAGAGTGAAACTAGTAAGGGTGTCTATGGGGCTCTCTGAACTAACTGAAATATAATACGTCCCTTGATTTCGTTTTACGGCGAATTCTTCTGTATTAGTTCTACTCCTAACTGAGTATCGAGACCAAGTTTTCGTTGGAATTTTGCAACGCTGAATATGCAGGAAGTGAGGTGCAAATTATAGACCTCCCCGTGTCTTTTTTATTCAGCATTCGTTTGGTTTTCAATAATAAAAACGACAAAGGCGTAACCACAAACTTGGTCTCATTTGAAATTATTTAGTGCGAGCTTACGTTTTTGTAACTTTTGGATGTGTCTAGATACACGCTAACTTCATCTACATCTAAACGCTAACATCATAACTTCTAAACGTCATCAAGCCAGTGACATCATTATTTAGCATGCCCTGTGACTGTATTTTGGTACACGCTAATTTCCCGATTTTTTTGGTGTGTTTAGTGTTTGTTTGATAGACAAATATTTGTGATTAAGGGAAGGGAAGCAGCAGCGAGACTCTGCAATGTAGTATACTACATGTAGAAAAGTTTCTATCGCTTTGGCGTGCATCGACATTGTCACGTGAATGCGATAATTTTGGTCGTTTCGTTTCTATGTAGAATACTACAATAGAATACTATGTTGCACGGAGTCCCACTCCAGAACTACATATTGAGATGTATCAATCTTAATTGTAACAAATCAATGTGTATATAAAAATATATATTCAGGTTAGCAAAATATACATTTAGTTGACATGGCATGTACAAAATGTCAGTCAACCAAAAATATTAAATTCCTGCCTAGTGTACCGAGCACAAAATTTTTATTCTGCGGGATATGAAAGCTCGTAATTTAGCGCCATTTTTGTTTTTAATTCCTGCAAGGGGGGGGGGTATCTAATCTCACTCCGACACTCACTACTAGCACAGCATACATGCGGTACAAGTTAGCATGCACCAAAAATACAGTCACAGCGCACGCTAAATATTGACGTCACTGACTTGGTGCCGTTTGGCTTGCGTGTATCTAACTTTTTGATGGGTGAAGTTAGCGTGTACCTAGACACAGCGGTAACTTTTTGTTAAACTTATTATTATTATTTTCAGGTTCACCTTCGTACGCATTCTGGTGAAAGACCTTACGGTTGTATGATTTGTGGTAGGACCTTCTCTCTGAACGCGAGTTTGCGCAAACACATGCGACTACATGTCGGATCTGGCGATTTCGTGAAGTTGGTGAAGAACTTTGAAACGAATCTGGCACCAGGTGAGATGGTGGCTACGGACGGGTTACACGTATTGACAGCTGTCACTCAAGATATAGAAATGGACGCGAATCAGTGTATTGCTTAATGACTATAATAAGAAGTATAGATTTTATTATTATGAGTAAAGGTTAGATCATATTTATAGTAATTCTTGGCGTAAATAAATTGCTTTATTTAATAAAAAAAATAGTTTTTTTTCACCTTTCACAATATTTCCCTTTATTACTTTCCTCTTGTTATTCTGAAGCTATTTTCTTGTGGCATTTTTGCAATTAACTAGTTTTGATGGGAAATAAGCCACAATTTTACTAAAAAAATAATTTTATTAACGTTTCGACCCCCAAATCGGGTGTCGTTGTCAAAATACAACATTGATTTTGACAACGACACCCGATTTGGGCGTCGAAACGTTAATAAAATCATTTTTTAGTAAAATTGTGGCTTATTTCCCATCAAAACTAGTTAATTACTTTTCTCTTGACGGACACAACATATTTTGGATCTACCAGAG
The DNA here is from genome assembly GCF_917563875.1 of Diabrotica virgifera virgifera. Taxonomy (NCBI): domain Eukaryota; kingdom Metazoa; phylum Arthropoda; class Insecta; order Coleoptera; family Chrysomelidae; genus Diabrotica; species Diabrotica virgifera. The sequence goes on from NC_065443.1 coordinate 126,556,730, forward strand.
TTTCCCGTGAGGTCTGGTTAGAATGTGTCGCAAGCAAGATCGTGAGATCAAAAAGAAGAAGAACTGTATTGACTAGTACGCTTTGTTAACACAAATAAGTGACAGGTAAGTATACAGAATAGGTATAGAAGTGAACAGATGTTCAACCTGGGATTGAACACCTATCTTTTAAATAGCTAGAAACAGAATACTTATTTTATATCAATAACAGTGCTACGGTGTTATTTACGAAATGGGTCGGCGTAACAACTGATACGAGAATAGAAATTTCAAGATAGGTGTAGAGCTGGTAAATGGACAGTAACTTTGAAGTACCCTTTATACTGGTATGTGGAATCCGAAGTAGCACAATAAAATCATTTTAGGTTTATTTAAGGTTTATAAAGGTTTTATTGTGGTAAATAAGAAGATAATGCTTTTAAAGTTACTTTGTAGATATACTGCCAGAACTTTAAAACTGTTAAGAGGATGGGTACGTATTTTCGGCTGCAACGCTATTCAAATGGGAATTCATTTTTTTCAAATCCTGAGAAAACTAATAAATATTTTTGAAAAATTTAAATGCAGAATGAAATATTACGTTATTAGCGAGGGCCGAAAGTCCCTGAGAACGTCTATAATTTTATTTTAATGAGTTACAGGGGTGAAAAACTAAGAGAAAATTTAGTGTGATTTTTAATTTCAAATATCTCATTCAAAATAAACTTTTTATTTGTTCTAAGGGACTTTCGGCCCTCGGTAGTCTTAGACTTAGTCTTTCATTCTGCGTTTAAATTTTTCAAAAATATTTCTTGGTTTTTTCAGGATTCGAAAAAATGAACACAATGTCCGTGGTAATATTTTCCAAATCTATCTTCGTCTTTCAATGCACTCAGTCGAATAGAATAATATATTGTCAGTCAGACATTGACAATCAGTGACAATTTTAAATATTTGACATGGCATCGGGAATATTTTGAGTTGTTGATTAAATAATATTGATATATAATGTATTTGATAAATAATTGATTTAAGACGTGGTCTTAATAAAAAGTTATTTATTGTGTATTATTTGTGGAAGATCCAAGCAGAGAATACATCAGGATAATATTCTGTAATCCAAGTATTTTGTTGTTAAAGATGTTCAAAATTGTAAACGTTCCATAGTAACAATATATTATTAAGAAATCACTTTAACACTTTTCTTCTTTTCTCGATTGAGTATTAGTTTTTGTCGTACATATAAATTATTACAATCACTGAATACATAGTTAGTGAAAAAAGAGACAATTCCCATTAATATGCGATGGATAGAAAATGTAAAGAGTAACCCTGAACACCTGTTTAGTAGAAAAATCGAGAATAACTCAAACGAAAATAAAAGAAAGGCTAATGAAACAAATAAGACATACAATAAAGAAGTACACAATCAATATTTATTATCTCCAAATGGGAGAAGCGAAGAGAGAGCTCGTGCAGTAAACAATGAGACTCCTGGATGTTCCCGTACAGAGCAACTAGAGAGGGACACAGAAAAAACACTGAATGCGATATTAAAAAAACTAGATTGGAAACATAAGGAACATATAATCAATTACTTGAACCAGCTATTTATACATGAAAGCTCATCAAACCAAAAGTTGCTAGATTTAGATGGATATCAAGAATCCACTTATTATCCAATGGAACATAAAAAGTTTAAGCAGTAACTATAACAGTCTAAAAAATATTTCATAAGCGAACATAGACCCAAATTAATTCTATTAAATGAAACTTGGCTAAAAAATGATCATCACTTCTATCTAAGAGGATATGAAATACATAGGTTGGATCGAGGGGATGGTTATGGTGGCCTAGCTACTGTGGTTCACAATAGTCTGGATCACAAAATAGTATATAGGTACAATAATAATGTTAGTAAAATTCAAATTTTAGCAACAAAAATAATAGATTGGGACATTACAGTTATTAACATTTATATCCATCCTAGGGCAAAAATAAATTTAAATAGTTGGGTTGGACGCATAAATAAAATCAGGGGAAATAAAATTTTAATGGGGGATATGAATGCACATAATGCACTTTGGGGAAGTCAAGTGTGCTAATGTTAATGGAAGAATAATTGCTGAATCCTTAGAGGATTTGGATCTAGTTTGCTGCAATGATGGGAGACCCACGCGGATTACCCTACCTGGACAGAATGCCTCAGCGGTAGACCTAACACTAATTTCCTCGGAAATTGCAAATATATGCCAATGGGATGTGTTAGAGGATTCTGGAGGCAGTGATCATTTTCCAACTTCTTGCAAAATCGCAATTGTAAATGAAAATATAGTAACACAAAAAAGTCATAAAAGAAATACAAAGAATGTCAATTGGGAGAATTATGCTTCAAAAATAGAAGACTTGATGAAGAATGGGTGCGAAGACTATAATTCATTTACACAAATTATGGAAATGGTGAGTGATGAGGAAATACCTCTCTTGAAAACAGAAAAATCTATAAGAAAAAAGAAAAGACCTCCCTGGTGGGATAAGGAGTGCTCTAATTTAATAAAAACAAGAAAAGAAAAAATTAAAAAATATAAGGAAGAAGCAAGCAATGAAAATTATATTGAAATCAAAAAAATATTTGCATACAGTAAAAAAATATTTAAAACAAAAACAAGAAATAGCTTCAAAAGCTTTTGCAATGGATGTACAAGGGACACTCCTCTATCTGAAATATGGCGAACAGTTAAGTTATTCTCCACATATCAAAATGCTGTAATCCCTGCTAAACTTCCCAACAAACACATAGCTCAGAACATATTAAATAATTTGGCAATTGACATAACAGATCCTGAGTTCACGGTTACCCTAACTAACGAGGATGTGGAGGACATTTCAAGGCAAGAAATAATAAGTGTCATAAATAAAAAGGATAAGGCTACTGGCTTAGATCTTGTAACATATAGCATGATAAACAGACTTCCCCTGGTGGCGCTAGATGCATTGTCAAAAATATTTAATCAAATAGTTAAAAGAAACACAGGTTTTCCACAAGAATGGAAAAACACCCTTGTCATTCCCTTTTTAAAACCCAATAGAGACCCTCTATGTGAGGATAATTATAGAAACATAGCTCTAGAGTCATGTGTAGGCAAAATTTTGCAAAATATAATTAAATTAAGAATAGAACAAATAACGGAAAAAAAAATCGATATTAAGCCCTAAGCAGTTAGGTTTCAGAAGAAACAAAGGGTGCAACGATAATTTAGCTTTAGCAATTAATTATATTAGAACTGGATTTAGTAAAAATTTAAATACAATTGGAATTTTTTTGGATATCAGTAGGGCATATGATACAGTCAATATATATTTGCTATATAAATATTTATTAAAGTATGACATCCCAATAACTTATGCAAACTTGATCTTGCAATTTTTGCTCAACAGAAATATCTACGTTAAAGACAAATCAAATAATATATTAGGCCCAATGCAAGCATCCACTGGATTGCCTCAAGGGTCTCCACTCAGTCCAATATTATTCAATCTCTATACTAGATCCCTACATGATTTAATAAACCATGAGATGGAGTGTTTTCAATATGCAGATGATTTTGTAATTTTGGTGCAAGGATCTGATATATACAAGTTAATTAATTCCTTAAATACCCATATAATAAATTTACAGGAGTGGTTTGAGAAACACAACTTTAAAATTTCAGCACACAAATCAAAAGCAATAATATTTAGAAAAAGAAGTCAGGCTTATAATTTCCCACATTTGATATATCAAAATATGGAAATTCCATGGAAAAATGAAATAAAGTATCTGGGATTTCATTTACAGTGCAATTTGAATATGACAATTCAAATTAACGACATGATAACTAAAGCAAACAAAGGAATAAATGTCATGAGAGCAATTTGTGGTACAAAATGGGGAGCTGACCCGAACATCCTTTTGAGTTTATACAAAGGAATAGTTAGATCTCATTTAGATTACGCAGCCAATCTTTTAAACCCCTGCAGTAAAAGTTTAATGATGAGGTTGGAACAAGTACAGAATGTTGCCTTGAGAATCGTAACGGGTTGTCTACGTTCTACACCCATCTTAATATTGCAAGCAGAATGTTCAGTAACAACGTTACAAGTTAGAAGGGAGATACTAGCACATAAATATATACTTAAACAAATGCCTGAAAAAAACAATATCATAGTAAAGAGTCTAAATAAGCTAAACGAAGCAATAAATGCAAACAATAGATTCTGGAGGAACAAGGTCATACCAGATTACTCACTAGCATATACAAATATACTCAAAAAAACAAAAAACATAATTAGATATAAAATCAATCCTATATATGAGGTAGAAAGAAAAACTCTTCTATATCCCATTACAATTAAAAGTCTAGAATTTGAAAAATATGAAATTGAATCGAACGAAAGGTTCATAGCTAAATATGGTGGACTATATAATAATCATACCCAAGTATATACAGATGGATCAATAGACCCACAAACAAATCAATCGGGATTTGGAATTTACATCCCAAGCATCAATTATAAATATTCGTCACGACTCCATAACTACACACAAATCTGCACAACTGAAATAATAGCGGTATACAAAGCCATCTCGGTATGTATTGAAAAGGAAATCATGAAAGCAGTGATCTTTGTAGATTCAAAAAGTGCCTTATCCAAAATATCTAGTCACAAATGGGACCAAATGGATTATGTAACTATAATGACTAAAAAACTATTGGTAGATGCAAATAATATGGAATTTTCAATAGGATTAGAATGGGTACCGGGACATCAGGGAATTAAAGGCAACGAGGTGGCAGATAGCTTGGCCAATATTGGGAGAGAATTAAGAGTACCATATGATGTAAAAAACATCAGCTCAGATATCTTTTGTGTTACAAAAAAGAACATCTTGACTCAATTTTACAATAACTGGTATTCCCAAATTAAAGGTAAATATCCGGACTATTATGGACTGCAGAATAGTTTCCCTATAAAACCTTGGTATAACAAATGTGGATATTTGGGTAGGAACAATATTACTAACTTTAATCGTTTACGAAGTGGACATTGCAAAACTCCTTGTTATCTCCACAAAATAGGCAAAACGGAGACACCGATATGCGAATGCGGTACTATGGGAACATTGGTACACATCATCTTTGAGTGCCCCATAAATAAACATAAAGATATGGATTTGTATCTAGAACTAATAAAAGCTGGAATAGACAGTCCAATATCTTTACAGAGCATTTTATATAAACCCTCGAATAAAGTTATTAAGATAATCAATAAATTTATCAAATTTTTTCAAGTAGATCTATAGAATTTAAAAAAAAAAAAATAATAATAATAACAATAAATAAATACTTCAGAAAATACAGGGAATCTCCTAACATGTCAAAAATTATATTTGTATCCTTAAAATCCTTAATCCTAACCGAAGGTAGCCAGCCCTAAACCTATGTGAAAATGTTTGGAAGCTACCCCCAAACGAGAAAAGTCTTAAGTTAACCTTAAATGTATGTAACACTTTCCCCCCTCTATCTACAGGAAAACAAGAAAAAGTACAAGGACCAAAGATAAAAAAATAGATCTGAAGTTGACAGGACACCTGGTTGTGCATTGCGTTGAGCAAGACGCGCATAACCAATAACATGTACTGGGTAAATGATTAAAAAAAATCGAAACCCAAAAAAAAGGAAGAAGAAGACTTTTTATTATTTTATGGTTACAAATACCTACCTACAATAACACATGTAAAAATTTGTTTGCCAATATGGAGATATGGTTTAAAGAATCATTTTAATTTAGAGTTTATGTATATAATAAGGTAAATTGTCTTTAAAAGTGTCCATTTAAGAAACCTTTTTAAGTTTGCTATAAAACTGCGTGAACTTAAAGCGTCTTTTAAAACATGGTTTTAAAAGTTCCTCCACGACAGCTTTAAAACCAGTTGCTTAAGACAACAAAGTCTTAGAAGTTTATTTTTGGTTTTATTGACCTCTTTGAGTGTGGGCCCTTTTATGCTGAAAGCGGTTTTATTGCAACCTTAAGGTTTACTTAAAAACCAAATGGTTTTAATTTTAGTTTTATTCTACAGTTTAAAAGCATCCTTAAAATGCTTAATAAACCCCTTCGGTGCTACTTGGGATGTTCTTGTGCTGCTGGGATCCGGCACACTGAAAATGATTTGCTGTAGATCTATCACAAACGGTTCCAACCGATAAAAGAATTTCACCTTAAATAACCAAAATGAGATGAGCTTATTTTGAAAATATTGTTTATTAAGTTGATACATTTTGTTACGGAATATAGCAGTCAAATCAGCGTTTAATATCAAAGATATAGCAGTTGTCTAATGGTGAGTAGTTTGGTGATAGTAGAAGAGTTTTTCTAAAGATTATTGAAATATGAGTAGACTATATTATTTTAAGTTGCTGATATTGTAGAACAATACTTCAGCAGTAGATGTTGACGTCTAGTCCAAAGTAGAGGTTCGTGGGCTTTATCATACAAACTATCTGTTGGACTGGATCTGAATGCTCCCTAGTAATAGGTGATTCATTTAGAGATACTTTTTTGGTAGGGATTTGATGGGAGATCGTGAATGAATCATGTCACCAGGCGTTTTTTTAAGTATTGTTTGACATTTCATCATGGAAAGATTTAGCCTGGCACAAAATCTAGAAATTATTCAGCTGTATTACGAAAATGGGCATTCTACGAGGAATGTGCGCTTGGAGCAAATTATGGTCCACATAATCGTCATACCGAACGCACAATTCGCTATACCATCAGCAAGTTTGAAACCCAGTTTCTATTATTGGATAACACGCGACCAAATAGATCACATTCAGCACGTAGTGAAGAAAATATAGCGGCGGTAACGTATAGTGTACGCGAAAATAATGAAAACTCGATTCGTCGCCGTACAACTTAGCTTAGTTTACGTAAGGATCTTGGTTTAAAAGCATACAAAATTCAATTAGTGGAAAATCTAAAGCCGACCGAGCTTCAGAGTCATAACCGTTTCAGTCGATGGTCTCTTGATAAGCTTGCAGAAGATCCATTGTTTTCTAATGAGGCCCTTTTTTCGTTTAATGGGCACATGAATAAACAATATGCTCATATTTGGGTTGATGAGCAACTCGAAGAGGTTCAAAAGTTGCCATTCCATACAGAAAAACAAATTTTTGGTGTGGTTTATGGGAAGCTAGGACAAATAATCCCCGGACAAATAATCCCGGACAAAAAATTCCCACAAATTATCACTGGACAAAAAATCCCCACAAAAAATCCCGGACAAATAATCCCCACAAATTTTTTTGGACAAAATATCCCCACAAAAATCCCCAAGAAATATTTGCTGCTGAAATTTTTCCGAAATTTTACCAAATTTCGAATTTCAATTCCATACTGAAAACTTCAAATTTTACATGACGAAAGAGTGTGAGTTTTTACAAAAATCGTGGAAGATATGGGGAATGAGCTAAGGCCGCGTTCTCTTGACAGGCGCTTAACGCGCGGATACAACTACATACAGATTATTTGAGACCGTTCATATGCCAACGCGCGTTTTAATGACCTAAAACGCGCATTAGCATATGAACGTTTTGTTTTGAGGTCATTAAAACGCGCGTTGGCATGTGAACGGTCTTAAAATGTATATCGTGCGTTATCAAAACGCGCGTAAAGCGCCTTTCATGAGAAAGGGGCCTTAGCTCATTCCCCATACCTTCCACGATTTTTGAAAAAACTCACACTCTTTCAGTGGCGTGCGGTGACTTTTTCGAAAGGGGAAGCGATTCAATAAGGATATAAAAATATTTTCTTAAGGGTCGAGGGTCGAGCAACTTTCCACCTGATAACACTCTGATGCGCAGGGGCTCTCTATCAGCAAAGTACTTAATTATGTGAGACGTCCTGCGTACAAGGACTCACACACTAAATCCGTGACGCGTGAATGCGTGAGGCACTCTATTCCCGCTTTTTCTAGTGACTAGTGACCTATCATTGATCTGTATTGCTAGCTCGGGCCTTGAGTCCTCGCGCCGGGCTTGGTTTTCTTAAGAAGAATCCTATTTAAAACAAAAAATATGCTCCGAGGCATTTTCCACAACACACAACTTTCACTAAAATGACACTTATTTATACTCGAGGTCTATTCTCCTATTAACTTCTGATAATTGTTGAATGCAGTCTTTTTTAATGGATAATAGGGCTAACTTTCAAAGTCTGTCTTCGCTTGTTGAATTTCTTTTAAACTCTTAATTTGAAACTTTTAATGCATCTTAATACTGCAAAACTTCGTTCAACTGATGCACTTGTGACTGGGATAGTTAGTAGTACTAATTCACACAACTTGACCACTTCACACAGCGACTTGTTTAAACCAGTAGTTATAAAGAAATCCCAGATTTCTGGGTATTTCTTTATCATTCATGTCAGTTGTTTCATAAATGATACTTAACTGAGAATGCGAAGCTGGGATATCAAAAAATTTTCATTATTTAATCGTAATGACATAAATTGCTCTGTGGGAAATTTTGATGAATTATAATTAAAAATATTAAGATTATATATAATTCTACAAATTTTAAATAGTTAAAATTTTGAAAGCTAGAATTCATTTGTTGTAGAATATTATCAAAAGGTCTCTTTGTTTCCTCTGTTTTCTCTGTCTCTCTGTCTCCGAAATTATCAATCTTCATTATTTTTCTTTCATGTTCAAACCCCATATGTTCAGTTTTATCCCAAATATTTTTAAACTGCTCTCGTTTTTTAATTATCGTATTAATAAAGTCATCAATTTGTCTTATACAAAATGCAATACCATTTGATTTCTGTAAAATGTCAAATAAAAGATCAGTAAAAGGAAATATCTCTGCAAAAAATTTAATTCGAAATATTCTTTAAGCGAATGTATGTAATACCTAAGCACCCCTTAGCAGCAGTAACAGTCGGAGCATCTCACTTTCGGGAAGGCGATACGACGAGCGCTTCCATGGCATACCAAAATTCACGCGACTAGTGGGTGCGGTCATTGAACCCTGACCAATTTTAAAAGGGACAAGCGGCGATTTTGAGATGCGCTTCTGCCAGGAGTGGACCAAATAGTTGAATTGTGTGCATATTGAGTTCGTTCGTACGCGATTAATTTTTAATATTTTTCAATGCCTATTGGCTAGGTAATATGTAGATTATTTGGATTAGGGAAAGAAATTTTATTATTAAATATTAATTAATAATATATTTTCTTATATCGACGAATAAATAGGGAAGCGGAGCTTCCCCCGCACGCCTCTGCACTCCTCTGCACGCCTCTGCACTCTTTTGTCATGTAAAATTTGAAGTTTTCAGCATGGAATTGGAATTCGAGATTTGGTAAAATTTCGAGAAAACTTTCTGCAGCAAATATTTCTTGGGGATTTTTTGTGGGGATATTTTGTCCAAAAAAATTTGTGGGGATTATTTGTCCGGAATTTTTTGTGGGGATTTTTTGTCCGGGGATTATTTGTCCGGGGATTTTTTGTCCGGGGATTTTTTGTCCAGGGATAATTTGTGGGGATTTTTTGTCCGGGATTATTTGTCCGGACCCCGTTTATGGGCCGGTGGAATCGTCGGTCCATATTTCTTTCAAACAGAGGCCGGCCAGAATGTTACTGTGAATGGAGACCGTTATCGCGCTATGATCACGGACTATTTGTTGTCTGAAATTGAAGCTCGTGGTCTCGATGATATTTGGTTCCAACAAGATGGCGCCACTTGCCATACAGCCCGTGAAAGCATGGCTTGATTGAGAGAACGATTTGGTGAATAATTTATTTCATGCTTCGGACCAGTGAACTGGCCGCTTAGATCCTGTGACATCACACCTCTAGACTATTTCCTTTGGGGCTACCTAAGGTGGTCTACATAAATATATCCGCTACGATTGGGGTATTGGAGGTCAATATTACTCGAGTCATTGGTCAATCGACACCAAACTTGGTCATACCAATCGAAATGCTCGAACGCGTCATCGAGAATGGGAACTTCAGAATGGACCATCTTATTCGCAGTCACGGCCAACAATTAAAATAAATTATCTTAAGAAGTAATTGTAAAGAATGGTTAGTTAGTTCTTTAATTCAGAGTTTTTTGATTATAGTAGATAAATCTGACGATAAAAACAAGCCAAATTTTAGAAGTGAATACTTCTTATCGTAGGCTATTGATTATGTTCAAAATAAGAGAGCTAAAAGGAACTACAACGTTAACGGGATTTTATTGTCTCATATGGTCAACGAACATCTATATTTAAAAAAACCGCGGAGTGCTACCATTTAAATGGGTGCGTTTTTGAGAAAGGGGTCTTTTAGTCCCTAGGCACAGGGTGAATTAGGGTGAGTTCCATTCACTTTTGGTACAAACATTTCTATATGAAAATTGTTCCAGGATAAATTTACTATCGAAATATTATATTTTAAAGCCAAAAATATTTTTTTTTACAAAAATACATTCAAAAGAAAAGCAAGAAAAAAACACAAAAGAAAGTAATTTGGTTTTTAGCCCCATAATTTCTTTCCACAGGGATATAGGTATAGGCATTGCTTCAGCGAAAAATAACTTTCATCCTTTCTTATTCAAATAACGTTTGGTAGAAGACTCTAGGATTTACAGTTTCCAAAATAGAATTTTTCAAAATTTGCCGCTCACAGAATTTTTGAGCAATTTTCCCCATTATTTCGCAAACATTGTTCTGTAACTTTTTCTACGCATTTCTAGGTATATGCAATGGTACATTTAGTAAAAAGAGAAGTCAATTGCCTTTAAAATGGTCTACTGTGTAAGGTCGTACGACTATTTTTAAACAAGTTGTGCTTTTTCAAGATTTTATACTTTTAATGATTTTTGATATTTTTTATGATTATTTTTATAATTTTCTCATTATGACTTTTTTTCTTGTACATTTAAGTATATACATTCTAGAATTAAAAAAGCTTATTTTCTTTACTTTAAAATGTTGTATTGCAATCACCTCTAGGACTATTTTTAAACAAGATATCCGTAAGATATCCAAGGGGATCCGTAATTTGAGAAAAAATTTAATTTTTTTTATTTTTTCAATTAGAAGAATATAATTGCATATTGTAACATAATTTTTAATTCCAAATAACTTTTCTCGATAACACTTTTCGATATTGTGGAATATAAAGGTACTTTACTCTTGAGCGAAATTCATATTTTTTAACATACCTCGTACACTATTGATAAAATTTTATATCTGATAATTACATCTTAGGTTTTAGACTATGCAGAGCATTTTATAAAGAATAATTTTTTTCATAAAGTTAATAATAAAAAGTTTTCCATATGGTTCCAACTTAGTGGGACCTATTGCATGTGTATATGTCAAACTTTGAAAAAGCATATCTTGTTTAAAAATAGACCTAGAATTTTTTACAATACACCATTTTAAAGTAAAGAAAATAAGCTTTTCTTTTTATTGCACAATGTGTATACCTAAATATACAATAATAGAGTTATAATGAGAAATTTAAAAATAATCGTAAAATATATCAAAAATCATTAAAAGTATAAAATTTTGAAAAACCATATCTTACTTAAAAATAGTCATACAGTCTTCTACGATATACTATTTTAAAGGTAATTGACTTTTCTTCCTACTAAATGTAACATTGCAAAGCTGCGTAAAAAAAAGTTACAGAACAATGTTTGCGAAGTAACAAGGAAAATCGCCCAAAATTGTTGTGAGTGGCGAAATTTGAAAAATCGTATTTTGGAAACTGTAAATCATACAGACTTACACCAAACGCCATTTTAAAGAGGAAGGATGGATGTTTTCTTTCTATGAAGCAATGCCTATACCTATATCCCCGTGGAAAAAAGTTATAGGGCAAGAAACAAAAATGCTTCCTGTCGTGTTTTTTTCTTGCTTTTCTTTTGAATATATTTTAGTAAAAAAAAAATATTTTTGACTTTAAAATGTGATATTTCGATAGTAAATTTAACCTGAAACAATTTTTCTGTAGACGTGTTTGTACCAAAGGTGAATAGAACTCACTCTAATTCGCCCTGTGCCTAGGGACTAATTCATCCTTTTCTAAAAAACGCACCCCTTTAAATGGTAGCACTCCGCGGTTTTCTCATATATAGAGTTCCATTGACTCCATGAAACAATAAAACCCCGTTAACGTTGTAGTTCCTTTCTAAAATACATAATCAATAGCCTATCGCTCGGTATGATGTTTTTGCACGGACACGAAATCTTATTTAGCGTCATTCGAAAAATCGAGACGCGTGTAGTAACCTTTCGGTATACAGTTATATACATACAATAAAATAAATAAAATTGAATTAGATCGAATCGGACAGAATCACCTTAATTTTTTTAAATAATGTATTTTCGTGCGAAGAAATTTTTAAGACGAGAAAATAATTGGTTTAATTTTAGATATTAGTTAAGAAATCATCCAACGTAAAGTTAAAAGAGAATAAAATAAAACAATATGAAAAAAATTTTAAGAAACGCTTTTATTTAGTTATGAGTGACTAAAAGTTAAATAATAAAAAAAATCAACTAAAAAGCAAAAAATAAAAAAATCAAACTCGACGGAATATTCGAAAAAAAAACGTTCGTTAAAAAAATGAAAAAATCTAACACATTCGTTAAAGAAAATCGTGGGGCGAAAACCGTTTATTCGATGAAGACGCGCCCCACGCTTTTCTTTAACGAAGTTGTTAAATTTTTTCATTTTTTTAACGAACGTTTTTTTCGAATAATCCTTTGAGTTTGATTTTTTTATTTTTTACTTTTTGGTTGATTTTTTTATATTGTAACTTTTAGTCACTCATACTAAATAAAAGCGTTTCTTAAAATTTTTTTTCATATTGTTTTATTTTTTACTTTTTAGTCTTACACTTTTCAAACATTAAAATATATCGTCATGTTTAAAAAAAATGTAGGTATATGACAGATACCTTTTTGCATTTATTTTAACTTTTGATACATACATTGTACATTTTCTGTAATTTCTTCATACATTTCTTAAATCAAAATCATTATTTACGACTATTACAGTTTTCGCAGTATTTCCATCTCTTGTTATACTTTACTATTGCACGGTGTAGAGGCTGTTAATTTCTCGCAATGCAGTTCTTCGATGCGCAAGCGGTCTAAAGGTACGTATCCATACAAGGGTAAACCTCGCTCGGTGTAGTAGCTCCACTTAGTGGATACGTCGATGATCGCCGCTTGGCGCGTACACTCTTCGTTTCAACCGGTTTGCGGTTTATATATAAGGGAGCGCATGCTGTATCCATTTGTGCAGCTACACCGAGCGGGGTTCACCCTTGTATGGATACGTACCTTAATGATCGCACTCGGCTAAATGAAACGTAAGCTTTGCAGGCTCAATGCAGGCTTTTAAGACTGTCCTTACGCAAACACTTTCGGGCCCAAGTACACGACAGCGCAGCGTAGTCAACAGTCGAACCTTGCGTTTTATGGACAGTCGAAGCCCACGACAATACTAAGGGCAGCATTCGTCCCTCTGCGGTGCCATAACTTTTTTCGCTGAAAACTGGATAGAAATCGGACAGAAACTGGATATATTTGAAACTTTATTGTTTATATATGAAGCATAACGTAAACAAATAACGTAAAAAGTAAAATTATGTATAGTTCATATAATTAGCTACAATCTGTAAAAGTTTCAAGTTTCTACATTGTAAAAAACAAGAGAATTTAAGCATTTTCCATTAAAATCGTTTTTTTTTTATTTACACAATTCATAAACATAAAAAAATTGATCGACTATTCGTGTATTGTTCCCGCGAATCCATATGTCTGCAAAATTTCATTCATTTCCATTCAAGAAAAGGCAGTCAAATTAACATCTAAAGATTTGACGCAAACGATTAAACTAAATAAAAGCGTTTAATAAAAATACACAATATCAGTAGAATTTTTAAAATTTGTCTGGCTAAATTTAAAACGTCTACAAAGTTTTGCGAACGTTCTATATAATTGAGGCTTTTGTTACATAAATGTCAAAGAAAAAAATATAAATTACCTCAACTTGTTTTATATGATATACACAAAAAATACCACCGTATAATATACCACCATAACTTGTAGCAACGATAAGGCCCTTCCTTTGTTTTAAGAGTATTCATCGTTTGTTAAAAACTTCCCAAAAGTTTCAATTACACTCGTTAGCAAAATTTTCCGACTTAAACTTTCTTATTTGAAGTAATATTATCTTCTTACTGGCAACAATTTTGTTGGATATGCAACGAGTGCTATGGAATTTAATTTCCAACAAATTCTCCTTAAAAGCTGCTAACTATCTGCTAACAGTTGAGGAAGTTCGGGAAGGAATAAAAGAAAAATTATGGTTTTAGTCAAAGGTTATGTAGTTTGGTTTTGAATGCATTCTCATTTTAAACATAACCGCAGAGTTATTTTAAATATTTTTATATACAATGTTCTTTGTTAAAGAAAACCAAAAGGTGGTAGAGGTCTTTAAAATAAGTTTTAACATATTTTGGGGAGCGTGAATCTTTAGTGAGTGAGCTTTAATTTCATTGGGAGTTAAATTTTCCAAATGATGTAAAAATCCAAAATTGGAATGAATGGATTCATATGCAGAAACCTCTGCCGTCTGACTTAAAGAAGAAATGAAGTGATCTATAATAGAGATAAAATTTTGAGTGTTAAATTTCCCTGATGTTGTCATTTCACTCTCTGGAGGTGTTCCATAATCCAGTGGAGTCAGTCGAATATTCCTTAAAAGAATAGAATTAGAAAAGAATCTTTGTGCCGCTCCTGAATTAAGACCAATATTTGGATCTTGCTGGAGAATACGACTTGCTGTTTGTCCTCTCTAAGATTCCATTCCAAAATATTGCAAATATTCCACTAAACACATTTGATTACTTATACAAACTATTTGCCTCGCTACGGGCCGGTTGTTCGAACGCTAATCAAGAAGTTGATTATAATTAAGTCCCCTTAACAACTATCAAATAACAACACCCCTAATTCGTACGTCAATCAGTTGATTGTAATCAATTATGTTAATTATCATTATGATAATTAACATAATTGATTGATTAATAATTATTAATTAACAACAATTATTAATATAATTAATTAATAAATCTCATAATTGTAATCAATTATGTTTTCAGCAACCCAAACAAAGTTGACATTGACAGTTGGTGACAGTAATTAAATATTTGATAATGATCACTTTATTCTATTTTTGATTAGCGTTCGAACAACCGGCCCTTGAGTTTATAATTCTTGCTCATCGTCTTCTGAAATTTTGGATAATGCTCCTTTAATCTCCTTTAACTAGCGCTTTTGCGGCATCACTTCTAGATGACCATCTATTAGTAGGTATTTACTCTTTTAGGAACAATAATATTTCTGCCACGGTTGGTGTTGCTCTCGCTTAAAGATCCAACTTTTAAAGATTTGATTAACAAGTTGTATCTATATGTATCTATATATAGAGGAAGTGAAAAATACATATTTGTAGTTCATATAATTCTACTAAGAAATCAAATAATGCTATGGCAGCAGCAGCTTTTGCAACCAAATTTAGAGAGTGGGTGGCACACAGAATCCACAACGCCAGGATATTATGTTCTCTAATTTTAGCTTGAACACCATTGTATTTTCCATTCATAACTGACGCGTTATCGTAGGACTGTCCCCTGCAGTTTTTCAAATCGATATCATGTTCTTGCAAGAATGTCATTAGAGAATTAAATATATCTTTCTACTATTCTACTCTATGACCATCATTTGGCAAAAATAAGAGAAACCTTTTAACAGGAGTGAAGCTTTCCATGTAACAAAATATCACAGTTAATTGGCTGACAAACATTATTTTATGTGAATTATTATGTGCTGATTTTTTTACGTTTGGTGCTTTGTGGGGCCCCCCTGGAATGTCGCAGCTGCCCAGCCTGCCCTCCTTAAATCCGGCCCTGTACATGACAAGTGGATAAGGAGATAAGGGGTGAAAATCGAGGATTTTTTGTGAGACTCCTAATCGAAATAGTGCACCAAAATTTGGGAATAAGTAGGCCATGACGTTACTTAGCAAAATCTCCAGGGGCAGACAGCTCTGTAGGGGACAAATAAGGTGGCGAATAGGAGTGAACAGGCAAAATTTTTGGGTGCTGCTCGTAATCGAGAATATGTCCGCAATTTAAACAGTTGGTTCATTTAGATGTGTAGAATCAAAATCCAAAATTACAGACAGCTAGGTGGGGTCATTTTCCCTAAATATGGGGTAAATTGAAATTAGGGGGTAGCGCTCGTCTTCGAGAATATTTATGCTCCAGCGCTCCGACTAATATCTATGCCACTAAAAAAATCCGGTGTTATTGTCCCCGCATGTCAAAATATACGTAGTTATTTTTTTCGTTTTTAAATATTTTAATGTATTTATTCATTTAAACAGACTTTAAACAAAAGCGTAGGTTTTAAACATTATGTTTGTCATTTTTATTAAAAACCAATTTATCTGTTGTATTGATAGCAAATAAAGGAAATAGACATAATAGTCTAAGAGCTAGAGGCGAGAAATCATCGTCATAAGTAATATGGAGTTTGGCATATGAAATGTGTCTATTGTATGTTGATAATTATGACCCCTTTCAGGCTGACACCTCAGTGGATACAGGGAGTAGCAATAAGGGATGAAAGGGGAAAGTTAACGCAGTCATTAAAGGTTTTCACCTCCTATTTTGTTAAACCTCCATCGATTTACATGAAAATTGGTGAGTAGTTAGAGCATACCTCAAGAAATAAAACTGATATGGTGCCAACGTGTGCTTTTACCCTGGGGGTGGATGCCACCCCTTCTCAGAGGTGAAAACTATTTTATTAAAAATAACCCCACTAATCGATAGAGGGACAAATTTTAAGCAAAATTTATTACCTCTAATTATTAAAATAAATCAATACTTTTTGAGTTATTAAAGATCAAAGATTTGAATTTTTCGTGAAATAAATGCATGATGTAAAGCGGTTTTTCGTAAATAATTCAAAAACTGTAAGTTTTATCAAAATAGTTATGATTACCAAAATTGAAGATAATAAAAAGTAAAAGAGATTTCTTATTCGAAAAACCTTTGAGAATTAATAAAAAGTGAGTTATAGGTGATGGAATGTATATTTTGTTTTGGCTAGTACCCAAATCTATGTATTCAAGCTCAAATAACGGAAAAACGGTGCATTTTATAAAATATATTTACTGAACACTTGCCAAAGTACTTAGAAATATGTATCAAATGAGCTCCCGGAAAAGTTGATACCATTAAACATTATGCTACAAACATTTTTCAAAGTTTAGGCTCCAAAAATTTGGAGCTTAATTATTATATTATGTATTTATATAAGTTTTTAAAATTGTTTTAAGACATTTATATAAAATATAGCAAAAATGTATTTGAATATTATGTCAAATGTGCCCATTATTGGACACCCTCAGTTTCTGTACATATTCAGTTTATATAGGGGCGGTTCTAGACCAAAAAAGTGGGGGGCAAGGGAACACAACCGGTGAATAAACAAGATAACGTGCCTTTTTAACGAAAATTATAGTACAAAAGTACTGTAAAAACTGAAGGGGGGGGGCAGCTGCCCCCTACCCCTGGCTAGAACCGCTACTAAGTTTATATCGATAGAAAAAATTCAATTAAATATCGAAATAATATAAAAATAATATTTTAGTATCTATATTATAGGAGGTATTTTAAAAAATATGAATTTCGCTCAAGATTAAAGTACCTTTTTTTCACACTGTTGTAAATTATTGTTACTACGAAAAATTGTTTGGAATTAAAAACTGTGTTCTAATATATGCAATAGTTGTTATTATTATAATTAAATAATTAATAATTATTATAATAATGTAACTATTATCTACATTCTTCTAATAAAAAGAAAATATTTAATATTTTTCTCAAATTAGAGATACCTACCAATCATCATTTTCATTTATAACTATTTTATTATTAACTTTACGAACAAAAATTATTCTTCATAAAAAGATCTGCACGGTCTAAAATCCAAGATGCAACCATAAACATAAGATTATATAAAATTGTATCGATTTTAGTCGATGTGTAAAAAATATGAATTTCGCTCAAGAAATTCGCTCAGTAAAGTGCCTTTATAGTTCACAATATTTAAATAGTAGGATATAATTGCACATTAAACATAATTTTTAATTCTAAACAACTTTTCATAATAGCAATTTTCCATATTAGGAATTTAAATACATAAAAACAAAGTTTTCGTTATAATAATGCTGGCATTTTTAACTTGTTATATTTAAATTGTAATAAAACGAACTTGATAATAAATTATAATCCTAACTTCATTCCCGAAATTCCTTTAAAAATTATTCTGTTAACAAATTTTAAAATAAATATATAAATAGCGTATGTTTTAATTTTCACTTTTTCCTAAAAACTCGAAAGGGTTCTCTTATTTTCATCATCACTTGCTTAGCTTTGATGTTATAAATTTCATCTGGAGCTCAATTGATAGGTATTCTTGAGTACTTTGACAAGTGTTCAGTAGATATATTTTATAAAATACACCGTTTTCCCGTTATTTGAGCTTGAATACTTAGATTTGGGTACTAGCCGAAAAAAATATACATTCCATCACCTATAACTCACTTTTTATTAATTGTCAAAGGTTTTTCGAATAATAAATCTCTTTTATTTTTTATTATCTTCAATTTTGGTAATTATAACTATTTTGATAAAACTTACAGGTTTTGAATTATTCAAGAAAAACCGCTTTACATCATGCATTATTTTATTTCACGAAAAATTCAAATCTTTGATCTTTAATAACTCAAAAAGTATTGATTTATTTTAATAATTAGAAGTAACAAATTTTGCTTAAAATTTGTCCCTCTATCGATTAGTGGGGTTATTTTTAATAAAATAATTTTCACCCCCGAGAAGGGGTGGCATCCACCCCCAGGGTAAAAGCGCACGTTGGAACCATATCAGTTTTGTTTCTTGAGTTATGCTCTAACTACTCACCAATTTTCATGCAAATCAATGAAGGTTTAACAAAATAGAAGGTGAAAACATTTAATGACTGCACCAACTTTCCCCTTTCATCCCTTATTGCTACTTCCTGTATCCACTGAGGTGTCAGCCTGAAAGGGGTCATAGTTATCAATATACAATAGACATATTTCACATGCCAAACTCCATATTACTTATGACGATGATTTCTCGCCTCTAGCTCTCCGTCTATAATCGCCGACATAAAATCACATCGTGGAATTCGATTTATTAAGTTTCCTCTATTTTTATTGCTGAGAAAATCACCGTATCCAAACTATTTACGTTCAAACTGTTTGATTTGATCATAGCTGGCTGGGAACAAATTGACTGCGACGAGGGAATCCATTTAACGACATACGTATATGTAGGGTTCACTTCCCGGCATGGTGTAAAGTGTTGAATGTTGGTTCGGACAGTTATTGACAATAAGGGAGCAGTCGATGAGGTAATTTGTTAACAAAATAGGAATGCAATGCACGAGAACATTTACTGGAACTTACAACCGTTATTGGGCTTTGTAGATTTATATTTGGGGAAGTCGGTAACCTAAAAGAATTAAGTTTTCTGTTCGTTTGCCCCAACATTTTTGTCAGACATTTTTTGTTTAAGAACATAATTACTTGTAACCTACTACTTTTGGCGGAATAATTGTTGTGAAGATAAGAAATGCACGAAACCAGCATAGTTTAAAAGTATAGTTTACTAATAAAAATTAAATTTTTTGTCCGACTGTCGATTTGCGCCAATATTTTTGTCGCACACTTAGATTTTTTGATTTAGAATATAATTACTTATAACCTACTATTTTGTCAGAAAAATGGTTGTAAATAAGAAATCCAAAAAATTGACATCTTCGGCGCATCCGACTACGCATAGGCCACGTGGAAATTGTCCTAAAAGATTACTACATTATTGTAAAAAGGTTTTATGGTAGATTCTGTGAAAATTAGCCATTTGGTAATAAATTTATTATTTTCATAAATTTGACATTTTTAGCGTGTCCGAAGCGTCATATGGCCCAATATATTTTTGTCCGACAAAATTGTGATGACCAATGTGGTTATAAATTTTTTTCTTGCATAAAATTGATAACTTCGTGACAGCTTGACAGACAAACGCCCCACTACCATAATGCGCCAAGCTCCAAATTTGTCCGACTCCACCCAAATAACAAGTTCAAAAAGTTTTGACGGTGTGGCCATAAATAATAATTTTATATGTGCGCCCAAGGACTATTAGTTATTTAACTGAAATTCACAGTTTAACTGAAAACAAAAGCAGTAAAAATTCTAGCAATATTTCTTTACGCTTAGTAAAATTCTGTAAATTAAATTCTACGAGTTAAATTTTAATTAATATGGAAATTCCTTCATTCTCAAAATGGAAACGGTTCGGTCCGATTGAAAAAGTTTTTGTTTAGTTTTAAAACAATTGAAAAGTTGACCAATACGATGGAAATCTATTACATGAATGATGTATAAAGAGGAAAACTGACAGAGCGTATTGCGACATTCTGAGTGAAATAGAAAAATGTAACAGAAAAAGATAAAAACTGAAGACGGGAGTCAACCCAACGTGAAAAAGATTAAACGCTACGAGAGATAGAGAAATTTCTGTCAAAATTTGGTATTTATGACCCTTAAAATAACACCAAATGATAAAATTTATTGGCCTGTGGATGTCTCGTCAACCGAGGGTACGATCAGTGGCGTGGTAATTTTATGGTCAAACTACGTTTTGTTCTAATTTTTATCATTGTGAGAATTAAAAAAACCCCAACTAATATTTTTATCTCCACCACTGAGGGCGGTCAACTTTTTGGTTGCCTGTATTCTTCGGGACATATTCGGGACATTTTATCGCAAAGTAAATATTACTAATTTTACCGTCTTGTAGGGTATCTGCGTTATCTTTCTTTTCCACTGTTATATATATATATATATATATATATATATATATATATATATATATATATATATATATATATATATATATATATTATATCTCTCTTTGCCGACGTTTAAATTAGGACCCACTTGAAGCTCGCTTCAACACGCGCCTCGACCCGTCGTGAGAATTCCCCATAACAGAAACTATCGAATATTTTAAATTTTTTGACAGTTTGTCGAGGATTATTTGTGTATTATGTAGTATGAAGGTCTTGGAGAAAGGCCAACAGATGATTCAATTCGTTGTTCAATAAGTTGCACTATAAATCGTAGAGACATAATTATGATCGTAAAACGTTTTGTCCACATCAAGCGCGGATCCAAGGGCGGGGTCAATGGAGTCAATTGCCCCCTCCTTGAGACTTCGCCCGGTCACAGCATAGAAAACGCAATTATGTTTCGTTTATTATGCTGTGGCCCGGTGTTGCATTTTTTTAAGAAAGAGATAATTGCGATTAAAAATGAATAGTGAGTTTTGTGTCCTGTTGATAACGGAATAACTGAAACATAAAACAGAATTCCTTCTCCGAAGTACGTGTTCTCAGTCTTACTGTATGATGTCGAGTCTTGGACTGTGAATTAAATCGATTTAGGAAGGAGGAAAAGGCAGTTTTTGTTTTTATTTGATTCAGAGTTATATGACCACCATCTCCAGATAGCTATTTGTGCATCTCATGCGTCCTTGGTGGAGCTATGCTTTCACAACACATAATCCAAATATCAACAGCCTGTCTATTTAAGGGAAAACACAGCGAAGCAATGCTTCCACAAATGCGGGGTTATGGGTACAGCGGAGCATTGACGAGGCTAATCTCCTCGTACTTAGGCGGCCGGAGTTTCAGGGTTCGGATAGGACAAGTCCTGTCCGAGCTCGGAAACCCGGAGGCTGGAGTACCACAGGGAGCGGTCCTGTCACCTCTGCTGTACACAATATACACCGCTGATGTACCTAGAACACCAGGTACCCTTATGAGCTTCTATGCCGACGACACAGCGATAGCGGCCAAACATAGAAACGTAGACATGAAACGTAGCAGTGACCAACCTGCAAACAGCGTTAGCAGACATCGAGGAATGGAGTATAAAATGGAAGATAGCCATTAACTTAGAAAATATGCAAGCGGTTCTATACAAGAAAGGAAGACAACAGCCAGAAGAACAGCTGACGGTGCAGAACACCCCCACCGAGTGGAAAAATGAAGCTAAATACCTAGGAGTCATCATGGACAAAGGATTAACCTTCCAAAAACACGTAGAAGCCACAGTCCAGAAGGCCAACATAGCAAGAGCAACATTAAGAGGACTCACAGGCAGAAAAAGTAAATTAAGACTAAAAACAAGGTTAAGATTAATAAACAGCATAATACTACCGGTATTAACATACGCATCTCTCGCATGGGGACAAGTATGTAACACCCACAAAAAGAAGATACAAGCCATCCATAACAGCAGCTTAAGAGAAGCAGCCAGAGTCCCAAGATACGTAGCAGAAAGATTCCTGTTTAGAGAACTTCAACAGGTGAGAGTCACCGAAATTATGACAGACAAGGCAAGGGTCAAATTCGCGGAACTGGAGCACCACCCAAGTCACATACTGCGAGAGATGCTAAGGTATGACATGTTCCACCGATGGAAGCACAGACGTCCTAAACAGCAAATAGTGGATTAAAGTGAATAAAAAAGACAAGTGAAAGTGATAGTAGTCAGTTCGTAGCTCGAAAATCCAAGTGCCGAAGAAAAGACGCATCCCAAGCGTAGATCCAACACCTCGACCAGGTAAGCTAACCAGTAGAAAATAGAGGAAAAGGCATAAGCCAAACAAAAAAACACAAAAAAACAAAAAAAGGAGTAAGCCAACAAAAAAAAAATCACACAAAAACAAAAAAATCATAAAAATCTTGAGTTTCGAGCCATTGGACCGAGCTCAATTGGGCTTGGTACAATGGCTGGGGGCCCAAGCAAGCAATTTTTAGTTCCGCGGTTAAGTAAGTAAGAGGATAAAGGCATAGAGCGCATCACGCTGAGCCTAATAATTTTTGCATTCGATTAGGGTACCACATGGAATCTTATTACCCAGGATACCATTGTGAAGAGCATTTGGCTTCGATAGTTGTGCCCTCATCGCGCATCAGCGTGCTATGGGGGAGAAAGGGATGGCCTGGGGCATTGGAGCGAGGTGGGGTGATCCCTGTTTGAACTCGGGTCAAAACACCTCGCCCCAATGAATTGTTACACCCGAATGTACTTTTTCGATAGGGTGGACATCTCCCACAGGTTGGGTTGAATCAAATTGCTTGCTTGCGCAATGATTCCACATTTGAGACGCAAAACAGCGACATCTCTCGTAAAACGAGGAAGACGAGAAGCCCTAGATACAAAGTTTACTACAATTAAACAATTAAAATAACTGAAATAAAAATAATAAACAATATTTTAAATCCAACACTTTTCGTTAAAATTTATCTACTTAAATCGCATTGAGGTTATAAAGGTAGAAATCTGGTGCTATAGAAGAATTTTAAAAATATCTTGGGTGAAGAAGATTCGAAACTCCACCATACTAGAACGTCTCAGCAAGACTACTGAGATTATAGAAGGCATCAAGAAGAGAAAATTGGAGTATTTTGGACATGTAATGAGAAGTTTCAAATATAGGTTGCCACAAAATGCAAGGTATGCAAGTGAAAATAGAAGCCAAACGCAGTCCAGGACGAAGAAGCACTTCGTGGTTGATTTAGGGTGGCAGTGAATAAAATAATTAAGATAGCTATGATATAAACCAACGTTCTCAAAGGACATGGTACATGAAGAAACAGAAAGTAACAGCCCATTCCGAAAAAGAATCCTGCGTACACGAGTGACGAGAAAATTTTTATTTCATTGCCCCCTCCTTGAAAGGTTGCTGGATGCGCCGTTGGCCCACATACGTGATAAGTTTAAAGTGATCCATTGTACAACT
The DNA here is from genome assembly GCF_917563875.1 of Diabrotica virgifera virgifera. Lineage (NCBI taxonomy): Eukaryota > Metazoa > Arthropoda > Insecta > Coleoptera > Chrysomelidae > Diabrotica > Diabrotica virgifera. Next base: position 126,580,757 of record NC_065443.1, read on the forward strand.
AGTTGCGTTTATTGTTGATTGTAAAAAATTGTCTTTTCTACAATAGTTTGTTTAATAAATGAACAACAATAATTATAATGATTGAATTGAAAGTATTTTAATAAAATTAAAAATAATATTAAAAATAAAACTTTTATTGAGACCAATTTTTAAAAAAGCCTTCGTGGTTTCTACAATTTACGAACCAAACGAATACTGGGAACAAAGAAGGCCAGGGAGATCTATAAATTGCGTCTCACGTCCTCCCTGTCCAGTATGGCAAAATTCCAACTTGAAAATGTTCCCGCATACTCAGTTAGGAGTAAAATTAATAGAAAATAATAATTTCTAGTTCGTTCAGAGATGTGATATATACACTCTTTGATAAAAGCTAACGAGCTTGAAATCGATAAGTTTGTTTATGGCACTCTATGAACGAACTGAAATATAAGACGTCTCTTGGTTTCGTTTTACAATGACATTATTATTTTTCTAGTTCGTTCTGCAAACTTCTAGTACCGGTCATAGGCGTCCGTTTTGGGTAGGGCAACGGTTATTTTATAGCATAACTTTTTTGTCTAACTTTTAAGCATTTTCGGCACTGGTATATTAAATTGTGAGGTATTTTATTAGTAAAAGTTACTCTTGCTTTAAGTCGGCAAAACGCACCGTTTTTTTTCAATTTGTTTCAATTTTTTTTTTCAAATTTAAAAAACGAAAAATTTTCAAATCGATATTTCTAGAAAACGGTTTATCCTACCGACTGAATGCAAGTGTACCTTTTATTACTAGAATACCTCAAAATTGAATATTCCAGTGTCAAAAAAGCTTAAAAATTAAAGAGAAACCTCAAACAGACGCCTATGACCGGTACTGGAAATTCAAATTATCGATTTATCTGGAAGATAAATGAGACGTAAAAATGGAATTTTAAAATCTCTGGACTTTTTAAATACTCTTTAAATACTCTGGACGTAAAGATGGAATTTTAAAAATGCCAACTGGATTGACTTCTCTGCGGATCTGGATAAATGCCTAGGATGGATTACACCTAATATCAAAAACTACCACAGATTTGTTGGTGCCGTGCTAAGTGTAGCCAAAAAACACATACCAAGAGGCTATCGCAAAGAATATATCCCTGGCTGGTCAGAAAATAGCGAGGAATTATATCAGAGCTTTCTTGAAACTAGCGACCAAGAAATAGCGGATGAACTACTTTACAGCCTAGACGCCGTTAGAAGCCAAAAGTGGACCGAAACAGTAGAAAGTCTAAACTTCCAGAAATCAAGCAGACAGGTATGGTCATTATTAAGAAAATTAGGGAGTGGTGTCCGTACGAAACGCAGAGAGGCAGCCGTAAAGCCAGATGCCGTAGCATCACATATAGTAAAAACATCCATGTCACCAAAGGATAAAGCACACACCATCTACGTAGAGAGAGAACTTCAAACTTTAAAACATGTAGCCACAGAAACGGAGCATTCCCTCCCCTTCACCAGCGAAGACATATCAGAGGCTCTTAAAGACGTTAAGACAGCAAAAGCACCAGGATTTGATAATATTCACCCTGAATTCCTAATAAATTGTGGCAAGTATACAAAAGTTTGGCTGGCTCGATTTTTCACAGACGTCATGGAAACTGGAAATATTCCACAAGAACTAAAGCGCTCTAAGATAAAAGCCATATTAAAGCCAGGCTAACCCGCCGACAACCTAAAAAGCTACAGATCAATTGCGCTTTTCTCTACCATCTACAAACTATTAGAGAGGGTTATATATAATAGAATCAGCACAGAACTGTTCCAGGTGATCCCAGTCGAACAAGCATGTTTTCGACCAGAACGAAGCTGCGCGGACCAGGTAATGTCACTCACCACCTACATCGAAGCGGGTTTCCAAAGAAGACTTAAAACTTCAGCGGCATTTATTGATCTCTCGGCAGCTTATGATACAGTATGGAGAGAGAGAGACTTATATACAAAATTCTCCGGGCAATCCCCTGTAAACCAATAGCACGCCTAATAGATAGCATGCTCAACGACCGAATGTTTCGAGTAGTGATGGGCACAGATATCAGCCCACCAAAGAAACTTAAGAATGGCCTACCACAGGGGTCAGTGCTCTCTCCACTACTATTTAGCTTATACTTAGCAGATATGCTGGAAACACAATCAAGAAAGTTCGGATACGCCGATGACTGGGCCCTCACTACACGATGCAGAACACTAGAAATGTCTGAAGAAGTTCTGACGGCAGACTTATATATGTTGGGCAAATATTTTCGCAAATGGCGATTTCAACCAAATGCATCCAAAACAGAAGTTAGTTGCTTTCACCTGAACAAGAAACTTGCTGGAAAGGAACTCAACATACGGTTCGAAAATACCACACTTACCCACAACAAAACACCGAAGTACCTGGGCGTAACACTACATAGAACGCTATCATTTAAAGAGCATTTAGTTGAGTACAAGAAATAACATCATGCAGAAGCTCTGCGGTACCACCTGGGGAGCATCGGCTTCCACTCTCCGCTCTACTGCCTTAGACCTTGTTTTCTCGACCGCTGTTTATTGTGCTCCAGTTTGGCTACACAGTCCACAGTAAAAAAGGTGGACACTCAGCTGCACAGCACTATGAGGATGATAGCTGGTACAATTAAATCAACTCCCACCCAATGGCTTCCAGTATTAAGTCACATCCCACCTCCACATTTACGACGAGTTGACGCACTTACACGTGAATACAAAAAGATCATGAGCAATATAATTCTGCCGATCCACCAAGGTACCGAGGATGCACGAAATATCCGTCTCCGCTCTAGAAAACCACCAATAAAAACGGCAAGAATGACACATGAGGAGTGCAACCTCACGAATGCATGGTCCCAAGAATGGAACGCATGGTAAAATATCATGCCCTGCATTACCCACAAGCCACCAGGTTTTGATCTTCCACGTAAAACATGGTCCACTCTAAATAGGATCCGAACCAGACATGGCAGATGTGCATACATGCTACATAAATGGGGAAAGAACCCGTCTCCTCAATGTGACTGTGGGGAGAACCAAACCATTGACAACATTATTGAAGAGTGTCCCTCAAGATCCTACAATGGTAGCCCTGAAGACTTCCTGTTTGCAACTTCAGAGTCAATTGATTATATTAATACACTTGATGTTTGTTTGTAACTATTTAAAGTTTGTCATATACCTTATATTACTAGTGTTTGTAATTTTGTTCTAAATGTGTTGTAATTGCCATACGATAAATAAATAAAATACTCTAGACGTATTTTATAATTTTGTTTTAAATCCTTTACCGTTTATAGCATTTATCCTTAAGTTAGACTTTCTGAGATATAAAAGATACCAAAAATAATATTTGAAAAAGTTTTATTACCAAAAACTCGCGTTAACATCAACCGAATTAATTTTTAAATCTTGCTCAAATGTTTTCATTATTTTTCACTTTTGGAATGTAAAGAAGAAAGCGTAATTTAATTCTCAGGATATCGTTCCGCAGCGGATGTTTAAAAATATTCTTAACTCCGGAGAAAAAACTCAAGAACGAGATATCGATGGTGCAGACTGGATCTATAAGGTAAACAGAACATTGAGATAACTTCGGATTGGGACGACCTATAATAATACAACTGTATTGATAGAAAATGGAAACAGATGATATTAAATAATTTGGCATGGTATTTATTTAAAAAAAACGCACTCTTAAATTGCAGCACACAAATAACTCTGTATTTCTATTATTTGAGGTTCTATTTCTCTTTAATTTTGTTTTAAATCAGTATAGAGTAATGTTTAATCTGGAATTTTTTAATTATTTTTATAAACTACAAGGTAATGAAGTAAGAAATATTCACAGGATTAGGATTGTTTATCTTTCATATTCAAACAGATTCAGATTTCAAATGTTTCATTGCTGATCGGATTGATGGCTCTAGTAGACGGGACGATTATGTTGACCATAAAATGGACTGCAAATTTGGAAGCACTGTTCAGGCGTCAATCTATTATGCTGAAATGCAAAACCAAACTAAACATATATCACTTAACAGCTATCAAAATGGCCGCCAGTTACAAAAATGTGTAACCATCTTATGTTTATATACCTCTAAAAAACATACCTTACAAAATACCTTGGAATTACACCGTCCAGCTACGGAGACAAGGACAAAGGAGTGAGAAATCAAATACAAAAAGCAAATAGACTGTCAGGATGCCTTAATAAGACTATATGGCGAAACCGACATAATAATATGATCACTTGGATGAAATCAATAATTTATAAAGCGAGTGTAAGACCAATAATGACGTATGCATCAGAAACAAGAGTCGATACAGCCACAACATAAATTCTTCAAATGGAATTTGCGATGCAATGACATAAATATAAAATATGAGAACTAGCACAATTATTATTATGGTTCTAAGTTGATTTTTCGGGTGTAACTACAATGATGCAATTATGCAAAAAATTATGTTGCATCGCAGATTTAAAATGCGTTTATCTCGAAAACAGTTGAGTTTAGCGAGATGAATGTAGTATACCTTTTTTAAGTTAAAATATTAAGAAAATAAAAGTTTTAATTCAGAAAGTATGTAGAGTGTGGGATAAAAAAATTGAACGTATTAAATAAGTGCTGAAAGACGTATGTGGCGCTTTCTGGGCAATACATTATTTTTGGTGACGAATTTAGATTTCTCATCTCAAAAAAACCCGCTTACCAAATTTCGTGTTGTTTTCCCATGCCTGTCAGGAAATGTTCAAGAATAAATAAAATAAAAGTTTAACTTTGACACCTTGTATTTCGGTTATTATCAACTTTCGTACTAAGGTAAGTTAGTTTAAATCGAACCTATTTTAAGCTATAGAATCTGAGCTTAAGCTATGGCCCATTCTTTACCAAACACCCTGTATAGTCAAATGATAAATATTGAATAACACACCAACTAAAGTCGACTTTACATTACATCAGTGGCGTGCGGTGACATTTTCGGAAGAGGAAGCGATTCAAGAAGGGTTTAACAAATATTTTCTTACGAGGGTCGAGATCAAAACATATACCTACTTAATAGGTGTATACCTAATATACTACCTGTTAACTTATATCGACTAAAAACAAGAACTACAAAAAATATTAGGTATAGTGTTTAACCCAGTCTGAGAGACATGCACATGCCTTGAGAATGAGATTTGGGTGATAAAAATTCATTGAGGCAAGGAGGATTTACTCTTATAAGCGGGCGTCACTCCATCCCGCCCCAATGCTTCATACTATCCACTTCCCCTCCGATAGCACTTTGATGCGCTATATGGGCTCTCTATCAGCAAAGTGCTTATTATGTGGGAGTCCTGGATACAAGGACTCACAAACGAAATCCTACCTTGATCAATGCAGGTTAGTGACTCTAGTGACTTAGTATATCGTATATCTAGTGACTTATCATCGATCTGTACTGCTTGCTCAGGGTCGATTCCCTGCTCCAGGCTTGGTTTCTTTAAACTTAAAAAGAAGAGTTCTATTCAAAATTGTTTTTATATTCCGATTTCGAATCACCTTCCATAACACACAACTTTCAACAATATGACACTTATTTATTTATACTTGAGTCCTATTCTCTTATCAACCAATGCACATTTTTTGTCGATAACATCGTCGTAAAATTTTGGATTTTCTGATAATTGTTTAATAAATGCACTCTTTTTCAAAGGATAATAGGGCTAACTTGGAAAGTCTGTCTTCACTTGTAAAATTTATTGTAAAACTTTTGATGCGTTTTAATACTGAAAAACTTCGTTCAACTGAGTCACTTGTAGCTGGGATAGTTAGTACCTACTACTTAATTCACACAACTTGCCCACTTCACACAGAGACTGATTTAAACCAGTAGTATTCAAAAAATTCAACCGATTCCTAAGTATTTCTTTATCACTAATTTCAGGTGTTTTATAAATGACATTTAACTGAGAATGCAAAGCTAGATTATCAAAAAAAATCATAATTTAATCGTACTGAATTAAATAGGTACATACCTCTGTGGGATATTTCAATGAATTATAATTAGACATATTAAAATTACATAATTCTACATATTTTATTTCTTAAAATTCTTAAAATATAATTCTTAAAAAGTGATAATTCATTTGTTGTAGAATATTATCAAAAATTTCGATGTATAATCGTCGATAGGCCTCTCTCTCGCCGACAATATCAATCATTATTATTTTTCTTTTAGGTTCGAAGCCCATATTTTCAGCTTTATCCCAAATATTTTTAAACTGCTCATTTTTTTAATCATCATAAGTCATCAAATTGTCTTATACAAAATGCAATGTCACTTGACTTCGTCTGTAAAATGTCGTAGGTACTATAAAATATCAGTAAAAGGAAAAATCTCAAAATGTCAAATAAAATATTAGTAAAAATATTAAGCAAAAAATTGAAATCGAGCCATTTGTACCTAAATACTTACCCCTTATAGCAGCAGTAACAGACTCCGCATCTCGTTTTCGAATCGGAAGCGGTCGGACGAGCGCTTCCAGGCGTATCAAAATTCGCGTGAAAGGAGCATGACTAGCGAGTGAGGTTATTAAACCATGACCAATTTTTGAACGCGACAAATGCATGACAAGCAGCGATTTTGAGATGCGCTTCCGTCAGGACCGGATCAAATTTTAATAATGTTTCAATGCCTATTAGTTACATAATAGATTACTTAGATTAGGGAAACATTGTTGATAATTAAATACTAATTAATAATATTTGTATTTTCTTATATGGAAGTATAGGGAAGCGGTGCTTCCTCCGCTTCCATGGACCGCACGCCTCTGCATTACATGCTTTATCACGTAATTTATCATATTTATCATCAGCTGTATGGCAATGCTTATGACAAAATCATATGACAAATCACACATTGTAAACGTATAAATTTCACTCCATGACCAAATCATATGACAAATCACATGATAAATCCTGTAATGTAAAGTCGATTTAACACCGAAATATTAAGAAGGGTCAAGAAGAATAGAGAGTTACTAAAAACTTCTTTAAAGGAAAATATTTAATTTGGGGTATATATTTAAAGGAAATGAATATCAAATACTGCAGATGCAATGTAACAAAAAAATGAAATCCTTGACTGTTAAGACGAAGGGAACAAAAAAACAACAAGCATTTTGGCTCTGCAAATTTTGCAAGGAGACAGAATGGCAGATATGAGGCTATATAGCGCATGCACCGCTTATGTCCATCGAAGATAGACTTATTGGCTTTAGAGCCAAAGACAAGATTGATACATTCTTATACCTTGATTGCGAAACATAAGTATTTTTAGGTTTCTACGCTATATTGTCTTAACATTTAATAAAACTGTTAAAATTTCTGAAACTATTTTATTGCATTTAGTCCAGAAAGCCACTGCGCATCCGCTAGGAAAAATATTCTAATTCGGATTTTTTGCACAATCTTACTCAAAAAGGACTCCTTTTAACAAATTTGCATGTTGCTAGGACCAAAAGGTGGTCAAAAATTTTTTAAACGTTTTTTTTTTTGTTTTTTTCCTAAAACTATTTTTTTTGCATGGAAAAAAGTTTTTTAGGTTTTTTGGATTATTCCAAACAGAAAAGGTCTTTAGTGACTTTTCTCTAAAAATGATAGTTTTTGACATATAAGCGATTAAAAATTGAAAAATTGCGAAATCGGCCATTTTTAACCCTTAAAAACTATGTGACAACCTGAAAATTTTAATGTTGCCAAGGTAGGTAGATATTCTTTAAACATCGATTGATTAAATCCCGAAGAGTTTTTTGCAATACAATATTCAAAACTCCTTTATTTTTTAATTGCTAATCAAGCGTGCGCGACACTATTTTCCACCGAAAGTATGGTGCAAATGAAAGGAATAAATTCGTTATTTCGTAAACCGGCGACTTTAAGGAAAAATCCCGAAACAGTTCGATTTTTATTTTTAAGTTATGATATTGTGGCATATATGGTATACTAGTGACGTCATCCGTCTGGACGTAATGACGTAATCGATATTTTTTTTAAATGAGAATAGGGGCCATGTGCTAGCTTATTGGAAAGGTTCTTCAATTCTATATTCAGTAATATAAACATTTACATAATTAATGATACAGGGTGTCCAAAAATTTTTTATTAAATTAAATTATTTGAGAAAAAAGAAGTAGAAGGACACCCTGTATAAATAATTATGTAAATGTTTACATTACTAAATAGAGAATTGAAGAACCTTTCAAATGAGCTACCACACGACCCCTATCCTTATTTAAAAAAATCATCGATTACGTCATCACGCCCAGACGGATGACGTCACTAGTATACCATATATGCCACAATATCATAACTTAAAAATAAAAATCGACCTGTTTCGGGATTTTTCCTTAAAGTCGCCGGTTTACGAAAGAACGAATTTATTCCTTTCATTTGCACCATACTGTCGGTGGAAAATAGTGTCGCGCATGCTTGATTAGCAATCAAAAAACAAAGGAGTTTTGAATATTGTATTGCAAAAAACTCTTCAGCATTTCATCAATCGATGTATAAAGAATATCTGCCTACCTTGGCAACATTCAAATTTTTAGATTTTCACATAGTTTTTGAGGGTTAAAAATGGCCGATTTCGCAATTTTTCAATTTTTAATCGCTTATATGTCAAAAACTATAATTTTTAGAGAAAAGTCACTAAAGACCTTTTCTGTTTGGAATAATTCAAAAAACCTAAAAAAACTTTTTTCCATGGAAAAAAGATAATTTTAGGAAAAAAACAAAAAAAAAACGTTTAAAAAATTTTTGACCACCTTTTGGTCCTGGCAACATGCAAATTTGTTAAAAGGAGTCCTTTTTGAGTATGATTGTGCAAAAAATCCGAATTAGAATATTGTTCCTAGCGGATGCGCAGTGGCTTTCTGGACTAATTAGGTGTTATGTTTCATAATTCTTCTTCTTCTTGTAGTGCTTATCCGTTTCGGATGTTGTCGACCATCATGGTAATCTGTACTTTGCACACTGCTGCTCCAAAAAGATTTGTGGTTGTTGAGTTGAACCACGTACGTAGATTTTTCGGCCAGAAAATCCTTCGCCTTACTGGTCATGATCAGCTTAGTTAATGATGAAATAAAAAATTACGTTATTGAACAAGGAAAATGCATTTTCCGAAATATACCGATCAGAGAACACAATATTTTACGAAAACCTAAAAAAAAATAAAGGAGGAATAAAAATTTGGGAATAAGTAGTTGAAATTGTCTATTAATATAAGAAAAAGTTTACAATTCTACATTTTTGCAAAATGGAGCGGAATACCACCTTCTCGGAGGTGAAAAATATACATTCAAAATAAGCCAGGAATTGGATAAAATGACTAATTCTAAGCAACTTTTGTTCTATAGAGTTTTTTTACTAAATCAATATTGTTCGAGTTATTTGCGATTGAATATGTTCATTTTTAAGAAAAAAAAAACATGGTTTTGGACGATTTTTCGAAAATAACTCAAAAAGTAAATAAGTATTTTATCGAAAAAAATATTTGTAGCAAAAACATAGCTTATAAAAAGTAAAAAAAAACTGGTGTATGCATAAAGTCTGCATACCCAGTACAAAAGGAGTTGTAGCTAATGAAAAGTAGGTTCTTATCCGTCTAATTCCAAATCGAATATTTCAACGTGAAATAACTAAAAAACGAAGCACTTTTAGGGGAAAACTCATTACAATTTTTTTAAAGTGTTTAAAAAAGGTTTATTTTGGTTTTTTTTTTTTAAAAATTTCAATATGAAAAGTAGGAAGTGAGTTACGCTCAAAATATTGTTGGTCCCTGTTATTTTTAGGTAAAATAATCGCGAAAATCACCCCTAATTAGCATCAAAATAAAATTAATCATTACCGCTTCACAAGTTACTTTGTTTATGTATTCCTTATAATATGATCTGTAAGTTTCTTCGGTTCAAAGTGCTTATTTTTTAGAAGGCTGTAGTTAAAATGGCTTGAACGAGTCACTAATCACGAGTTTATTAATTTTAACTATTTAGAATGGGAAATAAGCCACAATATTATTAAAAAATGATTTTTATTAACGTTTCGACGCCCAAATCGGGTGCCGTTGTCAAAATACAAAATACTATTAATATAAACAAAAATGTTGTTGCTTAGTAAAAAAATTCTTCTAATAATTTATTTAATTTGACTCATTTATATCGGCAATTCAGATACATATGATACATTTTAAAGTAGAAGACTTTAAAATGATATTGCCAATATTTATGAGTTGCGTTCCTGGGACGACTTTACTGAAAGATAGTTCATTCGATTACATGAAATCAACCCCAACTCAAGAATATCTGTCACAAAAAAAATCATAGCATGTGATCTGCCTTTAAAAAGACAACCACATGCAACGGTGACATTAAAATTCTCGCGTTAGAGATCTCATAGTAAATCACGAGGGAAAACCAGGAAAAACCTCGTGATACTATCCCGACATCGTAAGTATTTGGTCTTACATTTAATTTATTCTCAAAATTAATACCAAATTCTGACTTTACTATAATTTTGTTTAAATTATAAATAATATCAATAATACATGGGTATATAAGTAATACTAAAATATAAAATATGTACTAACTCGACTATTGACTTACTAATTGTGGTATTTTCTTTCTATTGACTTCCTCTTTCAGTATGGGTATCCACATCCTACTGCATTCCACCGAGGAATTTGCGACACAATTGGTTTCGTTTAGCATAATTAGAGCCGCTTCTTTGATTTTTCTCTTTTTACTATCTGTTTCTTTCAGGACTATACTTGAATCTCTCCACTGAACTCTATGTTCATTATCCCATGCATGTTGACATATTTGAGATCTATCAAATTCTCTATTTTTAATATAAGATTGATGTTCACTTATTCTAACGTTTAATGGTCTTGATGTTTCACCTATATAAAACTGTTCGCATTCACAAGGTATTTTATAAATACAATTCTTTGTCCTTTCTTGTTCATTGTTAGGTTTAGTTTTAGATAGAATAGATCTCAATGTATTGGTTGTTTTGAATGTTGTTGAAATGTTGAATTTATTTCCTATTGTTTTAAGTTTCTCGGATAGTCCTTTTATGTATGGTATTGATATTTTCCTCGTATTATTTCTTGTGAATGTTGTAGGATCCCGTTCTATGTTGTTCTGTTCCATTCGATCCAATCTTTACAATTCCTTATTTATAAACGATAAAGGATAATCATTTTTTAATAAAACAGATGTTAAGAATTGTTTTTCTTCTAAAAAGGAATTTTCGTTAGAACAAGTAATTTTGGCTCTATCATATAAGGATTTTATGATTCCCTTTTTAACGTTGATGTTGTGATTTGATTTGTAATTGAGATATCTGTTGGTATGTGTTGGTTTTCTATACACTTGAGTCTCATATCCAGTATCCTTCTTTAAGACTAAAACATTATAAATAAGGAATTGTCAAGATTGGATCGAATGGAACAGAACAACATAGAACGGGATCCTACAACATTCACAAGAAATAATACGAGGAAAATATCAATACCATACATAAAAGGACTATCCGAGAAACTTAAAACAATAGGAAATAAATTCAACATTTCAACAACATTCAAAACAACCAATACATTGAGATCTATTCTATCTAAAACTAAACCTAACAATGAACAAGAAAGGACAAAGAATTGTATTTATAAAATACCTTGTGAATGCGAACAGTTTTATATAGGTGAAACATCAAGACCATTAAACGTTAGAATAAGTGAACATCAATCTTATATTAAAAATAGAGAATTTGATAGATCTCAAATATGTCAACATGCATGGGATAATGAACATAGAGTTCAGTGGAGAGATTCAAGTATAGTCCTGAAAGAAACAGATAGTAAAAAGAGAAAAATCAAAGAAGCGGCTCTAATTATGCTAAACGAAACCAATTGTGTCGCAAATTCCTCGGTGGAATGCAGTAGGATGTGGATACCCATACTGAAAGAGGAAGTCAATAGAAAGAAAATACCACAATTAGTAAGTCAATAGTCGAGTTAGTACATATTTTATATTTTAGTATTACTTATATACCCATGTATTATTGATATTATTTATAATTTAAACAAAATTATAGTAAAGTCAGAATTTGGTATTAATTTTGAGAATAAATTAAATGTAAGACCAAATACTTACGATGTCGGGATAGTATCACGAGGTTTTTCCTGGTTTTCCCTCGTGATTTACTATGAGATCTCTAACGCGAGAATTTTAATGTCACCGTTGCATGTGGTTGTCTTTTTAAAGGCAGATCACATGCTATGATTTTTTTTGTGACAGATATTCTTGAGTTGGGGTTGATTTCATGTAATCGAATGAACTATCTTTCAGTAAAGTCGTCCCAGGAACGCAACTCATAAATATTGGCAATATCATTTTAAAGTCTTCTACTTTAAAATGTATCATATGTATCTGAATTGCCGATATAAATGAGTCAAATTAAATAAATTATTAGAAGAATTTTTTTACTAAGCAACAACATTTTTGTTTATATTAATAGTATTTTGTATTTTGACAGCGGCACCCGATTTGGGCGTCGAAACGTTAATAAAAATCATTTTTTAATAATATTGTGGCTTATTTCCCATTCTAAATAGTTAAAATTGTAAAAATGCCACAAGAAAATAGCTTCAGAACAACACGAGTTTATTCAAATTTTGAACAGGCATAGCATAACCAATGTTTGTCTAACAGGAAAACAAAAAATCCAAAACATTCAGAAAAGCAAAACTTACATTTTATTACTCCTTGAGATTTTTGGTATTACTAATAATTTTTATACAATTGGATATAGTAATTGAGTCAATACTCGCAATCTTTAGTTTGTATTTTTATTAGTTGTTATATAATCATGGGGCAACCGGTTTCGAGTCTTACAATATATGACTTATCATCAGGCCCAGTAAAAAAAGTCTTCTCAATACAAACTACAAACTAAAAACACAAAACGAGAGACATGTACACATATATATATATATATATATATATATATATATATATATATATATATATATATATATATATATATATATATATAAAACATAAAAAACAACTTTGTCTTGGTTTCAATAACACACAATAAATCCAAGCAACTGTATAGTATTGAACTCAACAGTCTATAGCATGTAAAAATGAGACACTTAGTCATTGGGAGCGACCAATCTGATGAAAAGTGCTTGGTGTATAATTTGATATATATACTACCATCAATCCTTAACTAGTCAAGGGTTGATGGAGTCCTGATTAGATCGTATGCGATTAAAAGACATAATACAAAGTTTTTAGTGATCGGTATGTACTTACATAACAGCCATAGAAACTGTTCCACAGCTAAAGATGTACCTGGAAGTCACCAGCCCCATAAGAAGAGTTGACCAATCAATCAGCCCTTAGTCTCTTAAATTGTTAGTTATATATTGTAAGACTCAGAACCGGTTGCCCCATGATTATATAACAACTAATAAAAATACAAACTAAAGATTGCGAGTATTGACTCAATTACTATATCCAGTTGTATAATGGACTCGCATTGGCAACCCTTTCATCATTTGAATAATTTTTATGTTATTTTGAAAGAAAAATGGAATTGTTTTCAGAATTAAAAAAAAATTATTTTACAAACAAATTTTTTTAAAAGGGAGCACTTTGAACCAATGAAACTTATAGATCATATAAATAATACAAAAGCAAAGTAATTTGTGAAGCGGTAATGATTAATTTTATTTGAGATGCTAATTAGGGGGTGATTTTCGCGATTTTTTTTACCAAAATATAAAAGGGACCAACAACATTTTGAGCGTAAATCACTTACTTTTAATGTTAGAAGTTTTTTTAAAAAACACAAATAAACCTTTTTTAAAACACTTTAAAAAAATTAAAATGAGATTTCCCCGAAAATTGCTCCGTTATTTCACGTTGAAATATTCGATTTGGAATTTGACGAACAAGAACCTACTTTTCATTAGCTACAAATCCGCTTCTGCTGGATATGCAACTTTCATGCAAAACCATTATTTTCACTTTTTTATAAGCTATATTTTTGCTAAGAATATTTTTTTGATAAAATACTTACTTTTTGAGTTATTTTCGAAGAACCGTCTAAAACATGTTTATTTTCTTAAAAATGAACATATTTACTCGCAAATAACTCGAATAGTATTGACTTAGTGAAAAAACTCTATAGAACAAAAGTTGCTTAGAATTAGTCATTTTATCGAATTCCGGACTTATTTTGAATGAATTTTTCACCCCCGAGAAGGGGGTATTTTCCTCCATTTTTGTAAAATGGAGGGGATGTAGAATTGTAAACTTTTTCTTATATAATAATGGACAATTTCAACAACCTAATCCCAAATTTTCATCCATCCTTTATTTTTTTTGTGGGTCAGATTGTTCTTTGATCGGGCTAAAATGAATTTCGAAGTGTTGAAAAATGATAAATTTGTAATTCGGAAATGATTGATTGGCATAAATGAGTTCAATATTATCGTATCTCCGAGACACTGACGTCTCCGATGATTACCAGGTGCCTCGGAGACCATCGACGTCATTAAATTCGTTTTCAGTGAACCCAAAAACCTCCGACTAGTAATATTGAATTCATTTATGCCAATTATTTCCGAATTACAAATTTATCATTTTTCAACACTTCGAAATACATTTCGGAAAATGCATTTTCCTTGTTCAAAATTGCAATTTTCATTTCGCCATCATCACTTTAGTTCACAAAGTTTCCTAACGCTTTTGCGACTCGAATGCAACAATTTTCATCGAGATGAATGCTGCTAACAAAACTAAAATGTTAAATGCTAAATGAAAAAACTTGATTTTGGTGCCAAATATGTACAGACAAAAGATCTCAAGGTGGTCATATGCCATATTACATGCTACCTTACACCAAAGTAGTTTGTTTTATTTTTGTTGCCAAATTGACCCAGATATTTCATCCATTGTTAAGTTAAACCCACAACACAAAAACCGACCCTACTAATCTCTTAATACTTTACGCAGCACTGTGTTTTATTTCATAAAACATTCATTAAATAATTAGTCCTCGGCATAAAACTGAAAGTGTGAAGAATCCCACCTTGTAGTAAAACACAAAACGTGTCCGTGGTTTATTATTGTTTACCTTATTCAGAACTTATTAATTATTTAAAATGGCGCAGAGTGACAACAAACTTTAAAGCTGAGATGAACAGTATAATCTCCAGAGCGCGCTATGTAAGTGTGTCATAGTTTTCGCTTAAAGTTGCTTCTAAAACTACTTACTCTATCTTTAGCATTGATAAACTTACTTAAAACATTTAACAAGGATATTATAGAAGAGTCTTATCATAGCAGCCAAAGAGTGAATACGTTAAATTCTAATTAATATTCGCTTACAGTTTTTTGCAAAAGTTAAAAACGCGTTTTGTGAATGTGTTATCGATAAACATTGGTAAGGTGACTTTATTTAAATACATATTATAGACGACCTCAAAAATAGGCCAGTATTTACTGGCTCCAAATAATTGATATTTTGGCATACAAAATATCAATTTCTACATTATGGCATCCTCATCTACGTCAACTCAACCTAGTTCTACACCAGACCACCAATCTCTACAACCTAAAAGCTACTCTTCCGCAACCAGACAACCAACCGATAATGTATTTCCATCACGTAACCAAGCAATTGTGTTTGACGCAATTGACAACACCAAAATTGAAGATTACCTTCACAGTTTAAGCCAAATTATTCGACCAATGAATATTATTTTCTGTTCAAAGCTATCCAACAACAGAATGTGCATTTACTTAGCAAATGAAAAATTAGTGGACGATTTTATTACCAACCACGGAAAAATCAAAGTTAATCAACAACTCTTACAAGCACGTCGACTAATCACAACCAGCCAACGACTAGTACTCTCAGGCGTATGTCCAACTATTCCACACTCATTCTTAGAATCCGAATTGCAAGCATTTGGTGTCAACCTTTTGCCACCCTTATCATTTCTCCGTATAGGGACTTCCAGTCCTGAGTTCCAGCATATATTAAGCTTCAGGCGACAAACCTATATATCCCCTTTAACCAACCATACCTTACCCGATTCTTTTATTATCACCCATGAGGAAACATCATATAGAATATGGATATCTTTAGACAACCAGACTTGTCCAATATGCAAAAATACCAAGCATTCAGCAAAAGACTGTCCAGCAAAGGCATCTGTATCAGGCGACACCACTTCAATTCCTCACAATATAGAATCCGGTGAGAACTCTATTGAAAATAGCAACAATCAGGCGACTGAAGAAGTAACTAATGGCATCCCACAAAATCAAACCGAACTTAACGATCAAGTTGTGCAAAATGAAACATTAAGCACATAACTCCAAACTAACCAAATAGAAACAGATCAAATATCACAGAAACGCACAGTTTCTGAGCGTTCCCCAACTCCTTCATCAGAACATGCTTTTGAAGTACCAAAAAACAAAGAGAAAAAGACTAAATTAAACCAATGCAATGTACCAAAAAAGACGTTAGAAGAAATGCTGAAACCTACAGAAGAATTATTTGAAGACCAAAATTCCAGTTATCCCTTAAACTATGATCAACTAATAGATTTCTTCGAAAATTGTACAGGCTCCTCCGACCCAATAAGTATTGCAAAAATGTATACCAATGACATTTCTGAAGTCACAGATCTACTGACAAAAATTTACCCTAAACTAATTGACCAAAAAATTAAAAGTAGATGCACCCGAATAAGAAATAAAATTTTACGACAGATTGATCCAGACTTCCATACCGAACCAGAAAGCGACACCTCTATGGACTCATATTAAAATAACAATATCATTCACTAGTTTAATTCAATGGAATCTGAATGGGTATTACACCCATTAAGAAATGTTGCAAATACTAATCTCAAAATACAGACCAATGATTCTATGTTTACAAGAAACTAATTAAAAAAAAAACACTGCACATAAACTAAAAAACTTTAATTGTTTATTTAAAAATCGACAGCATGCTAAAATAGCCAGTGGAAGAGTAGCCATATATATAAAGGACGACATTAATAGCACAGCAATACCACTAGAAACAAACATTGAGGCAATTGCAGTCAGAATCAAAGACGTAACTAGTTTTTCCTTATATAACATATACATCCCCCCAATCAAGAACTTAACCAGAACGAAATATTGGATCTTTTAGAACAAATACCTACTCCACGATTAATTGTCGGGGACTTTAACGCACATAGTCCTTTATGGGGTTCAAAAAAATTAACACATCTTGGTAGAAAAATAGAAGTACTTCTGGAAAAACTCAGCCTAAATCTACTTAATGATGGACAAGATACCCGTTTCGACATAAGAACGGGCGAGGGTTCTGCTATAGACTTATCTATATGTGAACCATCAATAACGCATATGCTTTTATGGGATGTATTACCGGAGCCATACGACAGTGACCATTATCCTATTATAATTCATAACCAAGAAGCATCTACAGCTATACCGGAAGCAAAATGGAACTTAAAAAATGCGGATTGGACGAAATTTCAAAATCAAATCGAACGCAACTGGCATGCCATAAATGAAAATAGTAATGTGAACGAAGAGCTAGATTTCATTACAAAACTAATAATAGATTCAGCAGACAAAAATATTGGAAAAATTAACTTCAACAGTAAATTACATCCAGTTCCTTGGTGGAATCATGAATGTAAACAAGCAATACAACAATCCAAAAAAGCGTTTAATTCAAACGACAAAAAATGAACAAAATTTTTTAGAATTTAAACGATTAAGAGCTATAGCCAGATTCACTATCAAAAAAGCTAAGCGCGAATCTTGGAAAACATATGTTTCAACAATTGACAGTTCTAGTCCAATGACAACTGTATGGAAAAAAGTAAAAACAATATCTGGTACAAAATCACACAAGTCAATAAATCTGTTAGAGCAAAATAATATAATATATAAATCCCAAAAGAAAATATCAAATATACTGGCATTAGTTTATGAAAAAAATTCAAGCGACGCAAACTTTTCACCAAATTTCTTAAGGAACAAAAGAAATGAAGAAAAATATACCATAGATTATGAAGATCAAAATAATAGTGAAATAAACTTTCCAATATCGATGGATGAATTAGAAGCGGTAATAAAAAACTGTAAGAACTCGTGCGCTGGACCAGATAATATACCCACTATTTTTCTAAAAAACCTCACCTACCCATCTAAAGAACACTTACTCAGCATTTTCAACTTAATCTTCTCGAAAAGTTTATTTCCAAAATCGTGGAGAAATTCAATAATAATTCCTATTCCTAAGCAAAGTAAATCAAAATCAGATTCCGAAACATATAGGCCAATATACTCAAATATATATCAAACTTACTAGAAAATAGACAGTTTCAAGTCAGAGTAGATGGCGTATATTCCTCAACAAGAAATCAAGAAAATGGTATACCACAGGGCTCGAACCTTAGCACAACTCTGTTTCTTATAGCTATGAACTCTATTACCACAAAAATTAAACATCCTGTAAAAGCTAGGTTATATGCAGATGATTTGGTTATACTTTGCAGAGGAAATAACCCAACAACCATCCATAACCATGTCCAAAAAGCCATAAATCATATTGAAAAATGGTCATTCACAAGTGGACTTCAATTTAATTCCCTTAAAACCAAAGCAGTGTGTTTTACGAAAAGTCACCAAATACAACTGAATAACTTATACTTAAATGGAGGGCAGGTTAAATATGTAGATGAAATTAGATTTCTTGGTATGATATTCGATCAAAAACTAACTTGGAATACACATTTAGAACATTTAAAAAAGACATGTCAGCCTGGAATAAATTTGTTACGATCACTTGCAAACAAAAAATGGGGCGCCGACTCTTCTACATTACTACATATCTACAAGGCCCTAGTACGTTCCACACTTGACTATGGCTCAATCGTTTACAACTCCTTAAAAAAGACGTACTTAAAAACAAAAGATGTGATTCAAAATACAGGTCTTCGAATTTCCTTAGGAGCACACCATACAAGTCCAATGCAAACTCTATACTGGGAGACTGGAGAGATCCCACTCACGTTTAGAAGACAATATCTAAGTCTTTCTTATGCCGCTGCAGTATCCTCTAATCAAGATAATCCAGTTAGACACAACGTATTCGCTGACCGCTTTAAAAGTTGTTTCCAAAACTCAAATCGAACTGATCACCCTTTCTATTACCGCAAACAAACTTACTTATTAAAAATAGGTATTCATTTTCCAGACATCTACGATATTTCCGCAATCCAAACCCCTCCTCCTTGGACAATTCGCCTTCCCTCTACTGATACCAGCTTATTGCGGCTATACAAATCAGAAACGCGTGCAAGCCAAATCAATCAAGAATTTCTTAAAATATTAAGCAAATATGGTAGCTGCTTCAAAGTTTACACCGATGCCGGCGATGCCTAAAAAACGAAGACGGAACTGGCGCAGCAATCTACTCGACAGATTACACAGCAGCTTATAAATTACCTTCATATACAACAACGTTCTCCGCTGAACTGTTTGCTATTCTAAAAGCATTAGCCCTGATAGTTAACAAAAATAAAAAGAGAAACATCGTTACTACAGATTCTCTCAGCTCAATATTGGCTTTAAAACAACTCTATTCTGATCATCCACTACTACTTTTCATTAAAAAGGAACTAAAACAGGCAGAAAATATGAATATTTAAGTTAATTTTATTTGGGTACCATCTCATACTGGAATCGAAGGTAACGAGGTTGTAGACAAAATAGCAAAGAATGCACCTAATAACCCAAACGCAGAAGAGAACATGAAAACCCTACACACCGACCTGAAAGTATATTTAAAAGAAAATACTTTTAAAATATGGCAGGATACATGGAGGGACTCCCCAACCAAGTTGTACGAAGTTGACATTAACCACAATCAAATTCCACAATTCAAAAACAGAAGAGAACAAGTAATCTTCACTCGTCTCCGGATTGGCCATACTCGATTAACCCATGACTACATACTCCAACGTGCCGATCAACCTGTGTGTGATTTGTGTAGAAGTGTCCTTACCGTAAAACATTGTTTATTGCAGTGTCCGAAGTATAAAGTGCAACGAAAAAGTACAACATACCACCAACATTAAATAGTGCACTCGGAAAAGACAGTGATACAAAAAGCATCTTTACATTCCTCAAAAACTGCAACCTTTTACCAAGAATAGAGTATTTTACTTCACTTTTACGTTGCATAGATTTAGGGCTTTTTATAATTTCCTATTGTTATGTTTAAAACCTATTTTTAATTTATAATTTTGTAACACAATCCATACACGCTACTAACCCTGCGTGGTTGATGCGTAATATAAGGAAAAAAAAAAGATATTATATTATACCCCAGGAAATGACGCATATAAAAATCAATTAATTACTAGCCGCTTTTTTTAACTGGGCTATCTGAAGGAAGTCAATAGAAAATGCGTACCATCTCATGGTCATCGAAATTTTTACTGCATCGTGGTTTTTTGCAAAACACATTTTTGCAAAAAATTGAATTTTTTCCATTTATTTCAATATTGTGAAAAGCTACGTTAGACGAAAATGTATAACAAAACAAATATTCACCTACGCATAATATAATTTACAAAAGGTCATACAACTTTCTCAAAATATTGTATGTCTACTTATTTTACGTAGACACCCAAAACCCTCAATTTATGAATTATTTATCATTATCTTTATGTCTAAAGAGAACCGGATTCGAGAAGTCATGACAGTAATGGGAAACAATATCAAAAAAACGCATGGCAAAAGCTTCGTTGGTAGACCATGTACAAAAAGAAAAAAGTAACTGCTCAATGCGGGCATGAATAAACTGAGACCAGTAATAGAAATGTTGACCGGGCAAGCACCAGTAAAATAATTCCTAAATATGGAATAATGTGCAACCAACATGAAGCCGTGGTAGGTATATTTGGAACACACCACGCAAAAGACCTCCTTCACACGGGCGCCCATATAAAAATTTTTAGGAGGGCAGACGTGAAGATGTGAAGATGTTGCACATTACATTTTCTATACTATAGATAACCATATATAGTTTAAAGCACCCGAAAATCTAGGCCCCCCCTGCTCATAGGTATGGGCGCCTATGCCCCTTCATATGCCCTCCCACAAGCCATCCTGCAAGGAAAAATATTTGGAATGCGAGGTCAAGGAAAAAGAAGAACATCCTAGTTAAAAAACCTCAGAACCTGGTTGAACACAACATCGTGAAGCTTTTCCGTGATGCTGCAAATAATATAAAGATTATCATAATTATATGCACATCAAGAAGAAGAAGAAGAAGAAGAAGAAGCAAAAGACCTGTACCAAGTTAAACTTCTTCTTCTTTAAGTGCCGTCAGGCGCGGATCTAGAAATTCATAATAGGGGGGGTCAGACTTACCTCAAATACAGTGATGCCACAGCTACCGGTTTTTCGGTAAATCTACCGAATACCTGTCAAATCTACCGATCTACCTAATTCTCCCTTTTTACCGAAAAATCAAAATTCTTAATTTTCAAATTAATCTGCCGATTTTTTTTTCTATCGAAAAATCAAAATTATTAGAAAATTTTTTTTTGCGGATAGATTTGGCAACAGAGTTTAGTCAATTTTCAAGAATTCTTGAATTGTTTTTACTAGCTTGTGACACAATGTGCGAACCAGCAGATACGGATTTACCGATATCAATTTTATTACCAGTCCTTTGTCGTTTTATATTATGATTTTGGGAGTAAATGTATCTACCTGAATCTGAATAGTGAATACTGAAGGATTGTGACTTATTTTGATATAGAAGATAATTCCAAACTAAAAATAGTATTTATATTAAAATCTTAAAAGAGAAATTTATTTTGCACATTTTTAACTTACAGTATTTCGACATAACTAAAGAACATTAAAATTTTTTCTCTTTCTCAATAATTGCTTCAATATCCGACATTGTTTTGTTTTTAAACGATTATAAAGTGTAAAAAATCATGTTTTTGCCTATAAAACATTCCTTGTAGATTTTAGAGAAAAATGTTTCAAAAAAATATTCTAGATCTTAATAGTTTCTAATTTGAAATACATAAACAATTGGAGATAATTGCAAAAAACCCTTATTTTTGCTGTAAATTATAAATGTTAATAACTTATAACTATTATTTATTATAAAATTTTGTTTAACTTGTTTAAACAATAATACAGCTTTCAAATAAGAATATTTGTATTTTGAACGTTAATACAGTCGGAAAAATTAAAGAATACCCATGAACGATCACATCAATCACTTATTTTGTATTTGCTGTCTTTATCTATAAATAACAAACGTTTGTTATAGAAAAAGATAGCAAATACAAAATAAGTGATTGATGTGATCGTTCATGGGTATTCTTTCATTTTTCCGACTGTAGGTACACGTGTGGTAAGTTTTTTTAAAAAGCCTACAACAGGAAAAAAGATGCAGTTTTATTTTATTATAAATAAATTAATTCCTTATAACAAATATAAAGCATCCTTGATATTTAGTATTGCGTTAGTTAGACGGCTCTACTCGAGTTACTTTGGATTAAAAAAAAAATGAAGAAAATGGCTCTATAATACCTAGAAAGCCGAGAAAATACATTTTTTTAAGGTATACCGATTTTGAACTTTGAATGATTTTTATGATGAATGGTGATTATTGATCATTATATGATGCTGAATGTAGTTTATTTTTGAATACTCGTACCTAAAGTATCATTTTTTTGCAATGTGATAGGCGTGATAGCAAAAGAAGCAAAAAATGAAATCTACCGAAATTTGACGATATCTACCGAAAAAATAGGAGCAGTTTTCCGAAATTTTGTCCAAGACCTGTGGCAACACTGCTCAAATATTATATTTTTCAGATTTAGCCATACGACTCACACTTACTCTAAGGATAAAATACACTATCTAATCCCAGATACCTACGTTATCAAAATGATTGATAGTCAATTCACGACTATTAATCTCACTGGTCGTTCTTTACCATAAAGATTATCCTTTCTACCATCAATGGGTAGGTACGCATCGATTATCTAGTAAAATACAAATTTTTATATCTTTATTGTATCGCAAATTTGAAACGTTACTTTTCATGAGATAAGGTTTATACCCAGTGTAACGTATTTGCATTTTAAAATATCATTTTTGTTATTCTTTGAATTGAGAGAAATATTTCCGTTGTTTATGGTTCCACCGGTACCCAAACAAATGCGCCTGCAGATTATTTTTTAGAGAAGGATGTTTTATTAGATTTTATGGCTTCTTTCAATTCTTTGGAAGCGGTTGTCGTGTAATTTAGTGTTGTACTGATGGCTTAAAGTTTAGAGTTATATAATAATAGAGTTATATAATAATAAATAATAAAAACATACTTATAGACTAAATACAATAGAGGGATCCATGGACCCGTTGACCCCCCCCTGTATCCGCGCCTGAGTACCGTTCCCAAATTTTAGGCGTAACTTCCATGACAATTTGTCTGTATCGTTCTCGATCTTGCGCGGCATGTAATAATTGATCTGCTGATAAGCCAGTTCATTGGCGAAGGTTTCGCAGGAATGAATATTTCTTCCTACCAATTCCTTTTTTTCCGTTGATCGTTCCATTGAGTATTAACTGCAGTATCCAGTATCTGCCAGCTCTTTTAATATATGCCACTGATATTCAAGTTTTCCCTTTTGTCTCTGTT
Organism: Diabrotica virgifera virgifera; assembly: GCF_917563875.1. Taxonomy (NCBI): domain Eukaryota; kingdom Metazoa; phylum Arthropoda; class Insecta; order Coleoptera; family Chrysomelidae; genus Diabrotica; species Diabrotica virgifera. Next base: position 126,604,605 of record NC_065443.1, read on the forward strand.
TGAAATGCGTTGAACCCATGACATTCTGAGAATTCTAAGATATGACCACATGTCGAAGGCTTCTAATTTGTTCATCATGTTAACCTTCATGATCCAGGTTTCACATCCATATATGAATACAGGATACACATAACATTCTAGGAACTTGATTCTTAGTTGTAAGTTTAGCTATGAATTGCTCAGAATGGATCAAGTTTCATAAATGCTCCTCTTGCAATTTCTATACAAGTTTTGATTTCTTTATCCGGATTTACTGTCTCATTTATCCAACATCCTAAATATTTAAAATATTTAACTTTTGTTATCGGTTTATTATTGAAAATTAGTTGCATATGACCGGCGTCTTGTTTACTAACTACAAGTAACTTTGTCTTTGTTGTATTTAAGCTAAGTCCGTTACTGGAGCATTCTCTAGTGACTCGATCTATAAGGAATTGAAAATCTTCGATACTTTCAGCCATGATCGCGGTGTCATCTGCATATCTGATGTTATTAATAGTTTCTCTCTCTATTCGAACCCCACATTGCCTTCCAAGCTTCGTTAAAACTTATTTCTGAGTAAACGTTAAACAAAGTTGGGGACAACACACAATCCTCTCTGACACCTCTTTGAATGCAAAGTTTGTCTGTTTATTTGCCATCTACCAGAATAGAAGCTTCTTGATTCCAATATAGCTGTTGTAAAAGTCTCAGATCTTGTTGAACAGTGTTTAAAAATTCCAAACTGGACGAGAAAACAACAATGGACAGCACAAACTCAATAAACTTTAGCATCAGTAATAACGGAGCTCTTGGATTAAATGATCCCAGGGAACAAAAAAATTACTAAATAACGAAAACTAGATTAAAGAAGACAAATCATATTAAGCAGACTTATCGCATATTCATTCTGTCACTTTATAAGGAATTATAACACATAAAAAACGTTAGAAGTATTTCAGAATAAAATATTCTAGTTTACTTGAATGACTTCCAGAATCAACGGCCGTGTAGATAAATTTTATTTTATTTGATCTTTTATTTATCAAAGTTAATTCAACTAATTATATACCCTGAATTCTGGCTAAACTGAATAAATTTAAACTTATTTTAAAGTTATCCAAAATAGGGCGGTCGAGATATAAAATACCTTACAACTTCTCACCGAGTTACTCTTTGTATCTCTGACTCGAAACATTTTCGTGTATTTGTTCCGTTTTTGGTCTTTGATGTACGAGCAGGAAAGAGTTGTTGGGAGCAAGCATCCTTTGACGCCTACTGGATTTCTCTCTGGATACAGAGCAACAAAGGACGTACGTTGAATTTTTCGAGGAGTTTGCAGAGCGAATACAGCTCGTATGGGAAGTTTTGACTTTTGTTAATCCAGATTTTCGTTACTGGGATTTTTGGTATTTTAACTCAGTATTGTAGCAATAAAACTATCGGTTCGAATATACGAATATTTATTTCAACAAGTTTTTAGATTGAATTTACTTTAATAACTAATTATATTAAAAATATCAGAGTGCTTTTATATACAAATACAAAAATACCAGAAACATCTAGACTCGCCATCTCTATTCTATGGACATTCCTGCAATTCTGCACGCTCTCCTTCTAAGTCGCTTCGTGGTCCATCCAGACCTTTCTGTAAAGATCTGGGGGCTATGTCGAGATGGAATCGTTACTAACGGTCTTCGTTAGACTGCTCCCCTCTTAGATCTGATCTGGTTTGCTTCCCGATCAGCAAATATAAATGAAGGCCCAGGATGGCGGAATTTTCAGGACTTTTCAGTTCTGCATTCTCTTCTCAAGAAGAAATAATAGTCTACTGTCTTTTAATGGTACGACATCTTCGGGTTAATGCAATACACAGTAATTCGTACGCCGATTTCTTGGAAGTTTACTTCAAGCATGCTTCCGACAATATTCCAATCTAGATCTAGAGTTATAGCCTCATCTTTGGTAAAGAAAAATTTTTAATGTCATAATTAAACATGATTTTCTTCAAACTAGTTAGAGCACGCCAAATTATCTCTTAGCTTGGCTTGTCTGTATTAGGGATGGCGGTTTTTGACAAAACACCGGTTTTCGGTTATACCGGTTTTTTTTTGCTTACGGTTTAACCTAGCGGCTATAACCGGCCAAAAAAACCGGTTTTTTCAAAAAACTGTTTTCGGTTTTTTTTCATCCAATAGGTTACAATGTTACGTTTACAATGCACTTTAGTTTGCGATACTCCACTTAACTCGATACTCGATATCAATATGATCAAAATTAGTACTATCGAAAGAACATCAATATGTATCAATATAAAAAATAAAACACACTTTTTAATAAAACCATTTTATTCTATTTTTTATTATATTTATTTATTATTTTATTATTATTATATATTTATTGATTATTATTAAATATAATATAGCGTAAAATTAATATATACATACTGCAATAATATACAGTTTAACCCAACCATTTCAACTTATAAAAAATTTCCCAGACTCTTTCAAATGGGATTTAAAAAAAAATAATATCAACATAAATATTTTACTTTAAAATAAATTAGATAATGCAATTTATCTTTTATTTTTACTACCATCAAAAAAAATTATCATGTATTTCTTTTAATACGTTTGCATATTTGTATAATAGCGTTGATTGAGGAAGGTACATTTTAACTCACTTAATACTTCCTGTATGGGTGTATCGTTTTGAAAGCGTAGAAAAATCCTTGGAGATTCGTATTCGTAATCGGTAATTCGATATTCATAGTCAGAACATTATTTTTGGTAATGAGAAAAAGTCATTCACCCACTTTCAATGTCAAGAGTCAAGTGTGAAAAATAGATGATGTTTCCGTCTAATTCAACCAGATCACTTCTTATGTAAATATTATGATTACAAATATCTTTTTAACGAAATATTATAATAAAACTTAATTGTTTCTAGCTGATGTGAGTTTGCACTTTCAGTTTGCTTCTGTATTTATAAAATAAAATTTGAATTATGGTTTTGTTTGGAATAATTACTTGAGAATAATAATTACGATTGGGATCCAAAAAAAGTACCTAACCTAATCCTAATCACCGTAAAAACCTTATAACCGGTTTTTACTTTAAAAAGAAAAAACCGGTTATTGCGAAGTAAAAAAACCGGTTTTAGGTTAAAACCGGTAGGTTTTTCCCATCCCTAGTCTGTATAACACTTTCTGGACAGCATATACAGCAAAGATCGAGGACTATCTCCTAATTGCAGTACTCTTCTAACTTTAGGCTGCTGATTTCTTAACTTATCCAAGCGTCTGAACTTCCTATTGAATATGAACGAGATTCCTTTAGTCACCTCGAGGTCTTGGGCAATATGGTGGGCTAGAGAGACGTTTTCCGGAACTCTAAAAATATTTTGCTAAACTTCTGTGGTCACGCCTAATCTAGCACTCTTTCTTTCTGCGTAACTTGACATGAATTCCTTAAAAATTGTCTGTTCGGTAGCTTTCATCTCATGTTGGAGGACTCGTGCTTCTTCCGGTTCATTTGAGCCAGCATAAGATGGTGCAAGAAGATTTATATGAACAACTTTTGGTTTACCTTTTGAAAACTTCTTAATTCGGTATATTATGGCGGTCTGAATATAAAATACCTTAAAACTTCCCACCGAGTTACTCTTTGTATCTCTCTGTTGTTACTCTGTGTATTTGCTCTGTTGGTTCTTTAATGTACGAGCAGGAGAGAGTTGTTGGGAGCAAGCTTCCTTTGACACCTACTGGATTTTCTCTGGATACAGAGCAACAAAGGACGTACGTTGAATTTTTCGAGGTGTTTGCAGAGATACAGCTCGTATGGGAAGTTTTGACTTTCGTTAATCCAGATTTTCGTTACTGGTATTTTTGGTATTTTAACTAAATATTGTAGCAATAAAACTATCGGTTCGTTTATACGAATATTAATTTTAAAAAGTTTTCAGATCGAATTTATCTTAATTATTAATTATATTAAATACAAGAGTGCTTTGAGAAAGAATACTAGAAACATCTAGACACGCCATCTCTATTCTACAGATATTCCTGCAATTGTGCACACCCCCCTTGTCTTCGCTTCGTGTTCCGACCAGCTCGTTCTGTAAGATCTGGGCTATGTCGAGATGGAACTGTTACTAGTGGTCGGTCGACATTAACCCTTTTGTTCCACTGTTCCCCTCTTAGATCTCAGCTTCCCTTAAATGAAGGCCCAGGATGACGGAATTTACAGGACTTTCCGACTCTGCATACACCGTTCAAGAAAAAAATACCAATCTTCTGTCTTTGAAGGGTACGACATCTTCGGGTTAATTTGCGCAAGATAAAATAACATTTAAATAATATCATTAACATTTAGAAAATCAAATATTCTCGTATCTTTTTTGCAATCTCTATGTTGCATACATTTGAAAGTTTTTCATTTTTTCAATGTAACATTTACCTATCGTAATAAATCGAGGGAAGTTACCCTTTGGATGGGGTGAGTTACAACTTGGTACATATTAACTACTCATCATTATTTTATTGGTTACCAAATACAATAACTGTAATCAGCTGCTGAGGATGTCTGACTGACACAATTAGAATTAATAATAATAATGATCCCGTGTCATTTCCTATTTCCCTTTTTATAGATGCTTGCTTTTGTTGATATATTTTCAGTTCAGTTCAGTTTGTAAATACAAAATCATAATAGTATATTATGCAACGAGCATTTAATGATGGGCATTATGAAGCGAGTATGACGGATACGAAACGAGCCGCCTAGCGGCGAGTTTCGTATAGAGTACGAGCTTCATAATACCTAATAATTAAATGCAAGTTGTATACACGATTTTTTCTATGATCATTCACAACAAAAATATATTTAAATTTATTAATTTTGTAACGCAAATAAATTAGGTAGTTTGTCAGTTTGTTTACATATTGAGAACTGTCAAAGCGGATGTATTTGACTCGCCATTGGTCACTGCGCGTGTGCCACCTTCACCGCGAATGCCGCGAAAATCTGTATCATAATGAAGTTCATTAGGATACAGGTAGTGAAATCATAATTGATATATTATAGTATGAGAATAGAAAAATATGCTTTAGGTTTAATGGGCGGAATTCTCTCGGTCAAAGTCGCCGAATGCGTGCGTTCTACTTACATTGTACTATATCGATATTGAATGAAGTAAAAGACAGACGTCCTTTCAATCATTTATTGTAACTTCCGACGACAATAAACATTAATAACATTAGTAACAATAAATGAGTGAGAGTACGTCTGTCTTTTACTTCATTCAAAATGAACTCTAACCCATTCAACATTTTTATATCGATACTATTTAATATTATGTAAGCTAAAAAATGATATTAAACAATAATTAATTTATTTCTTTTAAAAGGATTTTAGGAGTTTCTGAATATTGATCAAGCTTTTTTTTTGCATTTTATGAGAAAATTCGCCCTAGTAATGTATATTTCTTACAGTATCAGAAAGTAGAGATATCAAATAAAACCATATCGTACCTACTTTTATGAAAAAAAAATATTTTAATTAAAAAAATTACTAAAAAATATAATAATTGTTATATTCTCTTCCTTTTAAAATGTGTTACATCCTATTACTATTTTTTTACCAAAAATTATTGATACATCCAAGATTTATTTCAATATTTCCTTTTGTAATACATAAATGTGTTGTACGACGCACCATTCTTAAACAGCATGGCATCTTTTTACGGTAAAATATTAAATCGTAAAAATTTATTGATTTTACTATTAGTACTCTAAAAGCTTTTTTTCATGATAATCCCCACATGCTGCATCTCAACTCCTACATATATAAACTCTACATAAACCATTCACTTACTTCGCATAAACCAAGCGAAAATCTTCTTTTACCATAAAACATTACCGCATAAAAGGGGTAACTTCAACTTCCAAGTGGGCGATTATTTTCTAATTTTTTTATTTAATCCACTCCGCAAACTTTTAATTTATAATCTCCCGAAGGAGTTTGCAGACACCTCATGTTTAATATTCTCGCTTTTTTCTTGTTTAAAAAGTTGGTGTTATTTTTTACGAGACTGCTTAATTAATTCATATCTTTAGCACGAATTTTAACACGAAATTGAACGGCTTTTTTTTTTAGATTTTATCAAGAAGTTTCTTATTAGCGATTATATTATCCGATTTTTGCAATTATATATTGGAAAAAGAGGGACGCTGTGTGGTTACTGATTTAAAAAAGAATTCTTTTTAATTCAAGCTTTTATAAATTCATTGCTAGATAAAAAACTTTTAATACTTTCTTATTTCTAACTGAAATGCCAATAAAGTTTTCCATGTTTTAATATACTAATAATAACTGTATTAACCCTTATACGGGCAAGGTGGGTCCAACGGGCCCGAGACGCCATTTCTTTTATCATAAACTGATAGAAAAATTTTTGTTGAATTTTATGCATCACTGAATTTGTTTAGAAGTATGTTTCCTTCAACATAGTCATGAGTTATTCAAAATATTCATTATCATTTTTGAAATTATTGCATCAAAAGATTATTAATTATTGCGTCAAAAGATTATTAAAAATTGCGTCAAAAAAATTATTTTGTCACGTAAAGGGGCAACACGGACTCGTCGGACCCTATTTGTATTTATACCTAAAGTCTAAGTCTTTGTTACAGAAGTTAATATGGCAGTCAGGTAGTGTTTTTGTGGATTATCTAAACGACTTTTATGAATCCAGAAATCCAATAATAAAATTAGACTTTAACTGTAACAAAGAACGTAAACGTCTCTTTGATGTGTACATCAAAGAGATTCTTACAATAGGTATTATATTATCGATTCTAAATAAATTTTAAAAACTGTTAATCATTGTTGGAATGCAATAATATTGTTAGGTAGGTACTTATACATATTTTGAATCAAATAATGCATCTGCTATCAGTCGTTTGACGTCGATGTTAGTGTCGACAACTACGCTCCTAAAATTATATTGAATTACAGTGAAAGTAGATAGTGCGAATAAAATATCCCGAAAACCATTATCAGCTGCAGAACTGCAAGATATTTTTTATAATTTATCGGATTCCGATGATGAAGAATCTCCTGAAGTAAGTGGCATTGAAAGTAACTCTGATATTGAATATTATCTTTCGGAAGCAAGTGAAGAGGATGATCAGCAAGTAGTATTGAGTGATAATGAAGAATAATGTGTAGCTACAAGTTCCCAGATATCAGAGTATGTAATTGTTGAAACTAAGGATGGAATTAACTGGACGAATCAACCACAAACGGCAGGACGTATGCGATCCTGCGACATAATAAAAAGCAAAGTGCACAAAGTAATGTTAGCCCCTAGTCAAAGTGTAGATGATCCTGTTGATTCGTTTTGTTTGTTTGTGGACGAAAAAATTGTGAACGAAATAGTAAAGTCTACAAATAAAGAAGCCGAATAAGTCTTAGGGAAAGAGAACTGGAAATATTGCGACTCTAGAGAGCTATACATATGCATTTATTGGACTAGGTACTACTAACTGCAGGGCACCTGAGTGCCAACATCCATAATGTAGATATAGTTTGGAGTAAGTTTTATGGACCTACTATATTTAAAGCTACCATGGGGTTAAAACCATTCAAAAATATGCTAAGATTTGTTCTATTTGACGATAAGGAGACGAGGTCTGAACGAAGAAGGAACGACAAAGTAGCAGCAATACGCGATGTGTGGAGCAAGTCAACCAAAACTTTCAAAAATACTATTTATCAGTAAAAAACATAACGTTAGAGGAGCAACTTGTTCCGTTGTTTATTACTCCAAATGTTTATTACTTGTGAGTAAATATTCTTTCTACAAAAGTTTTCTTGCATTTCTTTATTTTGTGCAAATCCTTCAGGTAGATCGCACCCTCGCGGTAGACCGCATACTATAGTAGCACCTTTTTTTTAATCTAGACAATTTAAATTTAACTTAAATAATAAATCAAAAAAGAATATTAGAAACATATGGGTAAATATGAATGGTACATTCAAGAACAGTGGTGGGCCCAACGGACCCGAGTTGCCCGGTTACGTAAGTAAAATGTGTTGCCCGGATAAGAGGAGGCTCCATCAATATTAATTCGAGGGATAGTAGACGCACCGTTTTCCGAAAGTTCTGCGACCCTTTGGCAACAGTCCGTCAGCAGTACGTGACATCGTGATACTTTCCTAACACGAAGGCACAGTATTGTGATATAATATAATCACAGGAGCGCTAAATGTTGTTAAATCAGTAAGTTAAGTTCGATTTCTTGTTATAGATAATCGATTTTAGTAGTTCTAATGTGACACAAAATCTAGGCATGAAATAAAAAAGTTTATTTGAAGAAAGTGTATTTTTTTGTTCTATTTAATGGCGGTACAGACTCGTTTTTGTAATATTTTATTTAATTATAGAGTAATTTCCACTTAGTAACATATTTCTCAAATTGGGCTCTGTACCGCCATTCTTTACTATATTACGTAGGTATATGTGTGGCAAATAACTCGACAAAATATTCAAAATTAAAGCTTCAATCTTGGAATGCGTTTTCCATCTTGATGACACGCTGATGTAGCCTCTTAACTATTCCTATTAATATCAGAAATATATCACAAATCTTTTCTAATCGGAACCCCAATCAATTTAATTTTATTAGAACTAATGGGTGGAGTACGTTACAAATAAAGATGACCTATAAAGAGCTAATATCCAAAGAGTAAATATAACAATTACCTCAGTATTTGCTTTATCGCTTCACATCATTGCATTTATTTATGTATCATAAGTGCACTCAAACTTTAAACTGACTCGTCTTCAAATATTATTATTTTATAAACGAAAACTTTGGACTTTAAAACTCCGGGGATATGGTTGAAAAATAAGTTCCGTAGAAACTTTTAAAGTTGTACTATTTGCGATATGTGAAGCAACCTTCTATAGAAATAGATCTTATATAATAATAGAATAAAAAGTGATAAGTGACCACAAAATAGCACAGAATGTGAAAATTAGGTCTCATACTCAATTATGGTCCAATAATGATGATAAACCACTCATAATTAACCATTGTACATTGTTCTAAGAATCTTGTACTATTTCTTGCTTTTTTTTCTATATACACAACCGACGACCAACAACTTGAATAACGATTAATAACATTTTGTGTTAGATTTTTATATACTTAATATTCAAATTAGGCACGTAAAAACGGTTTTTTAATATGAGTTCTTACATAGGATTTATTTATTGTCTGTATATCACAATAGTTCACGATTAAAGGGTACCTTCCGTTAAAATAGGCAAAAGGCTCTCACTCCCAGAATTCATTTTTTATGTTCTATCTGATTAAAAAATAAGACTCAATAATAAAGCAAATTTTAACCCGCTGCTACCTTCCTCCTCTACCCCCACCAAAATCGAAATTTTTTTGTTTTTATTTTTTAAGGTTGGATGTAAACAATTAAAATATTTCAAAAAAATCACACGCATGGTTGAAGCTTCTACAAAATGTCAATTCTTTATAGACCCTAGATCGCTTAGGCGTGTGGTTAACGTCAATTGTATCCCTCTTGTGTCGGGGTCTAGTTTGGAGAGGAAATAGTTTAAAGCTATGTCAAAAAGAAACGGAGAAAGCACGCATCCTTGTCTGACTCCAGTAAGCACGTTAAATTCTTCACTGTTGATCCCATTGTGTGTCACGCTGCAGTTCGCCTCAGTGATTAGTGACTTTATAATGAAAATTATTTTTTGAGAGTTGTTTCTTAGCTCTAAAATGTTCCATATAGCGGCATGAGATAAGCTATCAAAGGCACGTTCAAAATCGACAAATACCTTGTATATGGTTGTGTTCCATTTAACCGATCGTTCCATTATTACTCTCACAGTATTATTGTGGTCTGTGGTAGATGATTTTGGTCTAAAACCTGTTTGAATAGCTCGAAATTCAACTTTGTTTGTTAATCATTTCAGTATGATGATTGTGAAAATTTTATTTATGGCGGTAAGCAAGGTTATTCTTCAGAAATTTTTGCATAGTTTGAGGTTGCCCTTTTTTGAAAGCTTAATAATGTTATAGAAGCGTCGGAGATCGCTGGGAAAATTTACACTCAAAATAACATAATTCAGTTTGGCAACACTGTGTTAATGTTGATAGTAACATATCTCTTTTAAGATAAACAGAACTGTAATTTAGTCCAGACAAATTAATATATTTTTTTGCCAACAAAAATGAGATTTTTCAACCAAGTAATGTTTCAAATATGATGGGCAACATCATTTTTAATTGGGTTGTGCTAATGAGCTTGTTTTTTTTGTCATTAAGTAGAAAAAACTTTAAATTTCACTCATTAAATCATTATCGTCTTAATTATTTTAACTATACTAATATCCATCCACTAATTCGGAATGATTAATGGGTTGTTAAAACATTTTATCTGTAGCCGCTTCTGGAATGTCTTAAAAATATTTAATTTATCTTTGAGACTACATACCTTTCCTAGTAACTGGCGTGACAGTTATATAACTCCGGTATTTAAAAACGGTGACAGAGACAATATAAAAAATTATAGGCCTGTTGTTATGTTATCTGCTATCCCCAAACTGTTTGAATTAATTCTAAACAAATATCTTACTTGGCACGGTAGAAATCTCTTGATTAATGAGCAACATGGATTTGGCCATGGTAAATCTACGTCTACAAATCTTGTTTTATATCATGGTTACATTGTCAGGGCTTTGGAAGATGGGTACCAAGTGGACTCCATTATACTGATTTCTCGAAGGCCTTTGACACAGTGATCCATTCTTTACTCATCTTTAAATTAAGATGTATCGGTTTTCCTGAGTGGTTTCTTTCATGGTTGAGTAGTTATCTTGATGAAGGAGTTCAGTTTGTTTTTATAAGGGGCTCATTTTCGATTCCTATCTTGGTCAGTTCAGGGGTCCCACAAGGCAAAAGGACCCACAGACATGTGGGTCCTTTTCTCTTTAATTTGTTTATTAATGATATTTCTGAGGTAATAAAAGTTTGTCAGTTTTTGCTATTTGCCGATTACCTTAAGCCATATTTCAAGGTTTCAAATCTGTCTGATTGTCTAAGGATCCAGGAAGACTTGACTTCTCTATACAATTGGTCTCTTTCCAATTGTCTCCAATTGAATAAAGATAAGTGTTTTGTTATATCCTTTAGCAAATCTAAAAATAATGTTTTGTTTGACTATCACATTAATACAAGCCTTCTATCAAGAGTGACTGAAATAAAAGATCTGGGGGTGTTATTTGATAGTTCCTTGTCATTTATCCCACACATTAACAATTTGTCAAATAAAGCATACCGTAATCTAGGTTTTATCACCAGAAACTCTCGAGATCTTTCCGTACCCACATATTTATAGAATTTTATATCTTACTTTTGTCCGTAGTATCCTGTCTTATGCTTCTATAGTATGGTGACCATACTATTTTAACCATATTTACACCCTTGAAAAAAATCAAAATAAGTTTCTCCGGATTTGTGCTTATAGATTAAACTTAAAGAACATGTCTTCGGTGCAATTAAGGTCAAGGCTAAATATCAGTTCCTTAGAAGACTACAGAACTAAATGTGATATAATTTTTCTCTATAAACTACTTGACCATACCACCGACTGTTCTGATTTATTAAGGGTCGGTTGTTCGAACGCTAATCAAAAATGATCATTATCAAATATTTAATTACTGTCACCAACTGTCAATGTCAACTTTGTTTGGGTTGCTGAAAACATAATTATGGATTACAATTCTGAAATTAGTTAATCAATTATGTTAATAATTGTTATGTTAATTGGTTAACTAATCTCATAATTATAATCAATTATGTTTTAAGCAATCCAATCAAAGTTGACATTGACAGTTGGTGACAGTAATTAAATATTTGATAGTGATCATTGTTGATTAGCGTTCAAACAACTGGCCCTAAGTCTTATCAACTTTAGATGTAGCACTAGAATTCTTAGAGACATGCCCGTATTTTCTATAAAACACTATCACACAAACTATGGCAAGTTCTCTCCATTTAACAGGATTCAGACACTGGGAAATGACTTTAGTCAATCTTATGATCTGCTGGATATAAGATCTGTAAGATTTAAGCACTGCCTGACTGAGTATGTTAGGAATCGAAGATGAGTGACCTTTACCTTGGAGTCTTAATTTCATTTGATTTTAATTGTCAGAGATTTTCATTTTAATAATATTTTCAGGAAATTTAATTTTCTTAAATTATAATCATTTGTTTAACAATATTTAATAATAGACCAGTAAGGATTTGCGAAAAAACGTCTATTTTTGGATGTGAGAGGTGGCATTCGGATTTTTGCAGATAAAGTTAGGTGACACCTTCAGTAATAATAATTGACTTATGCTCCTTCTCAAATATGCCCGGAACATTAATAAAAAAATTAAAATATTTAAAAATTTCGAAAAACATCGATTTTTTTCTTCTTTCTTTGCTTATAACTTTAAAACCATTCGTTTTGGAACAAAGTCGTAGATAAAAGATAATTGAATTTTGTATGATATACGACTGGTAAAAAATGTCTTAAGGTATTATTACCTTTTCTGCAATAAAGCAATAAATACAAAATAAGGGGGCAAAATAAGTCTGTTGTTATTCAATATTTTTAAACCACTTTGGCGGCACTTAGAAACTTAGTAATTCGCTTAGAAAATTCTTTGTAACATACTTAAATCGTGTATCAAATTTCATTAAAATCGACCTGATAAATTTTGCATAATAAATTTGCAATCTAAATGTTTTTAAAAAAGTTCAAATTTTTTAAAATCTTTCTGAACAAAAAGTAGACCATTTAGAAGTTGGCTAATTTTTTTTACATATAAAGAGGTGCTCTACCTATCTAATACACTTTACAGAATTAAAATCGGATTATTTAAGGGGCCCCAACAATGTTTTAAATTTATAAACAATTTTTTGGCTTATAAACAAATAGCTTTGTTTAATAATAAAAAAATTAATTTTTTGCAATGCAAATAATTAAAACCGGTATAATTTGACTTAAAATTTCACATGCTGTAAGCAGAATTGCTATTTTATTTTTTAATCAAACTTTATTCGCGTTCAAAAATTGCAATTTCTCGATTTTTTGAAAGTTCCACCGCGTTTATCTCGAAAACTATGCATCCTACGAAAAAACTTTTAGGAACATTTTTTGCTTAGAATTACCCAAGAAATACAAAAAAAAATGTTTTATTTTGCGAAAAATCGATTTTATGTAATTCCTCAAGTTCTTTGTTTATAACAAACTTGTCGTCATCCGGATCAACTGTTACCCAAAAAATTCGTGTTCTACGGGTCAAAATACATAAAAAACTTGGGTAAGTCCATCTTAATAAAGGAGCCCGTAGCCCCCCCCCCCTGGCCACAGCACTAATTTGTTTATAAGCCAAAAAATTGTTTATAACTTTAAAACATTGCTGAGGCTGCTTGAATAATCCGATTTTAATTCTGTAAAGTGCATTAGATAGGTGGAGTACTTCTTTATATGTAAAAAAATGACAAATCTTTGTTTGTTCTAGTTTTTGTTGTGCAAGATTTTAAAAAATTTTAATTTTTTAAAAAAAGTTTAGGTTGCAAAATTATTATGCAAAATCTAGTAAGTCAATCTTAATGAATTTTGGTGTACGGTTTTAGCACATTACAAAAATTTTCTAAGCGAATTAGGAAGGTTCCAAGTGTAACCTAAGTGATGGAAAATCATTGAATAAGGACAGGCTTGTTTTGCCCCCTTATTTTATATTTATTGCTATTTTAAAGCAAGGGTGACAAATTAAGACATTTTTAACCAATCGCATCTAATAGAAAATTTAATTATCTTTGTTTTATTCCTAAAGGACTTTGTTCTAAAATGAATAGTTTTTAAGTTATAAGCAAAAAACTTAGAAAAAAAAACGAAATTTTTTGAAATTTTTAAATATTTTATTTTTTTTATTGTTTCGGTCATATTTGAGGAGGAGCATAAATCAATTATTATTAACGAAGTTATCACCTAACTTTATCCGCAAAAATCTGAATGCCACCTCTCACATCCACCTAAAAACAGATCCTTACTTGTCTATAATTATTTAATACTTAGTTCAATATTTGTGTTATATTTAGGATACTTTATTTTTGTTATTTGTAAAAATGGGAACATCTCGTACTAAATAAATAAATAAATATCGAATTTCATTGATAAAATGCGCATATTCCACCGATCTTCGCTTCGATCAGAGAACACGTTGTTCTCTGCTTCGATCATACCTTATTTCCAGCATGCTGGAATACGGTTTGTTTCTCACACCTCTCGGATTATGAGGAGCAAAAGTTCAGCAGTTGCGGATCAGTTTTTAGTATTTCGGCAGCAATGTTATGGATTCCCGGGAACTTGTTGTAAATCTAGGTTTAAATAAAGGTAAGTTTTATAACAATCTATGATTGCTTGTTCTATGACGTATGGTATTTTATTAATAAAGAATGACAAATCGAAAGATATCAATATTTATTTACCTTTAATATATTCATCGCTTGTCTCTGAGTATAATAAGACCCTAATGATTTTGCAAGAAAACACACCGCCCTGAGAGTGTAAACCTCGGAGTTAAAACCTACTCACCTGAATTCATTCGATTAGAGCTTTAAACATACAAAGTGTCTCTACAACGGCAACTTCATTAGTGGTTATATATTTACCACCGAATAAATTAAACTTCAACCTCTTTACTCACGCAAGATAAACAGCCCTTCTGGGATTTCCTAATATTTATGAGTGTCTCGGCTAAATTTGTGATAACATCGAGATGACTTGACTTATTAATAATAAAATGAGTCGATAAGTGACACTGGCAAAAACTGAAGGAGAAGAGTATAAATATCTGTACCATAAAGTTGACACTTAAGGGGGTAGGCGCAAAATCTTGGTCCGATGCTATTTAAATGCAGTGTTTTTGAAAAATTTAAACGGAGAATGAAATATTGCGTTATTATCGAGGTCTGAAAGTCCCTGAAAACTTTTATGTTTATAAGTTATGGGGGTGAAAAAAAAAAGAAAATTTAATTTTAAATATTTCATTCAAAAGAAACTTTTTGTTTATTCTAAGAGACTTTTGGCCCTCGGTAATAATGTAATCTTTCATTCTGCGTTTAAATTTTTCAAAAATATTTATTAGTTTTCTCAGGATTAAAAAAAATTAATGCATTTAAATAACTTGGACCCCTACCCCCTTAAGGGAGTAAAATACAGGAATAGTTAAATAGCAAACTATAGAGTAATAAAGAAATCAACAGATTGTAGTTGAAATATAACACCATAAGTGCATGAAAAGGATATGGAACAAAAGGAAAAAATAGGATTCAAAATTCTTAAAATTATACAGGGTGTCCCGAAAAGATTGGTCATAAATTATACCGCACATTTTGGGGTCAAAAATAGTTCGATTGAACTTAACTTACCTTAGTACAAATGTTCTCATAAAAAAAGTTACAGCCCTTTGAATTTACAAAATGAAAATCGATTTTTTTTTAATATATCGAAAACTATTAGAGATTTTCTATTGAAAACGGACATGTATGATTCTTATGTCAGAAACATCTTAAAACAAAATTATAGTGAAATTTGTCCACCCCATAAAAATTTTATGGGGGTTTTGCTCCTTTAAACCCCCCAAATGTTTGTGTACGTTCCAATTAAACTATTATTGTGGTACCATTAGTTAAACACAGTGTTTTTAAAACTTTTTTGTCTCTTAGTCTTTTTTTGATAAGTCACTTTTTATTGAGATATGGCCTCTTTTTCGAAATATACATAAAAATGTAAATTATAAATAAATTTTCAGATTATTAACAGGTCTCTATAATCGTACTTAACCATATAGAAGGTTAAAGGACATTCTGGAATATTTGGAAATAAAGAAGTCGACAAATTAGCTAAATCTGCAGCTTTAACCAAACGAAATATAAACAACATACTTCTACCAGTAACCGATATAGATAATATCATTAAAAACCATTGCAAACAAAATTGGCAACGTGTATATTACCAAAGTACAACGGGAATAAATTTTAGAAATTGCCAACCACTAATTCCCAATGAGAGATGGTTTAAACAAGAATCAAATAGGCTATTTATAAAAACAATAAACAGAATGAGGTCAAATCACGCACTAACCCCAGCATACAAACACAGCATAGGTATCAGTGATAACCCATATTGCGCCTGTGGTGGAATGGGAGATATACATCACCTCATATTGGAGTGTGGACAGTACAGACAAAATATTAAAGTGATGTATGAAAAGTTAATTGATCTAAATTGTCCTTTACCTGCCAATTTAAACGAAATTCTTTTTCCAAAAAATAAGCAGACGTTAAAAGATCTTTACGAATATGTAGCGTCCTGTAAATTTAAATTTTAAATGGGCTTAGATAATAAAATTAAAAATTGTAAAATTATCACACAAAATTGAAAAATGTATCCATTAATATATTATAACACCCTGTAAATTTAGATTATAAGTAGGCTTAGATATTAACTTAAAATTGTTATTGTAAAACCATAAAAAAAAAACAAATAGTCTGGCTAATTGGCTATGTCAAAGCCATTAATAAAAAAAAAACATATAGAAATATGTGGTGGATTCGACAAATATGCAAAATATCTCGATAAACACTAGTTTATCGAAAAAGTACTAAGAGGCAAAAAAGTTTTAAAAACATTGTTTTTAACTAATGGTAATACAATATTAATTTAATTCGAACATACACAAAAGTTTGGGCGGGTTTAAGGGAACAAAATCCCCATAAAATTTTTATGGGGTGCACAAATTTCACTTTAATTTTTTTTTAAGATGTTGCTGCCATAAGAATGCCACATGTCTATTTTCAATAAAAAATCTTTAAGAGCTTTCGATATATGAAAAAAAATCGATTTTCATTTTGTAACTTCAAAGGGCTATAACTTTCTTTGTGTGCACTATTGTATATAGGTAAGTGAGGTTCAATCAACCTATTTTTGACCCCAGAATCTGTGGTATAATTTATGACCAATCTTTTCGGGACACCCTGTATAAAATAGAACATATAAATAAATACGGAAAAATACTTACATACGTATCAGCGGAGAAAAGCAGGATCTTCAACCTGGAAAATAGACAATAAATTAAATACTGGCAAAAATCAGATTCATTTGAAAAAAAAAAAAAAAATAAAAAAATATGAAAAAAATATTTTTAAGAAACGCTTTTCTTTAGTTACGAGTGACTAAAATTAAACATATAAAAAAATCAACTAGAAAGCAAAAAATAAAAAAATTGAGAAAATATAACACATTCGTCAAAGAAAAGCGTGGCGCGTCTTCATCAAATAAACGGTTTTCACACCGCGCTTTTCTTTAACGAATGTGTTAGATTTTTTCAATTTTTATTTTTATTTTTTGCGTTTTGGTTGATTTTTTTATAATATGTTTAATTTTACTAAAGAAAAGCGTTTCTTAAAAATATTTTTTTCATATTTTTTTATTTTTTACTTTTTAGTCTTGAATATGTTGACCAACTTGTTGTTTTGAAGACGTCTTCTAGGACTAGAATATAAAGTTTTGACGATATTACTTCGCCTCGATGAACCTCTTTTCTTAATGGGGATGGGAATTCAAGATGGGAAGTGAAGAATACGCATCTCGTAGTTAGTCGGCGCACACAGTGGAGGCGGTTTCCGCTTACGGTTAAACCGCGCGGACCCGCTTTTAGGCGTTTTCAAAAAGAATGCACGTCTTTAAATGTACACGAACATAGTCAAAGCAGGTCCGCGCGGGCCAACCGCTTCAACCCGCCTGACCGCTTTTGCTAGAATGAGAATTTAGTTTTTTCCGCGCGGTTTTAATGTTTACTCGAATGAGAATTTAGTTTATTCCCTCTTTTATAATAAGAATTAATAGTTCTCCATGGATTAATTTTATAAATTGTACATTATAATAAATAAAAGTAATAAAGTCAATCTTATTGAAACCGTAATTTGTGTGACTTGGGTATTTCTAAAATTATTCCAGTATTAACTATTAACTAAATAAGTACTTGAAAAATAAATTTACAACAAAACTACTTACCTCAATGTTATAACAAGCCTTTCTTCCGGAAGGATAGCCTGCTTATGTAAATTACACCAGTTTTTAATTAAACGATACTCCTTCTCCTTCTTAAAGTGCCTATCCGTTCCGGATGCTGGCGATCATCATGGCTATCTTGACTTTGTTTACCGCAGCGCGGAACAGTTCAGTGGTAGTGGTGTTATACCACTTTCGTAAAATTTGAAGCCAGGAAATGCGTCTTCTTCCCGGTCCTCTTTTACCATTTACCTTCCCTTAAAGAATCAGTTGGAGAAGGCCGTAACGTTTTTGATTTCTTATTACATGTCCTAGATATTCTAATTTTTTTGTTTTGATGGTTATGAGAATTTCACACTCTTTCCCCTTTCTACGCAGGAATTCCACATTAGTAATTCGGTCAACCCAGGATATACGTAAGATGCGCCTATAACATCACATTTCGAAAGCTTCGAGCCGATTCATACATAGATGCAACAGTTAGTGTCCACGCTTACATTCCGTATTGTTTTTAATGATATGTCTCGACTGTTGAAAATGGGTCTCATTCTAACGTATGCTGCTTTCGCTTTTATTATTCGCTGTTTAATTTCTGTTGAGTAGTCCCATTGGCTATTTAAATTCGTACCCAGATATGTATATTGCTCAACTCTTTCGATATTCTGTTGGTTGACTGTAAGTTGAGCGTTTAATATTGTTTTTAACGATACTCCACTTTCTCCAAAATATATTTAAAAGTCTCTTGTCATTCTCATATACTGGAAGAATCGTTCATTATCTTTTAATTTTTGAAATAGATGATGATATTCTCCATAAATTAATCTTTCTCGATTAATAGGATCTACATCAACTCTCTTTCTTTTCAGTTTAGTTAAAACAGAATCTAAAGCAATTATATCGTCATCGGAAGACGACATTTTGCTACAAGTAGTAGACGCAACTGCCAAATTTGAACGATCTCTCTCGCTTTTACCCGTCTTCACTGTGTTACCATACACGCGCGCGAAAACCGCGCGGTTTGCCCGTAAGCAGGAACCCGCTTCCACTATGTGTGCCGCCTTACACAATTTGAGAGCTTGCTTTACCTGAACTTCTGATTTACTTATTGTTTGCGTTCTAAATCCTAAAATTCAGTTCACCATGGGACGAGATAACAACAAACCGAACAAAAATCAAATGAAAAGATTGACTTGTTGTGTTGAGAAGACAACATAACATGTGTGCTTCAGAAAAATGGCTAGAAGGATGAGTGACAAAAAATATTTAAATAAATGGTGTATATTAAAGGATCTTTCATCATATTATGATCTTTGTTGGTGACAAGCATACAACAGAGTAATATTATACAAAAATGAGAGAATTTACGTTAAGAAGATTTGGTGTTCAACATAAAAATAACACCTATCTAACATGAAGAATGGCTGAATATTATGTTTCTGGTTCCGGAAGTAATGTTAGAGTAAGGCCAAAGGCGGCATAAGGGAAATTATTAGATAACATGAAATATTAATTACCTATGTAGGGAGGTCGATTCTGGATAGGCATAAAATCAAAGATAATGAAAATGTAACGTAAATATTTGTTTTATTTAAAATATTTAAATTATTTACTTAAAAAAAAAATATGATAGATTTGTTGACCCACTGTCTGATTTGGTTTTAATTTACATTTGATAATTATTTATTTATTAAAATAAACATGTGTAACAAATTATTTTTTGGCTATTTTTTGCGCCATAAAATTTTTTGTGACCTTTAATAAACTTCCACTGTATTTCTATGTAATTAACTCTATACTATGTAATAATTATTGGTAGATAGTCCTGTGTATCATGATAAAATATGATATAACCTCTGATTTCCATCAACATGCATCCATTTTGATAACATTTTGAAATCAACCTATATTTACCATTTTGAAGATTGTATGATAAAGTAACATACTATGTATTTATAATTTTTCAACCCTTTTTGATTTATTTTAACCCAATAAATCATCCCATGTTATTTTAATATTGTAATAAAGACAACTTAGTGATTTGTCATACTTTATTTATATTAAATGGGCTATTTTTGCTGACTTTAATTGAAATATTACCCCCTCTGAGGCTCAGTGGTAAGAGCGCCCACCTTTGGATCGAAAGGTCCGAATGGTCTTGAGTTCGAATCTCAGCAATGTCAGAAATTTATCATTTATTATAAATTATTAAATAAAAATAGTTTCTGTCCTTGTGGGATCGGTACTCACCGGAGGGACCGCAGACATTCGGATACAATTAGCGTCTCTTTACAAAGACAACGACGTCGACTTTGCAAAGTAACAAGACACTTACTCAACACGCACACTACACATGATACTGGGTGCCTAACTGTAAAAATTCACCGTACCTACCATGCCAATGGCCATTAGTTGTCGAGGCATTAGCTAAATAAAAAAAATGAAATATTTTTACCCCCTACATTTCCAACCCTTAAAATCATTCCTTATTACGAAAAAATCATTAACGGTATTTATAGAGTTTAATGCATCATTTATTAAAATCCACTATTTTTTTACCAGTTAAATTTGTATAATTTTTAAACATTTTCATTTATTTAAAAACTATCCCTCATAGGTAAAAAATTTAAAAAGTTAAAGTTAAAAAATTAGAAAGGCATATTGTAATGTTATTTTATTCATATATTCAGTGTAATGTCAAATATAAGTGACATATAATATTGTGACATAATTGAAACATAGAAGTCTTAAACAGAATAGGTCAAAGCGAAGGTGACTTGACGAAGATGATAAAAAAGAGAAAACTTGAAAATCTGGGGCATATAATGAGAGGTAGTAGACAGTCGCGGATACAGGGGGTCAACGGGTCCATGGACCCCCCTATTGTATTTAGTCTATAAGTATTTTTGAAGATATTCTTCTTTAGCGGCGAATCGATTGAGGGTAAAATTTGATTGATCCGCGCGCATGCGCACACCGACAGTATGGTATTAGTCGTTATACGGGCTCTGATTGGGTGTTGAAATTTTGAAATGATCTGTCAATAATTTTTCAATATGGAGGTTATCGGTAAACAAAAATATTGTATAATATTAGTTTTTATTGATGTGTGGACAGAAATAAAATCAAATTTATAATTATAGTGACTTTTGAAATAGTTTTGAAAAGCCGCAGGTACGTAATTCTAAATGTTTCAGTTGGAAATACCTAATAGTTTCAATACCTATCTATTTGGAAAATGTAAACAAAATAATGTAGTTACCTATTAGTAGGCAATGCTTTAATTTACATAACCTGATTACCAACAAACTTTCTACAAATCTTCATCTCATATATCGTTTTCTTACTCTATATTTTGTTGTATTTTATTTCGACAAAAATCAAACTAATAATTTTATTAAATTCATATAAAGTTATGGTGTAAACGTTTAGCTTGTGCATATTCCCACATGACGTATACGCGAATGTGGTGCAGTTTGAAATGCCGTCAACTTTCGTACGGCGCGGTAGACGTGAAGTGGGTTCAAGCCCCAAGAAATTTATTATTTTTTATTTTTTTATAGATTTTATGATTGTAAGTATATTATTATATAATTTTTGAAGATATTCTTCTTTTTTGAAAGTGGTAGATAAGAAAGTTAGTTTGATTTTTAAATAAAATAAGTACAAATAACCTTTTAAGTATATTTACTTCGTTTAAATTACCTATTATATAATAGAAGAATATCTTCTTACGTGCGTACAAAGTACACACACATTCTTTTTTTTATTAATTTTTTTTCTGTTAACTCTAAACTTTAAGCCATCAATACAACACTAAATTACACGACAACCTCTTCCAAAGAACTAAAAGAAGCCATAAAATCTAATAAAACAGCCTTCTCTAAAAAATAATCTGCAGGCATATTTGTTTGGGTACCGGTGAAACCATAAACAAGGGAAATATTTTTCTCAATTCAAAGAATAACAAAAATGATATTTTAAAATGCAAATACATTACACTAGGTATAAACCTTATCTCATGAAAAGTCACGTTTCAAACTTGCGATACAATAAAGATATAAAAATTTAAAAATTTGTATTTTACTAGATAACCCATGCGCACCTACCCATTGATGGTAGAAAGGTTAGTCTTTATCGTAAAGAACGACCAGTGAGATTAATAGTCTAGTGAGACTAATAGTGAGATTAATTGTCTATCAATCCTTATGATACCGTAGGTACCTGGGATTATATTATAGTGTATTTTATCCTTAGAGTAAGTGTGAGTCGTATGGCTAAATCTGGAAAATATAATATTTGACTTATTTGAGGTAAGTCTGACCCCCCTATTATGAATTTCTAGATCCGCGCCTGGAGAAGATACTCGATCATGCAGTTAACACTCAACGGAAAGTTAGAGGGAAAAAGCGGAATTGGTAGAAAGAAATATTCGTGGCTTTGAAACTTTCATCAAAGGACTGGCTTATCAGCAGCTGAATTGTCACAAGCCGCGCAAGATCGAGAACAGTATTTTTGGCAAGGTACTCAAAGAGATAGATATAAGGATTGGTCTAGGCTGGGCAGCATATAGCAAATTAAAAGACATACTACTCATTAGTAAAAATCGTTTAACCCTTAAAAGAAAAGTATACAATCAATGTGATCTTCCAGTCATTACGTACGGAGCTGAAACACCAACATTAACCAAAGTAAGGGCACAGTATAAAGAGGGACAGTAGAACCACTCTCCGAAAAATTGGAAGTAAAATCTGTAGTCGCGCACTGCGACTGCGCAATGTTCTTAGTCGCTTTTGCCCCACTCTCGCATTGCGAGTCGCATAGAAACGTACGGATTTTAACAGGGAAAACCCGCATCCACCACTGGTGAATTACCAATTGCGTACTGCCGGTATTACTTCTTGAGATCAAAGCGCCGACAGAGGAGTGGTTTTACTGTGGAACCTCTATATACTGTGGTAAGGGTGCCAAAGCTTAAAATAACACAGCGGAAAATGGAAAGTTTCATACTAGGAATAACACTTGAGGATCGAGTGAGAAATTTAGAAATAAAGCAAAGAACGGGTGTGCAAGGTCGGTGGCGCCCAAAATCCCGACAGCCAAAATCCCGACAGCCAAAATCCCGACGGCCAAAACACCGACACACGCCAGAATCCCGACACGCCAGAGTCCCGACAGGCCAAAGTCCCGACATGCAACATAGTTCAGAGATATAAGGAAAAAAAAGTATGTGTGTACTTTGTACGCACGTAAGAAGTTATACTTCTATTATATAACTTCAACGAAATAAATATAATAAACATTTAATTTGTATTTTATTTAAATATTAAACTAATTTTATTACTTACCTACCACTTTCAAAAATTTTTTATTAAAACAATACCAAAAATTAAAAAAAAAATTAATCGTCCGAATTCGAACCCGAGACCTCTTGATCTGTGGTCGAATGCTCTACCGACGAAGCCATTATCGCTCTGTTTACGTGACATCTCGGACATACAGTAAAACCTCCGATAACCGAAACCTTTTTAACTGAAACATCGTTTAACCGAAACGGCTGACAGTTTAAATAATTTCGTCAAAAAAGTAAATTTTTATCGCAAAACGGAAACAATTCGATGTTAATTTGTCAACATCGTAAACATTACTTTAATACACAACTAAATAACGCAACTAAATAATATACAACAATGCGTTTGCCAACTTTGACCAAGAATTCTATGTCATTTGATACAAGAAGAATAAGGAAACAATGTTATTTTTAACCGAAATTCTGGTTAACCGAAACGGCTTCTCCCCCAATTATTTCGGTTAACGGAGGTTTTACTGTAGTTACAAATCACGGTGACAAATAGATCAAGTGAAGTATAAAGATGTTATAATAGATACTTATTATTTTACTCCCGAGGAAGACCAATCCAAAGACACAAAAATGATAATAAATAGTATATTTACTAAAATACTAATACAGTAGAACCCCGATTATCCGTGTGCGGATTATCCGGGCTGCGGATTATCCGTGCTATGATTTTCTATAACTCAAATTGCATTTTTGAGGTTTTATCAAAATAGCATCACCGTAAATCACTCGTATAGTCTGTTCGCTAAACTCAGACGCAACTGGCTACATATTTTAGTCGATAATTTTTTTGTTTTTGGCCAATTTTGCAAAAATTGGCGAAAGTACTAACTATTTAATGATTATTAACTATTTAGTAATTATTTTTTGCCAATTTTACTAAAATTGGCAAAATTACCGACTAAAATATCTAGAAAGTTGCGTCTGAGTTTAGCGAACAGACTATACGAAACTCTATACGCCGAGAGGAAGACTCATAATGAAAGATTTATTTTTCTGTTATCTTCTTATGGTAGGTGGTGGGTACATATGCATGTATATACGTACATATTAGTGATGTAACGAATGTCATTTTTTGAACATTCGCGAATACGAATGCGAATGCGAATATCTGCTACCGACATTCGCGAATGCGAATGCGAATATTCAGTTTTTTTTTCATTTGTTTCTATTTTTGTAATGTTTCCTAAATTTATAATGAAAAGTTAATTGATATTTAGTGAAAATCAATCGGAATCTTAAGCTTATAATGTGATTATACAAGGTTAAGTTCTATCTATCTATTGCCCTTCGTTTGTCCAAAGTTGAACGTAGGCCTCCCCCTTGTTTTCCACTCTTCTCGGTTTAGTGCTAATGCTGCCGATCTGGTCCCTGCGTATCTTTTTAGGTCATTCGACCATCTCGTCTGTGGTCTGCCTCTTCTTCTTTTGTAGTCCCAAGGTCTCCAGTGAGTTATCGCTTCATTCCATCTTCCGTCTCTTTGTCTGCTGTTGTGTCCTGAATATTTCCATTTGAAAGTAGCTGCATGAGGTTTGAGGTTTTCTTAATAAAAAAAGATGAAAAGTGAATAGATTTTGATTTTATTAACCTAATATTATCTTAAAATTATTTTTTTTCTGGTTTTCATATTTGCAAAACATTCGCACAAAATTCGCGAATGCGGATGCGAATGCGAATATGCAAAAACATGCGAATATTCGCGAATGCGAATGCGAATACGAATATTCGTTACATCACTAGTACATATGTATTATACCTATATAAGAAATACAGGGTGTAACAAAAATACAGGTCATAAATTAAATCGCATATTCTGGGACCAAAAATAGTTCGAATGAACCTAACTTACCTTAGTACAAATATGCATATAAAAAAAGTTATAGCCCTTTAAAGTTACAAAATGAAAATCGATTTTTTCGAATATATCGAAAACTATTAGAGATTCTTTTATTGAAAATGTATATGTGGCATTCTTGTGGCAGGAGCATCTTAAAAAAAATTATAGTGAAATTTGTGCTCCCCATAAAAATTTTATGGGGGCTTTGTTCCTTTAAACCACCCCAAACTTTTCTGTACGTTCCAATTAAATTATTATTGTGGCACCATTAGTTAAATTCAATATTTTAAAACTTTTTTGGCTCTTAGTATTTTTTCGATAAGGCAGTTTTTATCGAGTTGAGGCTTCTTTTTTAATATGTTTACATAAAAATTTTATGGGGGTTTTGTTCCTTTAAACCCCCCAAATGTTTGTGTACTCTCCAATTAAACTATTACTGCGATACCATTAGTTAAACAAAACGTTTTTAAAACTTTTTTGCCTCTTTGTATTTTTTCGAGAAGGCAACTTTTATCGAGATATGGCTTCTTTTTAATACGGTTCAAAATACACCTAAAAATGTAAAGCATACATAAATTTTCATATTATTACCAAGTCTCCATAATCGTACTTAACCATATACAAAAATGTGGTGGATTTGACAAATATGCAAAATATCTCGATAAAAACTGACTTTTCGAAAAAGTACTAAGAGCCAAAAAAGTTTTAAAAATATTGTGTTTAAGTAATGATACTACAATAATAATTTAATTTGAACGTACACAAAAGTTTGGGTGGGTTTAAAGGAACTAAACCCCCATAAAATTTTTATAGGGTGTCCAAATTTCACTATAATTTTTTCTTAAGATGCTACTGTCATAAGAATGCCATATGTCCATTTTCAATAAAAAAACTTTAATAGTTTTCGATATATTGGAAAAAAATCGATTTTCATTTTGTAACTTCAAAGGGTTGTAACTTTTTTATATGCACATTTGTACTAAGGTAAGTTAGGTTTAATCAAACTATTTTTGGTCCCAGAATATGTGATTAAATTTATGACCTGTATTTTCGTTACACCCTGTATATGTTCGGATTATCCGTGTTTTTCAATTATCCGTGCCACCGTCCGGTCGCAAGGAGCACGGATAATCGGGGTTCTACTGTATATTCTTTTCATACCTTATTTGCGTTGATACATATATAACTTGAAAGATTAGCAACGAACTCCATACTGTCTGTGTGCGCATGCGCCCAGAATAATAAAAATACCCTCTCAATCGCGCCCAAAGAAGTATAACTTCAAAAACTATCCTGTTGGTGACACAACCCCCTACAGGCTGAATCCAAATTTTTTGAGTAGAATGGACACTTATAATAATAACCTATATGGTTCTTGCAGCCGATTTTGATGATATATAGTTATAAACAAACGAAGATAAAAAAACTGTAAATTTTCGCTTTTTTCGTCTATTACCAAAAAGTTAAGCATTTTAAACAAATTTTAGAGTAAGAAACTCAGCTGAATATGTTCCTTATTGGTTGCTTAGAAAATTCCAAAATAAATCATAAATTTTGAGTTTTTATAAATATTCATAACTAATGTAAAAATTAACTTGAACCTTCTTACTACACAGAATGCTGAGACTTCTGGTGCTTAAATGATACGCTAAATTTTAAAGCAATTGGTTAAATAGTTTAAAACTTATTTAATTTGTTTATCCCAAATTAATTTTTTTTGCAACACTAAAGTCAGAAAATGATGAAGTTACAGTAATACTTTGGATAGCTTACGAGAGAAGAAGATTTACACTATTAATTTAATTAAAAAAAATGACAAAAAATAATTTAAAATATTGCAAAATTATTATGCAAGAACATGCGAATTAAAAAGGGGGAGGGGGTTAACTTCGTCCCTAATTGTCCTAGGACAATTGTTTTCTTTCTAAATGTGTATAAAAATTCAGTCTTACTAAATATGAAAAAATTATTTTTCTGCGGGTAACGGTTAAAATGTTATTCTATTTGTTTATAAGTAAGCAAAAAATCGACATGTTTTTGCAAAATAATTTTACACTGTTTAAAATTACTTCTTGTTATTTTTTTTAATTAAGGTAATAGTATAAATGTTCTTCTGTCATAAACTGTCCGAACTGTTACTGTAATCTCATAATTTTCTGACTTATAGTTTTGCAAAAAAAAATGAGTTTGGGATAAACAAATTAAATAATTTTTAAACTATTTGACCAATTGCTTTGAAAGTTAAAATATAATTTAAGGACAGGAAGTCTCAGCATTTCATGTAATAAGAAGGTTCTAACTTAATTTTTACATAAGTTATGAACATTTATAAAATCTTAATGACAATTTAATATGACTTGTTTTGCAATTTTCTAAGCAACAAATAAGGATAGACATATTCAGCGAACGCCATATTAAAGCTTTTTATATGATTTATGAGTTTTTTATTCTCAAATTTGTTTAGAATGCTTTACTTTTTAGTAATAGACGAAAAAGCGAAAATTCACCGTTTTTTGATATTCATTTGTTTATAACTATGTATATCATTAAAATCGGTTGCAGGAAACATATAATATGTAGGTTATTAATATAGATGTCCATACTACTCAAAAAATTTGGTTTCGGCCTGGAGGGGGATGTGTCACGAGAAAAATCTTATTTCTCTGGACTAACAATCCTCGCATAAGCAAAAATCCCGACCACTACATTTTGAATATTTATTGTTTCCTTTTCAAAGGCAAACCAAATCATATTATAGAGTACAGGTAAATAGGGAGAAGTGTAATTTTGAAGTGTGTAAAGTAAATAATTGAATCGTTTATTTCAGAAAGGGGTCAAGTCACAAAAACTTGCTTTTGAGAAAAACAAAAAAAAAACGTGTTTACATTCAACAAAAATTTTATTTATATAAAATAAAATTTCTCACTAATAACCTGTAGTGTTTGTCAAAAAGTATTGTATTTTTCAAAAATTTATCTTGTTAATTTGTTTAAGAAAAAAATAAATAATTTTTTGCACTTGGCCCCTTTCTGAAATAAAGTTGATGTTTACATTCAACAAAATTTTTATTTATATAAAATAAAATTTCTCACTAATAACCTGTAGTGTTTGTCAAAAAGTATTGTATTTTTCAAAAATTTATCTTGTTAATTTGTTTAAGAAAAAAATAAATAATTTTTTGCACTTGGCCCCTTTCTGAAATAAAGTTGATGTTTACATTCAACAAAAATTTTATTTATATAAAATAAAAATTCTCACTAATAACCTGTAGTGTTTGTCAAAAAGTATTGTATTTTTCAACAATTTATCTTTTGTTTAAGAAAAAAATAAATAATTTTTTGCACTTGGCCCCTTTCTGAAATAAAGTTGGTGGTTACACAATTTTTAAGCAAGGAGTCATGCGTTGTTTAGCCCATTTCTGCACTAAACGCTAATTTCTCTGCGCTGCCAAGGCAACACTATGGCAGCAATTGATTCATTCCTTTCTGCAACAAAAGCTGTATTTACGTTTAAATTAAAAAATTCCACCAAAAACTCATTTTGTCAAAATTAGTCACTTGACCCCTTTCTGAAATAAACGATTCAATTCCTAGCTGAGCGCTTTCAGCTTATAAAGCCATCTTCAGAGCTATGGTCAAAAGATTCAAAATACCACTATGAAGAGAGATGGATCCCATGTATGATATAAAAATACTTCTATTTTCTTATGCAAGTTTTTTAATTGATGGAAAAAAAGTTGGAAAAAACCTTATCTGACCTTAAAACAATAGCAAAGGTGAGCATTTTTCAACAGTCAGACAAGGTATTTTTCCAATTTTTTTTCCATCAATTAAAAAAACTGCATAAGAAAATAGAAGTACTTTTATATTATACATGCGATTCATCTCTCTTCATAGTGGTATTTTGAACCCTTTGACCATAGCTCTGAAGATGGCTTTATAAGCCGAAAGCGCTCAGCTAGAAATTATTTAATTTACACACTTCAAAAGTACACTTCTCTCTATTTGCCTGTATTCATAAGTGTGTACAAAACTATTTCAGTCTTTACATATTATAGAACAGTGTTTCCCAAAGTGTGGGTCGCGACCCCCTGGGGGGTCGCAATGAGGTACTAAAAACACTACTTTGTTAAATCATGTATTTTTATTTTAATAAAGCCGTAAATAAAAATTAACAATTAATTATCAAACGAAACATAAAACTAAATATTAAAAGTCCTTAAAAGTAAAAGAAAAAAATAAAGTCAAATATTACAATGTTAATGAGACCCATGCGCCTGTTTTTTTGAAACTAGTCTTTCAAATCTAGGCTGTGTATTTGAGACACACACAATTATATCGTTTTCAAGTACGAGACGATTTCTGACTTTTGTTTTAATGGCAGTCATAGACGAGAAACTTAACTCACATAAATATGATGTTACAAATGGAACCAAACATTTTACAGCTTCATTCGCCAACTGAGGGTATTCCTGCATCTTTTTGGTCCAAAATTCGTCCGGGTTCTGGGAAAAAAATTGGAGCTTCAACATTCCATCACTTGATATTTCAATAAGTTGTTCTTTCATGTTTATTGGTATTTCAGCATGTTGAAAGGAATCGGCTAAAAACGGATTCAGTATCCATCTGCAACTGTCGTAACTGTTTTGAATTTCTTCGGGGAAATAATCACAGAGCTGTTGTTTTAAATTAAGCAAAGTAACTTGCATGCCTGCATAAACTTGTTCAAAATTTGTAGCACTGTAACATACATTTTCTATAATTTCCTGAACGCACTGGAATGAATCGAGCTGCTTTTTGCCAAGTGAAGTTGACCATAAATCGATTTTTCTTATAAACCCCTTAATTTTATCTGTGGCTGTAATTATATTAATGTCGCGACCTTGCAAATTACTGTTCAAAATATTTAATTGTTCGAATATATCAGCAAGGAAACCTAGTTTCAAAAGCCAAATAGGATCGGAAAATTGATTTTCATATGGGGACTTCTCATCTTTCAAATACGTTAAAAGCTCTGCTCTTAAGTCAAATACTCTTTTTAAGACGTTGCCCCTTGAAAGCCACCTTACTTCGGTGTGATAAAGAAGATTTTGAAATATAGCACCCATGTCTTCACAGATTTTTCGAAAAATACGGGTCTGTAAAGCTTTTCCTTTAATGGAATTTACAACTTTAATGATGGATTTCATAACACAGTCCATTTCAGGAGGTAAAGCTTTTGACGCCAGAGCTTCTCGATGTAAAAAACAATGTCTTCATGTGGCATTAGGCATTATTTCTTGTAATCTGACGACAAGACCAGATTGATGTCCTGTCATAGCTTTAGCGCCATCTGTGCATATAGCAATACATTTTCCCCAGTCAATAACATATTTACTTGTGCGTTTCACAAAACTGTCGAATAAACGTTTTCCAGTGGTATTGGTCTCCAATGGGGAACAAAATAAAATATCTTCTTGAATGCCATTATTTGTATCATATCTTACAAACGTAATAAATTGGGCACAGTTAGATATATCCGTGGATTCGTCCATTTGAAGAGAGAAGTACATGCATTTATTAAGATTTTCCACAACTTGCGCTTGAATATCTTCTGTCATATCACTAATTCTTCTTTGGATAGTATTATTTGACAGAGGTATTGTTTTTAACTTTTCAGACTCTTTTTCACCAATCATTATATGTACCATTTCAACAGCTGCTGGCAAAATCAGATTTTCAGCAATTGTGTGCGGATTACTAGTTTTGGCAACGCGATAAGCAACTTTATAACTTGCTAATAATGTTTTTTCGTTAGTAGTGGTTGCCAATTGAAAAGTATCTTGCTGTTTGTGAAGGACGTTCAGCTTTCTTTCAAAGAATTCTACGGGTTTGTCTTTTTTATCTGGATGTTTGCTATTTAAATGTCGAAGTAACTTTGATGGCTTCATGCTTTCGTTTGACAATACTTCTCCACAAATAACACATTGTGATTTATTGGAAATAATGGTAAAACCATATTTAAGATATTCATCACTGTAAAGTCTGTTTTTCTTTTTATTACTGCCACTTTCAGACGTAGATGGTTCTGCACTTATTTTTAAAAACTTATCCATAATTTGTAATTTATCGTAGACGTAAATACGTAAACAGGAATACGTAAGTCGCAAAATATTTACTCAATACTTAATACCGCTGCATTCGCCACAACGTGCTGTTTCGAACTGAGGTCTCATTGCACATCGCCGCTTATATAAAGCCAAAACGAGGCTACGAGAACGTTCCAGAGTGCCATCTAGTAGCGAAGTAAGGAGTAGAGCCTTCGCGAATATCATGGAAAAGTATTGCGATGAAAGACACAAAGATGTCGCGGTGTACAATGTGCAGTCGACTTTTTATTATTTATTTTTATTGTAAATGCTAGTCTGGCAGAAGTGCTACTACCCAGGCAACCAAGTGACGTCATATAACGTTGAGGAAACGTCAGTTTTTGGTTGAATATAACACGTATTTGAACGTTACGTCATAAAGACGTCTTTTGTAGGTGATTTTAAATACGTAAGATTAATGACGTTAAAATTACGTTTAAAAAACGTTTTAATTTCAGACAGCCTAAGTCTGACGTCACAAAATTGGGAGGAGCTTGCTTGTTTGTATTGACTCCAAACAATTTCGTTTGGGTATAGATAACGCTAAATATTCATAAGAAATTTCTCATTTATTGTTTACGTGGTTTGTGCCTTGTGTGATAAAATAAGACTTTTCATTTAGATATTTAGTTGAAGAAACGTGTAAATTAAGCGATTTTTATGTGTTTTTGCTCAGTGAGTTAGTTTAATGCAGTAATTCTTCTTGACAACTATTTGAGGTTATGTTTATTTGTTTTTAATTAAGCGTTAAATGAAGATATTAAGACAGCGTTAAATTAAGATATTAGTATTCTGGATAACTTGTTAGTAAATTATTTATTAGTTTCATATTTATGTTGTTTCAGTTTTGACACAGTAAGTAGGTATATATAACTAGTGAAAATTCTAAAATGTGAGGGCTGGTACAATCATGCAGAATTAATGATGCTTCTAGCCTAGCGCACAAACGATCTTAAACAAGTGGTAGTACTTATATCTTCGACACATGAGACGTAGGCCTATAGGTTTCATGTTATGTACCTATTTTTTATACTACTTTGAAACATCTGAAAGAGGTCACTTTTTGAAAGTATTAAAGACGTGATTTTACCGACGTGAAAAAAACGTAGATACGATTACGTTTTAAAATCGTCACAATTATGACGTCAAATCAATGAGACACATACACGTGATTTTCAACGTCAGTACTACGTCATAAAAACACGTCAATTGGTCATTTTTATGACGTGTTATCTAGGTTATAAAAACGTCGTTTGGTTGCCTGGGTAGTGTACTAGTGGGACAGATCGCAATTATTAAAATAATTGTTGAATTTTTTAAATGTATTTAGTTTGAATTTAAACAGTAAAGTAAAATAAAATTTGAGAAACCATCAGTTGTAAATTAGGCACGCTATTTTTGTCGCTATTTTGGTTTGGGTGATGAGTAGGGGGTCGTGAACAATTTTTTTAACAAAAAGGGGTCGCGCTTTAGATAAGTTTGGGAAACACTGTTATAGAGTATTGAAATTGAAAAACTAATTACTTACTAAAAGTACGGGTACTAATTATTATGTACCTATTATAAAAGAAAAAATTATTAAACACTTTATTTTACAATATAAAAGCTATACTTACTGAAATGGAAGGTTTTAACTGAGATGATTATATATGAAAGTAAACTTGAATTCAGGATATGATTATAAGTACATAAATATTATTGGACTATATATTGGCAAAAAAAATTTTATTTAGAAAATTAATTCATATTCAATGGTAAATACTTTTGTTTGGTAACAAAAAATAAAAACAGATGGCCATAAACAAAAAACCAGAACTAAATGTAATTATATGTTAAAAAGGAACTTATCAAACCTGTTGGGATTCTGGCGTGTCGGTATTTTGGAAGTCGGGATTTTGGCTGTAGGAATTTTGGCTATCGAGATTTTGGGGTGGGCCCGTATAAGATATCATAGAAAGAATTACCAGATTAAAGGGAGTTTCGCCGGATATATAGCGAGACTGCAGGATAAGAGGTGGACAAAAAGACTGTTAGAATGGACACCTCGTATGGACAAGAGAAGCAGAGGCAGACCACCAACACGCTGGGCAGACGACATAAAAAGAATAGATGGTAGATGGATGCAATTACCTCTTGGAGACTTCTTGGAGACGTGCTGAGGAGGTTTATGTCCTGCAGTGGACAAGAAAAGAAGCTGGATTATGATGATGATGATGATGGCTCAAAGAAGAAAAGTATAAGTGAATAAAACAAAATAAATTAATCAAACAAAATCAATTAATGGACTGTAATAAAAGTGTAGTCCGCTCCCAATCAGTAGGACCAACTTTTTTTTCCAAGCCAAACTTTAATCTGATAGTAGCATCTTTTAATATCCTCATTCAGAACATCCTCCCCAAAAAATGATAAACTTTATCAACAAATATTATAACAGCTTAAATTTTCTTATTTTCCAATTTTCTACTTAAATTCCTTAAAAACTTTTTCACTGTATGATTTTAGTAATAATATTGTTTTCTTAATAAAGTTAAATAAAATTGACATTATTTAGATAAAATCATTCAAATATTTACTTCAGAAAATTTCACCCACTAAAAATAACAGTTTCCTGTTGATTCAGGATTCTCAATTTTAATATTCTATGCATACACCTATGTACATATTATCGAAGGATTACATCCACTCCATTCAGAAAGCTTTTCGACGGACCTCGATATCCTTTCATCAATTTATATGATTTTCTTTGCTCCTCTACAAATCCTTTTTCGTCATCGTATGATATTTATTTGGTCTGTTGTTATCTGTTGTTAACTTTCATATCTATGAAATATATTTAGAGATCAAAAAAATCTCTAGAGAATTAATAACTAGTATTACTGGTTCAGAAATATTTTCCCAAAATTTGAAATAATATATCATAAAGTAATAAATGAAAAATTTTAGTCCAAATGATTCCAATTAGTATATAATATTTACTAAGTTGTCATTAAATATTTAAATGACTCATAAACTACTTGAAAGAAACAAATATAGTCATTTACATAAAATAGGTATATAGTATGGTATAGTTAGACCCAAACCCAGACATCCAAAGTGAAAGTTATCCTCCAACACCAAATTGTTCTATATGGTCCACATAATGTTCAGAAAAAAGTCACACCATTTTGAGCGTCGGGTTTGGGGGGGAGAGGGGGAAGAAATCTGCAAATTCGTAGTTTTTTACGTTTTTCGTCAATATTTCTAAAACTAAGCGGTTTAGCATGAACAACCCTCTACACAAAATTGTTCTACATTAAATTTGAAATAAAAAAGGCCCTATGCATAACCCTTCTAAAATGAACGGTTCCAAAGTTACGGAGGTAGTATAGTATAATTGGTCCAAAAAAAGGCCTAACCCAGACATCCAAAGTAAAAGTTTTCCTTCAACACCAAATTGTTTTATATGGTCCACATATTGTTCAGTAAAAAGTTACACCATTTTGAGCGTCCGGTTTGGGAGGGAGATGGGAGAGAAACCGGTAAATTAGTAGTTTTTTAAAGTTTCTCGTCAATATTTCTAAAACTATGCTTTAGCGTAAGGAATGTTCTATAGAAAAATATTCTACATAAAATTTAAAACAAAAAAGGTTCTATACATAATTGTTATAAAATCAACGGTTCCAGAGTTACAGAGGGTGAAAAGTGGAGGTTTTCGATACTTTTTATATTTACCGAGTTCTCTCCCCTCTTCCCCCCAAACCCGACGCTCAAAATGGTGTGACTTTTTTCTGAACATTATGTGGACCATATAGAACAATTTGGTGTTGGAGGATAACTTTCACTTTGGATGTCTGGGTTTTGGGTACAGTTATATCGTAAATATTGCCCAAAAAATATAAAAAGTATCGAAAACTTCGACTTTTCACCCTTCTAACTCTGGAACCGTTGGTTTTATAACAATTATGTATAGAACATATTTTGTTTTAAATTTCATGTACAAAATTTTTGTATATAACATTGTTTACGATAAAGCATAGTTTTAGAAATATTGACGAAAAACTTAAAAAAACTACTAATTTACCGGTTTCTCTCCCATCTCCCTCCCAAACCGGACGCTCAAAATGCTGTAAATTTTTACTGAACAATATGTGGACCATATAGAACATTTTGGTGTTGGAGGAAAACTTTTACTTTGGATGTTTTGGTTAGGCCTTTTTTGGACCAGTTATACTATACTACCTCCGTAACTTTGGAACCATTCATTTTAGAAAGATTATGCATAGGACCTTTTTTATTTCAAATTTAATGTAGAACAATTTTGTGTAGAAGGTTGTTCATGCTAAACCGCATAGTTTTAGAAATATTGGCGAAAAACTTAAAAAACTACGAATTTACCGATTTCTCCCCCCTCCCCCCCCAAACCTGACGCTCAAAATGGTGTGACTTTTTTCTGGACATTGTGTGGACCATATAGAACAATTTGGTGTTGAAGGATAACTTTCACTTTGGATGTCTGGGTTATGCCATCTTTTGGATCAACTATACTATACTAATAGTCCAGGGCCCATCTGTTTTGAGATGGACGTTGTGAGGTGACTCAAATTTTTTTGGAGAAATTGCTTGAAAATAACAATAATATTTGAGTTATCCTCCCACTCAAAATGGTTCGGAACATTGTTTAAATAATCAAAATGTCAAAATATGAAGGAAAAATTCGATTTTTTTATTGGTTTTTTGATTATAACTTTAAAACAGTTCATTTCTGAGAAAAGTTGTACTGACATAAAAGTTGCGTAATTAAATTTACTACAATATAGAAGTGGTTAAAAGATTTAAAAAATAGTCACCCTTGTTGCAAAATAGCAATAATTGCGAAAAAAACCATACAAAAACAAGTATTTGCATTTTACGTTTTTCAACCATTTATGCTGCACTTAGGACCTTCATATTTTACCCAGAAAAACTTAATGATATAGTAAAACAACACTGTAAATTTCATTAAGGTCGGTTTAATATATTTTGCAAAATAAATTTTGCAATCCAGCTTTCGCAAAAAAAATCATTTTTTTTTAATGTTGCAGGACTGAAAATAAAGCGGAGAGCAAGTTGAATTTTTTTTGCTTATAGAGGTGTACTGTGCCTTTCATTTGCAATCTGCATTTTTTTAATGTTGCAGGACTGAAAATAAAGCAGAGAGCAAGTTGAATTTTTTTTGCTTATAGAGGTGTACTGTGCCTTTCATTTGCAATCTGCAAAATTAAAATCGATTAATTACCACGGCGTCAGGAAAGTTTTTAAATAAACCATAATTTTTGGTGCTACGCGCAGGACAGTGGTGTTCGATTCACACAAGTTGATTTCCACCAAAATTTCTTCCAATCTTTATCTAATATATTATTTTCTTACTCTATATTTTGTTGTATTTTAATATTCTAATTCCACAAAAATCAAACTAATTTTTTTATTGTTTGTGAAATATTGTTTAAAGAATTGCATATGTTTAAAAATAATAAACTTTTATTCTCTAAGTTAAAATATATGAACAAAGGAAATTTTTGCTAAAAAAGTGTTATTTCAAAGGATAGAGTATGTGTTCTTATTTTGCAATAAACAAATTTATTTATTTATATCGAAATGTAATAAAAATTAAAATGTATCAATCATTATCAAAGGTCATTGGAATGCCCAATCAGAGCAAACTATCCGCTGTCCTGCGCGTAGCACCAATAATTAATGTTTATTTAAAAAAATTCCTGACGCCGTGGTAGTTAATCGATTTTAATATTGCAAATTGCAAATGAAAGGTACAGTACACTTCTATACGCAAAACAATTTCAACTTGCTATCTGCTTTATTTTCAGTCCTGTAATATTTTGAAAAAATGAATTTTTTTGCGAAAGCTGGATTGCAAAATTTATTTTGCAAAATCTATTGAACCGATCTTAGTGAAATTTACAATCTTGTTTTACTGTATCATAAAGTTTTTCTGGGTGAAATATGAAGGTCCTAAGTGTAGCATAAATGGTTGAAAAACGTAAAATGCAAATACTTGGTTGTGTATGGTTTTTTCGCAATTATTGCTATTTTGCAACAAGGGTGACTATTTTTTAAATCTTTTAACCAATTCTATATTGTAGGAAATTTAATTGCACAACTTTTATGTCAGTACAACTTTTCTCGAAAATGAATACTTTTAAAGTTATAATCAGAAAACGAAGAAAAAATTCGAATTTTTCCTTCATTTTTTGACATTTTGATTATTTAAACAATGTTCCGGACCTTTTTGAGAGGAAGGATAACTCAAATATTATTATTTTAGTTATTTTCCAGCAATTTCTGCAAAAAAATTTGAGTCACCTCTCAACGTCCAAATATACTAATATTTTTACCGATGCGTCCTGGTCTAGTATAAATATATCAAAACTAATAAATTAAGGTAAAAATAAAATAAAAATCTGTGGCTAACGGACCTGCATCCAAGCCATCTTTTTACACACACACACACACATTAGTCCAAATAACAATGAATTAAATATATTTGCAGATATCGACACCTGATATGAAAAACATTGTAACTCACTTTTGCTTAGTTTACAGGAGAGCGATTTAAAGAAATTTCCAAAACATTTTATTTTTTTACTGGGTCAGCTTTTACATTTTTTGTGATGTTCTTAATCCATATTTTATAACTTTTTCTCAGCTTTTCACTTTTACATATCACATTGTTGTCAACGTTACTGGTCCTGATTTAGGTCGAGTTACAATAGCAAATTTTTTCAGAATTTTAGGTGAAAATCATTGTAAGTGGTTCATACAATGATATTTCAACACGGTATGTTTCTTTGGTTAGGTGGATATAAATTGTAACTAATCAGTAAATATCCAAATAAAGAGATTATAATTAATTTATTTTATTGGTTTTACTTGAAACGTGATTTTTTGCTCAGACAAGTAGTATTTAAGAATTTACGTCATACATACTAACAAGAAGTAGGTAAATAAAATAATATCTTTTAGATTTATTTATTACAAAATGAACATTTACAAATTATAAAACAGTTTATATTCTATTAAAAAATAAACAAAATGAACCCCTTGTAAACTTTTATTCAGAGTCATCATCCGAATATTCAGTTTGTTGAGAATGGGGAAGATTTAAATAAAAACTGCAATATTGCTCTGGTATAGCTTTACCAGAGCACAAAGCAACAAGATTTTTTTATTTTGAATGGTTATGGGAAGTAACCCATTATATGCTAAAGGAATTTGTACTTCCTATAAATCGTGTATATTTTTATTCCTGGATTTGGTAGCCCTTTTGCTCGATTTTGGTTTGCATTCTAAGTTTATAAACGATAATTGATCAGAAATAAGATCGTACTGAAAACTAATATGTGGTTGTTCTTTATATATTTTTAAGTATTGTATTTTCGACCAGAAAACTTGGCGTTTATCTATATCTAAATCCCAATTCGGCATTTTCTTTAACATTGATTTAAATTCCAAGATGTCATTTTGGCTTCTTTCAAATCGTATGGTTTTCCTGTGACTTTAGCACACCTTATCAGTGTATACCACTGTTGTGGTACATGAACAACTTGGTTCTTTTTTCTTCGCTTAATAAGGGCGTGCATTGAATTACCCTCAGATTGAGAGTGGCCCACCTCAAAAAACGTGTGTGTAATATTAATATTCATGATCTTAGGTGCATAAATATACATTAAAAATATTATTCGATTTCGATTTTGTCCTCCACAACAATCTGAATAAACTCTAAATTCGAATGCTCCACCAGCAACTTTTCTCTTAATAAAATCAAATAGCGCACTACTTATTTCATTAGGTCCCTTTTTACCTGTGGTTTCATCCCATGCATAACAATCGCCTTCCGCAGATCCAAGATCAAAGATAGTAAAGTTATACACTTTAAACTTCCTTTTATAATAAAACAATGATACCTCTGATTGGAGCGTAGTTAATATTTTTTGCAAATCAAAGCAGGCAGTTACAACCGTTTCTGTTTTCTTAGAAACCTCTTTATCGCGATTTTTGGCTTCACGTGCAACACATTTATTTGCAATATGTAAAGCATATTCTTTTTCTATTTGGTCTTTCTCTGCTTTAGTGTTATGTAGATTGCAAGTAAGACACATCTTTTTTCGGTGCAAAAAACCGATATTAAACTCAGTATTGAATATGTTTCTGTACTGACTTTTGGTGGTTGGTTTATCGCATGGGTGATTCTCTAACACCCATTCATTATATAGTGAATACAATTTGGGAAAAGTTAAAGACTCATCAAAATACCTCTTACTTGTTCTTTGCCTTACGTAATAGGATTCTTTTGCTGGGACAGAGTTAATATGCGCACGAATCGAATTTTTAATACTTTCGTCTACAGCATTTGCCCTGTTCTTGTGGCGACCACGCATATCTCCAGGTATACGGCCTCCGCCTTCATGACTATCAATTTTTTTGAATAGTGTAGTTAACCACATATCTGTTATGTTAAAAGTGTCCAAAAATCTTTTCTTACAAACTTGAAGTCGGTGTTCTGCCAACTGCAAATTATATTCATATGTCCAGTGTCTTCTGGACTCTTTTAGCTTGGCAACTTTCCTCTCTTGTCTGAGAACATATCTACATAAATATTCGCTTTGTTGGTCATGATCAGCCATTACCCAAAAATTATTAAATAAATTGAGTCTATCATTTTCAGATAATTTCGATTTACATTTTCTGATACATTTATAGTTACATCCAGGTCCCAGTTCTCTAATTTTCGATAATTTTCCAGTTTTGCCAGTATATTCTTGGCCAGAGTTCCTCAGTTTCTTCAAGTCATTCATTTTCCAAACACTAGGATCCCTTTGTCTCTTCCTTCCAAGATTTTTCTTCTTGAGGTATTGTTTTTTCTTAGCAGACGTATCTAATGGTGAACTTGTATCTTCGGTGCATGTAGAATTTTCCACTGTCGATGTATCTTGAGCGTGCAATCCACTGTGACCATTGATCATCTGAGTTTCATCAGTAGAAGTTAGTTAAGCAGTGAATGATATAGGTGTTATTATTTTTGTTTGAAATTCTAAACTAGTATTTTTATGTGAGTTTTTACGATTTGAGGCATGCTTACTATGCTTAGCAGTTAATAATATAAAATTTACCTCCTGACTATATTGACTTACAATGTTGTTCATCGTAATATTTCACTACCTTGCTTTCTTGTATCACAACTTACAATGCAGTTATAAAAACTTACTCAATAAATGTTTCGAGAAAAACATTGTATCCCATGTTACAATGTTTTATTAAAAAATTTTCATCAATAATAAAAAAATTTAATATTGTAACATTGGTTACAATGTTTTTTCCACCCAGTGATCAAAAATTTGCACTTACAATGAGGTTATTTTGTTAAATAACTTTATAATTACATAAGATAGGATAAAAGTTCTTAGACCAAATTGAAGGTTATCGTTTATAGATGCTATTTAAGCCATAGTTGAAAAACATTGTAAGTGGAGATACAATGTTTTTCATATCAGGTGTCGATATATTCTTCTTTTTCTTCTTCTTATGCAATCCACTAATGGATGTTCGCGATTACGTTTGACCATTTTTCCCTATCCCTTGCAGTGTGTACTAGGTCTCCTATATTTCTTAGCCCTCTCCATTGTTTAACATTACGGAACCATGCCATTTTCTTCCTGCGCACTTCTCTTCTTCCTTTGATATCTCCTTCAATTAAGGTTTGCATAAACTGGTATCTTTCGTTTATAATTACATGCCCCAAGTATGCCGTCTTTCTCTGTTTAAAAGTTTGCTCACTACGGAGAGCAATGGATTGTATCCTCGCTCCGACCCTTGCTCTCTGGTATTCATATTCGTGAATTCTCGTATTTAATAATGTATTTATTTTACATAGTGATCGAAACTATATTATCGATCGTTATGTAAAATAAATACATTATTTTAAAAGCGAGAATTCATGAATATAACGAATATAAATACCAGGGAGCAAGGGTCGGAGCGAGGATACAATCCATTGCTCTCCGTAGTGAGCACAACTTAATTGTGCATAGTAGTTGTCGTCCTGTACCAATTCTTCTCAGGATTTCTTCATTTGTTATTCGTGCGGTCCTGGGAACTTTAAGGGTTTGTAGATAAATTCACATCTCAAATGCCTCTAGCTTATTCAGTGTATTTATTTTTAAAGTTTATCCTTCCATGCTATATAGGAGCACCGACCATGTATAGCATTTCGTGAATCTTAGTCTTAGGTTCAGGTCAAAGTCAGAACTCGTAAAGACGTTTCTGAATTTTATGAATGCGCTTCTGGCCTTTTCTATCCGACATTTAATTTTATTTTCATATCCGACATTCAGTCTTCACATAGCCAGATTCCTAGGTAGTTAAATTTTCATATGCGCTCTAATAGTCTAAGAGCTAGTGAACCCTCCGACTAACGGTCGTCCTGTAAGGCTATAAATTTTTCTAGTGATAATTCATAGCACACCAAGGCTAAAAACCATGACCTGGCAGGCCTCAGCGGTGCACGTGTATCTACCAGGTGAATCGAAAAGTGCAAATTTAGGGGGTAAAATAAACTTTCTCCTGTAAGGTTTAAATTTAAGTATGTGTTTGAGTAAGTCATTTAGAAGAAATGTGTACAATTACAGGCGATTCTGAAGAGCATAAGACCTTGCCAGGCGAGGGGAAAGATTAGGGGTGTTTTCTAAAATTATTCTTTTTGCATCGAACAAATTTTTTTTAGGTTTTTTGATACATTCCAAACAGAAAACGTCTTTAGTGATTTTTCTCTTAAGTTAATAGTTTTTGTTATATAAGCGATTGAAAAGTTTGAAAATTGCGAAATCGGCCATTTTTAACCCTAAATCGGACATGTATCTAAAAAATTTCAATGTTGCCAAGGTACGTAGATATTCTTTAAACATTGATTGATCAAATCCCGAAGAGTTATTTGCAATAAAATATCGAAAACCCCTTTGTTTTTTTTAATTGCTTATCAAGCGGGCGCGTCACTGTAGTATAAGTGAGGACGTTTGAGTTTGCATAAATTCATTATCTCGAGAATGGGCAAATTTCAAGAGAAATCCTCAGATAGGTCGATTTTTATTTTTGAATTAGGACTTTTTGGCATATGTATAATATTAGTGACGTCATCCATCTGGGCGTGATGACGTAATCGATGATTTTTTTAAATAAGAGTAGGGGTTGCGTGATAGCTCATTTGAAAGGTTATTTAATTCTCTATTCAGTAATATAAACATTAACATAATTATTTATACAGGGTGTACAAAAAAAATTTTTCTTCTATTTGTCAAATTTAATCAAAGTTAATTTAATAAAAAAAAAATTTTTGTACACCCTGTATAAATAATTATGTTAATGTTTATATTAATGAATAGAGAATTAAATAACCTTCCAAATGAGCTATCACACAACCCCTACTCTCATTTAAAAAAATCATCGATTACGTCATCACGCTCAGATGGATGACGTCACTAGTATTGCATATATGCCAAAAAGTCCTAATTTAAAAATAAAAATCGACCTCTCTGAGGATTTCTCTCGAAATTTGCCCATTCTCGAGATAATGAATTTATGCCAACTCAAACGTCCTCACTTATACCACAGTGTCGCGCCCGCTTGATTAGCAATTAAAAAACAAAGGCGTTTCCGATATTGTATTAAAAAAAACTCTTTGGGATTTCATCAATCAATGTTTAAAGAATATCTACCTACCTTGACAACTTTGAAATTTTTAGATAAATGTCCGATTTAGGGTTAAAAATGGCCGATTTCGCAATTTTCAAAATTTTCAATCGCTTATATAACAAAAACTATTAACTTAAGAGAAAAATCAATAAAGACCTTTTCTGTTTGGAATTATTCAAAAAACCTAAAAAAAATTTGTTCAATGCAAAAAGAATAATTTTAGGAAAAACCCCTAATCTTTCCCCTCGCCTGGCAAGGTCTTATGCTCTTCAGAATCGCCTGTCATTGTACACATTTCTTCTAAATGACTTACTCAAATACATACTTAAATTTAAACCTTACAGGAGAAAGTTTATTTTACCCTCTAAATTTGCACTTTTCGATTCACCTGGTAGATACACGTGCACCGCTGAGGCCTGCCAGGTCA
Organism: Diabrotica virgifera virgifera; assembly: GCF_917563875.1. NCBI lineage: Eukaryota > Metazoa > Arthropoda > Insecta > Coleoptera > Chrysomelidae > Diabrotica > Diabrotica virgifera. Next base: position 126,648,210 of record NC_065443.1, read on the forward strand.
TAGTTTTTAGCCTTGATGTGCTATGAATTATCACTAGAAAAATTTCTAGCCTTACAGGACGACCGTTAGTCGGAGGGTTCACTAGCTCTTAGACTATAAATCTTGACTGTTATAAGCTAGTCTTGCATTTTGATGTTGACATAATTGACGGATGATTTTAACGAACTTCGTCTTTTTTATGTTGATGCTAAGTCCCATGTTCTTGCTATGTTCTCCAATTTTATTAAGAAGGTTTTGGAGGTCTTCTATATTGTCCGCTATTGACCCAGGTACTATTTACTTTGCTGCCGCTTTCGCATTCCTCAAGAGCTTCCTGAAAGATACTTTATGAATATAGATTGAACAGTATTGGGGAGAGAATGCATCCCTGTCTTACACCTCTGAGAATTTTTTGAGCTTGCGATTTTTCGTTATCCACATTGACGACAGTTGTTTGACTACATTAAAGAGCTTCTATGCAACGAATGCCTTTTTAATCTATGTCGAGTTGTTTTAGTATATGTACGTGTTTTTACTATATTTAACGCTTTTTCATAATCTATAAAGCACATTATTACATCTTTCTTTTGATCGTAGCAATTCTGGGCTAGCACCTGGGTTGCAACTAGTGCTTCCCTCGTTTTCAGGTCTTTTCTAAATCCAAATTGTGAGCAACCAATAACCTTATCGCATTTTGTGGAGAATATGTAGTGAGGAACTTTGAGGAGTCATTTTCAGGGAATTTTCATTTTTTATATATCTGGTTGAAAAATCTTTGAAGTATGCTTATTCCTTCTTCATCTAGCAATTTGAGTAACTCAACAGGAATTTGATTAGTTTCAATTGCTTTTCCGTCTTTCGAGGTATTTACTGCTCTAGTAATTTTTTCAATTGTGATCTCGGCACCAGATAAGTTGTTAATATCTTCTTCTTCTTCTTTTTGTATAGACATGACTCTGTCTGTTATTTCAATGTGCCTCTAGTAAGTTGTCGTTCCATCGTTTTCGTGGTCTTCCCACTGATCGTCTTCCTATTGGGGAACCTTCTCTCGCTGTCCTGACTACCCTATTTGTTGTCATTCGGCTTATGTGTTCATTCCATTCTATTCTTCTGTTTCTTACCCAGTTATTAATGTTATCCACCTTGCATCTCTGTCGTATATCTGTACTTCTAGCTCTGTCCCATAGAGTCTTACCATCGATTTTTTGAAGGGTTTTCATCTCCGCTGTTTCGAGCAATCTTTTTGTCCTCTCTGTGTCGGGTCGCGTTTCTGCCGCGTATATCATTATTGATCTGATGACTATTTTGTAAATTCTGCCTTTAATTTGTTTTCCGATTTTTCTATTTCTCCATATTGTGTCATTCAAGCAACCTGCAGCTATGTTTGCTCTATTCACTTGATCTTCCACTTCTGTTTCGAGCCTTCCGTAGCTGGATAGTGTGATGCCTAGGTATTTAAACTTCATCACTTGTTCTATTATCTGACCTTCCAGCTCAAATTTACATCTTATTGGACCTGCTATTATAATCATGCATTTTGTATATCCAATTTTTTTACTGTTTTTAACTGTATATCCTAATTCTTTTTTAACTGTATCCTTCATTGTTTCCGCTATAGCCCTACATGTGTTACCCAAATTAACTTCTCTTTTTAGTTCTACTTTTGCATTCTTTGTTAGTTATTTATTTAATTTGATACTTAACTCTCTTCTGGTATTCTCATCTTTAAGTTTAGCATAGTCTATTGTGGGTTCTGATTTGCGCCTCCTCATATTAGTGATTTTTATTTTTATTTCTGCTAAGAGAAGGACAAGGTCTGATGGGACTTCGGCTCCAGGGTATGTACAAGTTCTAGTTATTGATGATCCAAATCTTTTGTTAACCATTATGTAATCTATCTGGTTTCGAACTATACTCTCGGTGCGATTCGCTGGGGCTTTTCATATATGTCCGTCCGCTATAACTTTTCACATGCGGTACGATTTATTTTCAATCAAATTAAGTCAAAACATAAATTGAAACGAACGTCGATGTGTATATACATTTTGTATACTGTATACTATATACTACACACATCGGCGTACGTTTCACTTTCTGTTTTGACTTAATTTGATTGAAAATGAATCGTACCGCATGGGAAAAGTTATAGCGGACGGACTATATGTATAAGCGTCTAGGTGGTAAGAATTTTTTAACATGCAATCAAAAAAAATATATTTTATGTATTTTGTATGTATTTTAAATAATTATTATGTATTTTAAAATGTATTTTGAATACAGTATATGTCTAGGAATTGACAAAATGTGTCGATGTCTGGTTGTGGCACCTCGTTTCAAGCAACTTAAATTTCATGGATTAACTGTACCAGAGTCTGTGGAGGATGGTGCAAAGTTTACAGTCTCATTCCCATTATATTCCACACAGGTTCGATAGGATTTAAATCCGGTGAATGGTCGCAGCAAATCAATAACGCCAGCTTCTTGGAGAAAGTCCTTCTTTCGAAGAGCAATATTGGGACGCGCGTTATCTGGCTGAAAAAAGACATGTCGACGGCCGTCTAGAAAAGGCAATCAAATGGTTTGTAAGATGTCATCAACGTAACACGCAGCTGTCATATTGCCTCGAAGAAACACAAGTGATGTAGTGATGACATGTCACCATAGGATCTAGCCCCCAAACTATTAGGTACTCCAGCTATCCTGTGTACATGACTCTTAACAGAAAACCCAATATGTCATCTCATCGCTCTCCACGGCGGCGTTTTACCATCATAAGACCATCATGCATTCCAAACCAAAATCGCGATTAATCGCTGAATGCTACATTAGAGACCATGCTGCCGTTTTCTGCACCAATTCAAACGTTGATGACGGTGGTCAGCTATATATGCTAAGAGCGCTATTTTGAAATGTATCAAAGCTACTGTTGAAATGTATCAACAGTCATCATTTCGGCGCCAAATAGAAATATTTTGAAATTATTTACGAAAAATTTGTTTTTTCGGTCTAAATATATGGTTTATGAAAATTATAGTAGATTTAAGGGGGTAGGCGCAAAATCTTGGTCCAATGCTATTTAAATGCATTCGTTTTTTTTCAAATCCTGAGAAAACTAATAAATATTTTTAAAAAATTTAAACGCAAAATGAAAGACTACATTATTACCGAAGACAGAAAGTCCCTTAGAATAAACAAAAAGTTTCTTTTAAACGAAATATTTGAAATTAAAAATCATACTAAATTTTCTCTTTTTTTCTTCACCCTTGTAACTTATTAAAATAAACATTATATAATCTTTCATTCTGCGTCTAAATTTTTCAGGATTCGAAAAAAATGAATGCATTTAAATGACATTGGACCAAGATTTTGCTCTTATCCACTTAGCCCTTAAGGATTACTGTAAAGTCGTCATATTCGATAGTAGATAGTAAAAAAGGAGTGTAGTTATAGTATGTCTACTATCATTAAAGCATGGTTGCTAACCCTTGCGCGAAGTTTTGTCCAGTAGTAAATTAAAACACTGGCGGCACCCAACAAAAGAGTTCGTTTTCGCAGAAACGTTAAACAAACCCGAAATTGGGATAAAACATAAAGACCTTCACATCAAATATCATTTCCCTAAGGCTAATTCTAATCGCTTTATTTTCCTCTTGATCGAGTAAGCTATTAAAAATTTGATAAAGCAAATTGTACAAAAACCAATCGAACCGACAACGAAAAACAATCAAACCTTTTTCAGATTCAATTTTTGATAATTATGGCGTATACATTCAGCCAAATTGGATATGAAAAACATATATCGGGTTATCTTTGTATATGCTTATATCTTGTTTGTGTTGCTGTCTGAATTGGTAATCGATGAAACTGTGGAAGCGTCACCAGTAATAATTTGTTATCAGCTGCAAAATAAAAGCTATAGTATAATTCAACGTGTTTGACAGGTACCATAGATGTAGTCTATAGTTCATACCAAACCTTTCTTTCAGTGAGTCATAGATTATCGAATTCTCTCTAACGCGTTAAGTTGGAAGTAACAGGAAAAAAACGTACGTCAGAGATTATTATACATAGAACTTAAAAAATTATGTATTCGTTGACGGGTATTTGCATATTAAAGCGATGCATATACGTATAGATGTATAATTGGTTGGCGATTACAGTACTCTAAATAGATAACCAATCATTGATGCGAATAAAGATAATTTGACATAATAGTAATCGATTGTGAGAGTAGGTTGACAATGTCAAACGGTAAAATGACAGTTATTGTAGCTCTACCGTGGGAAATAGAAGGGTACAGGTTCTATGATAGGGTTAAATCGTTAATACTGATTAAAAGTGCTATTAACAAAAACCGGTATCGTTTGATGTTATAGACTTATTTCAGTCCATTATCATATGCTAAGATGCTAAGATGTTAAGACGCTAGCAGCTAAGATTGTGGGCTTGTTACATCACTTATCTTCTTGCTACTGTCGTGGTGCACACTATGTGGAAATTGAGGTGTCACACCAAAATGGAGGACAAGGCATTGTCCAATATTATAAAACAAACGACAACAAGAGATCTTTTGTTAGCGAAAAGCATAATAAGAGCATATTGCCATGAAGTTCCAGAATTTTAACAAATGAATAAAGTCAGCAGAAATTGGAATAAAATAATTATTTTAAGAAAAATATCAACCATGTGATGTTAATAACATTCCACTATCACTATGGCAGGTAGATTCTGAAAATACTTACCTACTACAGTGCCGTTTATCTCAATCTGACGTCATACAATATACTGAAGCTAGGTTCATGAAAAACCCCATAGTGGACCCCGTGAAAACGATGGAACCTGAACCAGGTATGCATTGATAACTATTAAGAGTTGGTCAAAGTCCAAAGATGGAAGACCCTTTCTATATATATATGGTTCATAAAAGACCGTTTTAAACACATTCCTTTATCTGGAGAAATTATGACAAAAAAACTCTTGAATTTTATAAAAAAAAAAATAGGTGGCTGGATAAATTTAAAAACGATTTGATATCCGTCTGTTAACTATGTCCAGTGAACAATTGTGAAGCAATGAATCTGTATTTCAGCTATTTATCCATCATTTTAAAGACAAAGTAAAAGAACTGGGTACTCTTTCTGACTTTATCCATAATGCAGACATACAGTACCGACGCTAGGGTATAAGGCGTCCGCCTGCGCTACCAGCATAGGCGCCCTTCGGTTTCTTTTAAATTAGAATTTTTTGTAGTACCAGCAGAAAAAAGCTCATTTTGGCGCCCCCTCAAACTGTTTTATTAGTCTGTTTTGGCGACCGTTGTGCAACAAAACATTCGTAATCCTCCAAAGAAAAGAAGGCACAAAAGTGTACAGTAAATAAAGATAGAATAATTTTTTATCCAGTGTTCAAATGCAAGTGGAACACATAAATTGCTTATTACTGATTGGTAAAGCTAAACATCCCAGAGTTTTCAAAATCATTTTTCTGCCACTCGGCTACAAGAACCAATTTAAAAGTTCGATTAAAAAAAAACGTATTTAGATAATGGTTTTGTTTCTGAAGTGAAAAAAGTTTATAAAAAGATCCAACTTACCCGTAGCACCTTTTTTTGTAGGCACTAAAGAAAAGAGCAAATTATGATATGACAGTTAAAGATATATGTGAAGCAATACAAGAAGAAGAAAGCCTAGTAGTGATATTGGAGCCACCAGTTCTAAAATCAGCATTTAATTGTTACAATACCTGTATAACATAGTCTGAAGAAAATGAAGTATCTGTTAAAGATTTTATAATTATTTGAAACATGCGAAAAAAGGTTTTTCCACCATATAATTAGTTAAATAGGGGATATGATACGGCTATAAAAACATGAACACATTATTATTAGTTTTAAAAAATGCTGTATTTTAATTATAATACATTTTTCAATATTTGTAATTCAGTAAATCGAACATTCCAATAATCCGGCACCCTCTGGTTTTTAATATTGCTGGATTAGTTATATTGTACTGTATATCTGTTAAAATATCCAAATAAACTGGCCTATTTACTATAACGTTTGAATAAATATTAATTTTCCCTAAAACTGCATGAAATTTAGAAAATCTGTAATAAATGTTTTAATATATATTTCAAATTACGTATTATTGTAAAGAGAGTCACTATATGGGAAATATTCGTACTTATCGCCATATCAATTAGCTATTCGCTATTATTATTATTTAATTGACCCTAAAATAGAGTAGCCTTATTGTAAGGTCTCCTGCTTAGTGTTATTATTAGTTCAATGGATTCCTGCTCATTTGTTTATTCGACTAATTATGATGTCACAATTCTACGTCATAGCGACTCCAGAATATTGATAAATGTAAAGATGAAAATATTGATCTGATAATTCCGTAATGATATTTTAGATAGGATATTCATTCTTATAATATATAGGGTGGAAGGCACTTATTATAGGTATAAGGTACCGATTCTACGACCGATTCTATGGTAAAAGAATTTACGGTGGAAGAAGTATCAAAAGTAAACGTTGGAAACAAAAGCTAAATTTGGAAGGGGGAGCAGTCAATGCCCTGGCAAAAAAGTGTTGCTGAAACCATACGTAAAAAGGACAATAGAGGCTTCTGAGAGCAAACCATAGGGCACATATTATTAAAATAGCTCATAAAGTATAAGCTTGTTCAATTAAAACACATCTTTGGTCAGGTTAGCCTTGTAAACAATTGTAATTACTCAACTGACGTTCTGAAATGTTAGTTATATTTTTATACGACTGATCAGTTCCTATCATTTGTATTTGACTGAGATTTGAAGTACCGTGTTTTAAAAATGACGTTTGTTGTTAAACATCCATTCAAATATAATCAGCGTGCGTTCATACAAAGTTTAACTGCTGCGACCAAGGCCATGTTAACATTTTTTTCAACCATGAAGGATCCTTGCTCATATCGTTTGCATAACCTAGAGTGTGTGTCAATGAAAACCTGTATATTAAAACTTTAAACGAGGTTTATCAAGCATTATGACGGACACATCCAGAAAAGCTCTCATGGGGTGTCATTCTTCTGCACGAGAATGCTCGGTCTTATGTCGGGACAATACTCAAGAGATTAAATGTCGCATCGGAAATGCAAAGAGTGCATTCTTGGCTATGAGCTCTGTGTTCAAGAGCCATGACATCACTCTAAAAACAAACTAAGGCTCCTTAAATGTTACGTGTACCCAGTGCTTCTATACGGAGTAGAAACGTGGACATTGAAGGCAGAAACTCTATCGAAACTTCAAGCTTTTGAGCTATGGTTGTACAGAAGAATCCTGAAGATACCATGGGCAGGCAAAATCACCAATGAAGAAATACTACGGAGGATGAACACAACCGCAGATTTAGTCAATATCGTGACGGGTCGTAAGCTGCAGTACTTGGGACATATAATGAGGAATCAAGGCAGATACGAGCTACTTCAGTGCACTTTACAAGGTAAAATTGAAGGAAAAAGGCCCCAGGACGAAGAAGAATATCCTGACTTGCTAACCTTAGAGCATTCTATAGAAAGACCTCAACACAACTATTCCGTGTAGCAACCAACAAAGTCATCATAGCCAGAATGATCGCCAACGTTCGGAACGGACAGGCACCCTAAGAAGATGTCGTCAAAGTAGTGAAAGGAAATCTACAACGAAAGAAATGGAGGATATTAGAGCATCCACTCTATAGTTCCGATTTTTCGCTTTACGATTTTCACTTCATCTGTGGGCTACCGAAAATTGCGTTTAAAGGTAATCGTTTTCAGATGGACGAAGAAATACAAAATGCCGTAAAAGAATTCTTGGAGTTAGAGCCACAAGAATTCTTTAAACATGGTACACATCGGTTGGTAAAACAATGGAATATGTACCTAAATTACATAGTCCAGGCACCGGAGCTTTTCACCTGGCAATATTTACAGAATGGATCGATTTGTTTGAAAATTTGAGAATAAGTAGTGGATAGTCCAAAGATCAAAATCTATATGATGCCGAAATGCGCTTTTACCATGGGGGTGGTTGCCACCCCATCGTGGGAGTGGAAATTTTTTATAATATTTTGACTGTAAAAGTTGACAAAATCATTCATTCTAAGCAAAAAGTGTTCTATATATTTTTTTGATACAATTAATAGTTTTCGATTTATTCGCTATCGAAAGTGTGAGTTTTATATTGAAAAAAATCAATGTTTTTAGATAATACTCATTTACGATTCACTCAATTTTTGCCGTACTAAAATTTTTTTCAAACCAAATTCTTGGGAATTAAATAACCTACAATTTCATATTTAAACATTTTTCGTATCTCTGATACTAATCTTTCTATTCTGAAGAAAATGGCGTTTTTTACCAAACTACAAAAATTCGTTATTCGCTTTTAACTCCAGTTTATTAAAAACTAATCATTCTAAGCCAGTCAAACTTTTAGAATCTATTAATAATACATAAATAAAGACGAATGAATAAGGCCAATGATTAAAAGCACCGCTAACTTACATTATTATGCTTTCAATTGGATTTCTCTTTTTTTTTCAAAAAATATATTGATTTTTTAACCGTAACTTTTTTATGTTTTATCTCAGAAAGTTTGGTATAAAAGAATTTTGTAGGTTTTTACAAGATCTATGAGCGTATTAATATTAAATCTTTCTAAAATCCTCAGTCGCAAAAAGAGGTGACTTTGAAAGTGTTGGTAAAGGTGGTTTTTACATGTTATTACAAGTTTTAATTGTCAATAGCTCACTCAATTTTTGCCGTAGAAAAAATTTTTGCAAATCAGATTCTTGGGAATTAAACAAGCTACAATTTCATATTTAAATATTTTTTCATATCTCTGATGCTAATCTTCCTACTCTGAAGAAAAGTTCATTTTTTTCCAAACTACACAAATTCGTTATTCGCTTTAACTCAATTTTTTTTAAAACTGATCATTCTAAGGCCATCCGCACACACAGCTGCTAAAAAGAAACCAGTTGGTAATTTTAGTTACCAAGCAGTTACTTAGTAGTCACTGTCCATGTATTTTAATGAGCGTCCGCACACAGCACTACTAGTTAGCAGCCGGTCTATAATGCGGGAGTGATCAGTCGACAGCGGACTGGACATGCAGGTCGCTGGGGGACTAGTTTCTAGCCTTTTGTGATATTTTGTTAAAGTTTAACACGCAAAATTGACGGAATCGTTTAATATAAAATTAGTGCAAGAAGTGGAAAACATCCGTGCCTATATAAACTTAATTAACTAGTACCTATTGATGGAAAATAAGCCACAATTTTACTAAAAAAATGATTTTATTAACGTTTCGACGTCCAAATCGGACGCCGTTGTCAAAATACAAAAAATATTAATGAATTAAACAAAAATGTTGTTGCTTAGTAAAAAATTCTTCTAATATGTAATTTATTTTTAATCTGACTCATTTATATCGACAATTCAGACATATATTATACATTTTAAAGTCGAAGACTTTAAAATGATATTGCTAATATTTATGAGTTGCGTTCCTGGGACGACTTTACTGAACGATAGTTTATTCGATTACATGAAATCAACCCCAACTCAAGAATATCCGTCACAAAAAAATCATGACATGTGATCTGTTTTTAAAAATACAACTGCATGCAACGGTGACAATAAATAATAACAACAATATGATTTTAAAGTCTTCTACGTTAAAATGTATAATATATGTCTAAATTGCCGATATAAATGAGTCAGATTAAATAAATTATTAGAAGAATTTTTTACTAAGCAACAACATTTTTGTTTAATTCATTAATATTTTTTGTACTTTGACAACGGCATCCGATTTGGACGTCGAAACGTTAATAAAATTATTTTTTATTAAAATTGTGGCTTATTTCCCATCAAAAACTAGTTAATTACAAAAATTTCACAAGAAAATAGCTTCAGGACAACATAATAATATATAAACTTAAACACCGCCTAACAAAGCTACTCAGTACAAAGTACAGTCAAGAAGTGACTCGTTTTATTAATTTTCGGTAGAGTAATGTGCGAGCCATAGTTGATAACCCGTTGATAACTCTAGTTACCAACTAGTTTAGTTTCTATTTAGTAGCTGTGTGTGCGAAAGGCCTAAGCCGTTCAAACTTCTAGAACCTATTAATAATACATAAATAAAGAAGACCAAATAAGGTCAATGACTAATTTTAATTAGGGTGGTGCTTATGAGGTTGCTTCCGATCACTTTTTCGCTGAAAAAAATAAGGACTGACATTCTTTTCATTATAAGTCACTTAATTTTTGAGCTAGAGACTTTTTTTATTTTTGGAAAAAGATATTTTTAACTACTTTAAATTAGTTTGAATAAGTTATCCTCGGAAAAATGAATAGTTTTCCCGTCTTTTGACTTTGAAACTACAATATTTAGCATTTGACGAAGAAGAGCTAACATATAATAAAGAATAGCTCGATTACTATTGGTGTTAAAGAAAATAAAAAAAAACGGTTTTGTTTATTTTTTCAAAAGGTACATATTTGTTAAGTAAAGTTGTTTTGATAAAACGAAAACTTTTTGAGTTATTAGCAGAATAGTATATTAAGTATGGAGAACGGTAAGGGTTTTATACCGATCTAAGACAATTGTTTGGAGGAGGAGCGGAGCGACGACTCCAATTATTGTCTGAGATCGGTTACCCTTAACGTTCGACATGCTTATAATATTTTTTGCACGATTGATACCATTATAAATTATAAAATTAAACATTTTCGTCATATTGACTAGTTTCATTGATTTTATCAAGATAGATACTTTGGTTGTTAGGTAGTAACTAGGGTGCATAACAACAATGGAGAATTGAGTTTTTATTTAGTTGTCAATAATTTTAAGTACAATTTTGATTATTATAAATTAAAATATGAGCGAAAGTGAATTTGAAGAAATTGAACGGGCTTGGGAAGAAGGGTGTTCCGCAATTATTCCCGAAAAATCCAAAATCCGTTATCAAAATACCTACCAAAGTTTTAAAAAATGGTGCGAAGGCAATAATTTAAGAATCGAAGACAAGACTCTATTGGCATATTTCGTTCAAAGACATATGCGGTTGAAAGCTCCTGGAAGCCTCTGGGCAGAATATTCAATGATTAAATCCACCGTTTTTCTTTATGATGGCATTGATATTTCCAAGTTTTCAACTTTGATCGCGTATTTGAAGAGAAAAAATGTTGGATACTACTAATGTATGCGATTCTGCAGGAGTTTCTGTTAGAAGTGAAACCACAGCCCAAACAAGTGGGATTTCATTAAATAATTTAACAAATTGTACCATAAGTTTCAATATTAATAAATAATTCGTTAGTTTTCTTTATTCTTTCAAAAAATAAATTAAAATTAAGAGATTTTTTAACTCGACGGTAAATGAATTACTTACCGTCGAGTTGGAGTACTTACCGTCGAGTTGGATTACTTACCGTCGAGTTGCTAGTAAATCTGTCACGGTAAACAGTCAAAAATGATCAATCGTGCAAAAAACTTATTAAAAACATTGATTTTTTCGATATAAAACACTTTCGATAGTGAATAAATCGAAAACTATTAATTTTATCAATAAAATGTATAGAACGTTTTTTGCTTAGAATGAATGTTTTTACCAACTTTTGTGGTCAAAACATAATAAAAAATTTCCACCCCCGATATGGGGTGGCAATCACCCCCATGGTAAAAGCGCCTTTCGACATCATATAGATTTTGATCCTTGGAGTATCCACTACTTATTCTCAAATTGTCAAGAAAATCGATTCATTCTGTAAAAATTGCGAGGTTTTGTCCTATTTCAGCCTTCATTACTTGGACTAATAGTTATACTCATTTGTAGATATGTCTGCCAATAATTTTTTTCTGGCTCAAAGATGCGTTTCAATTGAACAAGCCTCGTATTATCCCGAATGCTGTTTTCAAAACGTCAAAATATTAGTTAAGAGGCAACATAAGCGCGCGGAAAAGACGTTCCAAGATTGCAGCTTTCATTTTGAATATTTTGTCGAGATATTTGGTACACGTATTCGTAATATAGTAAAGAATAGCAGCACAGAGCCAATTTGAAAAATATGTTAGAATGTGAAAATGACTCTATAATTAAATAAAATATGAAAACAATGAGTCTGTACCGCCATTAAGAAGAACAAAAATACATTTTCTTCAAATAAACTATTTTATCCTATGCCTAGATTTTGTGTCACATTGGTAAATATCGATTATTTATAACAAGAAATCGAACTTGACTGGCTTGGCAACATTTAGAGGTCCTATGAGTATAATAATTAGTGTTATCACAATATTGTAACTTTGTTTTTGATCACAGAACTTTAGAAAAAAATATATTGATGACGTGCTGATGTAGCCCCTTAATTAAAAATGTTGTTCTCATTACACCAATATTTGTGGCTCAATCCCATATAAATAGAAGCTCAATCTTGACTATAATACGTATGAATACATCCAGATTTCTTACTGGCCTATTAAACTAAGTCATTCGGAAAAATCTACAACCCCAGGCGGCGCTCTGTAACATAAATTCTCGTTTGTGTTATATACTTGGCAAATATTAATTATATGATCTTTAGGGGTATTTATTTTAAACCGGTCATGTCAAACACACTGAAGATACATTAAAAATCGAATGAGTATTTATTTATGTTTGCTAGATAAATTCAGAACTTACTAGCTTGATCGCTGTGGTATTTTGGAAATATGTATATAAGAACGAATCAAGGTAAATAATGCCTACTAAATAGTTATTTATGATATAAGTGTTAAAAGTACAATTTTAAGGCACGCATGTGAAAGTTTGCAGAATGAGAGAAGCGAATTCTGCAATTCACATGAGTGCCTTAAAAATGTACTTTTTAACACGTATGTCATACAATATTTTTTCTACAAACGTTATAAATTTATAAAATACAATATTTTTGTTAATTGCTGAAACCATCAAACCTATGACCCGTAAAAGGTAGAACTGGTTGTCTACAATCGAGGGGAATGTCTAAAAATTCTTAGCGATTATTTTTTAATGATTTTAACTTCCAATCGTGTAGTAAGATATTTGATCACATGTTTAATTCTGTCCAGTCAGATTAAAATTGTACTGAGAATTATCTACTAAAGAAAATTACCGATAGAATTTTTTTAAGTAGATTGTTTCTGTTTAATGGCAACCAGTTTCCTAGTTTTGACAACTGTCACATTTAAGAAAATATCCATAATATACGTATTAAAAAATAATCTTACGAATATCACACGACAGTAAAACCTTAAAATGGTTTAAAAGGTTAAAAAACCTTTTAAACCATCTTTTTCAAATTGCGCAAGTTGTACTATTAATATTAATGTTAATATGAAATATAAATATTTTGACGTTTCACAATTTGACATCACTTTTAACTACAGTACCTTAAAATTTTTAAAGCACTAGTGCCTTAAAGTAGCATTTTTAACACTCCTATGGAGTGCTAAAAATTGAATTTTTAACACGGTTGTAGAAAAACATATTTTGGATTTTAGAATATAAATGTTTGCCCTTTTATATACTTAGATATATTGCTTAACACTAGAGACCAAGAAATACTAAACCCAAGTGCCGAAAGAGAGACAAATAGACATATGCGCTCTGTAGTAAACAAAGAAGAAAGGAAAATGACAATCAAAATCAGGTGAATATATACTAATCTATAGCGGAGTGGTAAAAGAAAACAGGGTCAAAGAAGGTGTAGGCTTACTAATACATATAGGTACCAAAGATACCAAAATCACATCAAAGAGCTGATCTTCAAAGAATGAAGAAGGAGAACCTGAAGGTCATCGTAGTATACGCCACAGAAAAAACAAGCCTCAAATAACAAGGGAAATACATCATGACGGATTTCTACAGTAGTAGATCATATTAAAGGAAATATGATAATATTGGGAGACTCTAACGCTCGAATAGGCAACCAATTAATACCCGGAATTAGGCAAAAACATAATGAGAATGTTAAAAAGAAAGAGAACTGATGATAAACTGCACGAATAACAAACTTAGAATAAACAACACATTTTTTGACCACAAAGACCGAATATTAGCATCTTAATCTTAAGGTTCCATCTTCTATCGGAAGTTTATTTTACTTACAGCAGCTCTAAATAGTTGGTTAGAGTTTAGACTAAACCATTCCCTTAAATGCCAAAGCGACCTTCGTACACATTAGTGCTACACTCTAATAAATAGAAAAAAAGGCTATAATAAGGCTCCATAGATAGGGCTACGTATTTTTTATGGACGATAGATACGCGCCGATGCCACGCCGTCTGATTAGGATGAATCATATATCGGCAAACTAAGCTTTGACGGTAATCCATAAATATTACATTATACTAATACGTCGCTAAAGAGTTCCAAAAACAACTGTTTTTTTTTATATAAAAACAGACTTACGGCGCAGGAAATTTGAATTACCTTTGAAATCCTCTTGTGTGTGTGTGTGTGAGAGAAAAAATGGCTTGGATGCGGGTTCGTTAGCCAGAGATTTTTATTTTATTTTTACCTCAATTTATTAGTTTTGTTATATTTATACCTATTTCACTTAAATGACTATATTTGTTTCTCTCAAGTAGTTAATGAGTAATTTAAATATTTCCATTTTATGACAACTTATTAGATATTTTCTACTAATTGGAAAATGAACTTGTGTTTGTCGTAAATTGTAATATAATTGATTTGTATATCTCTCGTTAATTTTGTATTCAAAGAAAATATGGTTCAAATCTCTAATCGAAACATTATCACAAAAACAGACTGATGAATTAACTATTCCTAATTTGTGCAGATGTGCCTCATATTTTCCGTGACGAGTTTTTAATCTGACGATAGTAGAAATATCTTGCTTTGGCAGGTTATACTTAAATATGTATTCAGGTGGCGCAGGAAGTTCTTGATGTAAAGAAAAATATAAATTTTTTGATATGCTTGAAATATTTTTCCATTGTTTTTTCCATATTTTATTTATTCTAGCTGTGACGTCATTTATTGCATCTGTCGATAAGATCTGAGTTAGAATCTCACCATTTTTTATTGCTTCTTTGGCCAACGCATCCACTTTCTCATTACCCAGTATACCGGCATGCCCTTTTGCCCATATAAATACTACTTCCACTTTAGACAAATTATTTTTTATATTACATAAAATTTTTGATTTGTATGAACTAAAATCAGTGTTTTCAATTGCATATATTGCAGATCCGGAGTCTGTTATGATCACAGTTTTTTCAATATTATTCTTTTTGATCCATTCTAGAGCTTTTTCGATGGCTATAATCTCAGCTGTAAAAATACTACTAATACTAGATAATTTGTAATTATTATGTTGATGGGTATTTTGCACATACATAGCACATCCTACTCCTGTTTGATTTTTAGAACCATGAAATCCTCTTGGTTTAACAACAGACTATAATGGCAACACACGTGCCTGATAATTTTGGCAACACTGATCTGCATAGGCCAAACGTTCCGTTCTTAAGAGGAAACAGTAGCGATCAACAGGTAGCAACAAACGCGTTCCAAGATTGCGGCTGTAATTTTGAATATTTTGTCGAGATATTTGGCACACATATTCGTAATATAATAAAGAATGGCGGTACAGAACCCAATTTCAGAAATATGTTAGTATGTGGAAATTACTCTATAACTAAATAAAATATTGCAAAAAGGAGCCTGTACCGTCATTAAGAAAGACAAAAAATACAATTTCTTCAAATAAACTTTTTTATCCCGTGCTTAGATTTTGTGTCACATTTGAACTACTAAAAATAGATTTTTTTATAACAAGAAATCGAACGTCACTGACTTGGCAACATTTCGCGCCTATGTATATAAAAATTAGGTAGTGGATAGGTAGCCTGTACCGGTGACTTGTTCTGTAGCCGGTAGTTGCTTATTATTGGTCTAAATCAATGTCTATGTTTAGTTTAGAGTTTAGGTTATGTTTATTCTTTGCCTTTGCTTCGTATTCGTATGCTACTGTGTTTGTTTTGTTTAAAGTTTAAAGCATTGAATATCGAATTGAATTAAAGATTGAAAGACCAAAAGGACAAGATGTAACCGTACCTAATTGGTTTACAAAAAAAAAAAAAGAAAATGAAAAGCCTATCCGATCAAGTTGAATTAAAAAACAAATAAGTAGTTTCTAATCTCTTCTAATCTTGTTTCGGTATCAATTTTAAAACTATGGTAACTTGTGAAACATGGAAATCTATATAGGATATTGTTCATGCAGAAAAGTAGAGTTTTGCCTTCAGAACTGCATCAATCACGTAAATTTGATTATCTGTGATGGGGACTAAATTTTGGTTCTGCTGGGGTACAATAATAATCATAACTATTGTTACTTTTTAATTTCTTTAATAGTTTTACTCGATCTTTGAGTTAATTATTGTGATCTGTTTTATTACTTTTTCATAAAAATGCACACTGCTTGAAAATAATTATTTAAAATAAAATGCACTTTCGCACAATCATTGAAAACGTGTAATGTAAATGCAGCTATTTTGTATAGTTTTTGTAAGTAATACACATGGTAATACATCATTACCTAATGTATAATGTATTACCGGTACCGGCAACCAACTCATTGACCGGTAGTTCCGCCCACTTAATCGCTTAACCAATAAAAGCCAACTACCGGCTACGGAAGAAGTCACCGGTACCGGCTACCTATCTACTGCCTAAAAATTATTGTTTTTGATAGTGTAAGCGTCACTGTCAGTGTCGAATTACCGACACACTGTTGCCTCACTTTTGAAAGTACGCAGAACTTTCGCAATCTTGGACCGCGTTTGTTGCTACCTGTTGATCGCTACTGTGTGCTCTTAACGTGAAATGAGTGTTTTACAGTAAACATAACAAAGCTATTCGACAGGCTTTACTAATTTAAATTAATATAAAAATAAGTATTTTAGGTATACTATTTTCTGATATTTATTTTTCTATTATTTCTATTTACATTTAAAATTCCCTCAATATTTACATTTATATCAACAAATTATAAACTAGTTTTAAATGTTCAAACACAAACATTATTATAAAGGTAAAATAAACAGAAATTAATGAGTGACTTCGGGTAAATATTGTGAAATTAGATATTTAAGGGATAAATGTCAAACTACCGCTACAATTTCAAATAACTTCCTGTTCCATATTTTGAAGTTTTGATTTTATTTACTTACTTCGATTAAATTTTATCTGGAAAGTTAATGTAACAGTAAACTTCTTGGAGTTAAAATGTTAAGAAAATATATTATTTTGTAATCTTGTTAAGAAATATAAGATTCTTAATATCGATTCCTGGGAACTTGCGGTAGGAATAACCCATAAACTTATTGGATATAATATTCTTGGGTATATTGTTTAACACATTAGCTGTGTTCAAAAATATCTATAAGCTTACGTTGACTGTCTTACGAATCATACATCTCTTGTACGTAACCAGACAGATCGTACAGCGACAATTAGTAACTCCAGAAACGGTAACGGACAATTCGTAACCCAGTCAATTCGTAACTGCGAGACTTCGTAACATTGACAGTTCGTAACTAACACTATTCATAACGGTGTAATTCGTAATGTCAAAATTGAATTATTTTGTTTATTTTTGTTAACGTGGAAACCAATTTTAATTATAATGGCAATTGCAATCACGTATACTTCGTCTAATATACTTACCGTTGTACGTCATCCGCGTCATAGCCCGTGACGTCACATGATACCAACACGAAATATTTAGGCGGTAGGTGTGTTCTTTTTTAGAATCATTTTGCCGAGTACACTGGAATTACAGCCACTAGATATATTTTATTATATACGCGTAGAAATAATATTTGAAGAGTACAGGAACAAAGTACAGAAGAGTACAGAACAAGGACTGTCACTTTTTCATGAATTTTGGCTTTTCTCGCCATGTGGTAGCAAAAACTGAGTACTATCGACTAGACTATCGATTCAGAACAATAACCAGAAAGATCAGTTTATATAAATTTTTTAAGAATTTGTATACAGGCGAAGAACCAAGATTGTCAGCACGCCACTGAAAAAAAAAAAATGAAATGTAGCAGTTTTTTGGTGCATTATTACACTAATAAGTTAATATAGATTATCATTATATTAATATTGTACAATAAGAATTGCTAGAATTCTGCTAAGAATCTCCTAAGTAGTTTTTAGATATCATAAGAATTAAACCGTTATTGGTGTTTATCTCAATATGTATAAAATATGACATTCCTTGTTTTTCCCCTGTACTCTTCATTTGAAGATTTCTGTTAATGTTAACTCAAAGAAATACACAATAATATGTTTCATTTAATTTGTATGAATGGATTATAAAACGTTTTTATAAAGCACATTTGTTCGGAACACACTGTAACTGTAATCGAACGAAGGTGATATTTTTCATAAATTGGTAACATTTATTTGACAGTTGCGTTGATAACACTTCATATTTGTTTTTATTCTTTACTATGTAAAGCTCCGCCGGCCGAGCTGTATGATGTCTCCCTTGAAGAATCGAATGAATCGCAGAGACTGCGCGGGAGAAGAAGAGAGAGAAGATGCTGACACACGAATCGGGTCGGTGGGAAAAGACTCTGAACTATTGTTACATTTCTTTATTATTTTATTATTGTAGTAACTATACTGTTTGTTCAAGTTTTGTTAATCACGGAATATATGTGGTGTGAACCGAAAGTTAGTGCATTTTACCCATAGTCGTTTTCCGCCCGCCATTCGCTATTACTCAATATCGCCCCGTGGTGTCCATAATCTATCACGCGAACCCGTACCCCGTTACAACTATAAGTAATTGTTTTATTATATTTACTGTTTTTATTATTTACTTTAACGTAAGTTTATAACTTAATTCTTGCTTTCTATTTCTAAAGTTTTTATTTATTTACACTGAATATTAATGTTTTGTTGTATAATCCACTTCCTCAAAAATTATGTGATATATTTGATATAAAATGAATTTAAGAATTTTTTGTAATTGGGCAGCAATGTCAACTTATATCTCTGACGTAGATAATGACGTGCAACGGTAAGTATATTAGACGAACTGTATATCAGTTTAACGAACCAACAACAGGAAAAACATTTTTTTCGTTTTGTCCTTTTTGTCCCTTTTGTCCCTTTAATTTAATCAACCTAGGTTCCATGTTAAGTATTATGCAAGTAACAGCTGTAGGTATCTGGAATCAACTTAACTAGCGTCCAAGCCATGTTAAAGAAGAACAAATTCCATCCATAAAAAATACTCTTAGGACTTCACTGGAATCAGGAATTTAGTATGGATGATTATGACCGCCGCGCCGCACCGTTTACGGTTTTGTCAAATAATATTAGTGGGCAAGCAGCAACCGATCCACAGGATCGCTTTAATATTTTTTTCTCCGATGGATGTATTTTTTCCCTAAATGGTCTGTAAATCACCATCACCAATGGTCACAATTATTGCCGATATTGATCTGATTAAAACGACGGCCCGTATATTTACAGATGTATATGAGTTAAAACACCAATCTACTACAAATTTAGATTGGGAATAGAAGCATATATGCTTGTTTATGATTTCGGATGCCCTTGTAACTTTTGATTGAAGTACTGATCTACAGCATTAACATAATCACAAACTTTTAACAATGCTAAAACTAAAGTATTATGACTTGTTCGATTTCACGGCCTGAGTTCCATAATGCATTAATTTCACCCAATATGCCCTACATCCTACATCCAACTAATTTTCAAGTAAGTCAAAGTTTTTAATCTAATAAAATATAAAATACTATTAAATTTAAAACCTTATTGGGACTATTTTTCTGGTTACACCTCCGTAGCTTCTAAAATGAAATCCAAATGGATGCAGGGGCAAAAGAAGATGAGGAAATTCTACAATTTGCAATTCACAACTCACCTGTCCAGCGCGCAAAATTCCAACGAAAAATGGACCCTTATACTCAGATAGAAGTAAACTAATAGAAATTAAAATGAATAAAAATTTTCATTTTGTAGCAAAACGAAACCAAGGCCGTCTTATATTTCAGTTCGTTCAGAGAGCGCTACACTCTGACCGGTTTCAAAACTTGTTAGTTTGACATCAGAGAATGCATATTTGTGTAGCTATCTCTGAACAAACTAAAATAATTTAGGTCTACTAGCCTCGAATGGCAACTAACGAAATGGCATGGGTATCTTAGCGACATCTGCTAGAAGCAAGTCAAGGTTTACAATCTAATAAAATATACAATAATATTTAAATTAAAAACCTTGTTGGGACTATTTTTCTAGTTACACCTCCGTGGCTGCTAAAAATGCAAGTCAAACGGATGCTGGAGCAAAAGAAGATGAGGGAATTCTACAACTTGCAATTCACAACTCACCTATCCAGCGCGGAAAATTTCCAACGAAAAATGGACCCTGGAAATGGATTTTTCCACGCTGGACAAGTGAGTTGTGAATTGCAAATTGTAAAATTTCTTCATCTTCTTTTGCTCAAGCATTTGTTTGGCTTGCATACAGGATGCCGAGGAAATTAAGATGAGAGAATTTTAAATAACTCACAACCCATCTGTTCAGCGTGATAAAAGTTCCAACAAGAAAGATTCCTCAGTACTCAACAAAAGGGTAAATGAATTAAAATGTATAAACATTTTCAATTTCTTTGCAACACGAAAATGCAGCAGCTGCATATAATACTCTGGTTAAATCGGAGAGTGCAGGAAGAGTCTATACCAGTTTCGGAGGTTTTTTCCTCCTCATCAGTAGTCCCATATCCTCTTCTCTCCGGTTTCTCCAGGTATCACACTTCGGGCCTTTCCGAATTGCAAAGAACGAAATGTCACGGATGCACTAGAGCCATCTACCGAAAAACAAAATAAGTTATCAATCGAAGTAGCACAGAAAACGACAATAAATATCGTTCCCATACCACCAGATTGACAACAGGTGGAATACTTTCTTTAGTTACAACCTCCCGAGATTTTCAAAAATTATAAATCATACAGGATGCCGAGGAAATAAGATGAGAGAATTTTAAATACTTGGAACAATATTTATTGTCGTTTTCTGTGTTACTTCGATTAATAACTTAATTTGTTTTTCGGTAGATGACGCTAGTGCATCCGTGACACTTCGTTCTCTGCAATTCGGAAAGGCCCAAAGTGTGATACCTGGAGAAATCGGAGAGAAGAGGATATGTGACTACTGATGAGGAGGAAATAACCTCCGAAACCGGTATAGACTCTTCCTGCACTCTCCGATTTAACCAGAGTATTATGCAGCTGCTGCATTTTCGTGTTGCAAAGAAATTGAAAATGTTTATACATTTTAATTAATTTACTCTTTCGTTGAGTACTATCTTTCTGAAATCTTTCTTGTTGAAACTTTTACCACGCTGAGCAGATGGGTTGTGAATTATTTAAAATTCTCTCATCTTAATTTCCTCGGCATCCTGTATGATTTATAATTTTTGAAAATCTCGGGAGGTTGTAACCAAAGAAAGTTTTCCACCTGTTGTCAATCTGGTGGTATAGGAACGATATTTATTGTCGTTTTCTGTGCTACTTCGATTGATAACTTAATTTGAATATTATTCTATTAGATTGAAAACTTTGACTTGTTTCTAGCAGATGTCGCTAAGCCATGCCATTTTGTTAGTTGTAATTTGAGGCTAGTAGGCCTGAGTTATTTTAGTTTATTCAGAGATAGCTACATAATATGTATTCTCTGGTGATAAACTAACCAGTTTGAAACCGGTCAGAGTGATTGTAGCGCTCTTTGAACGAACTGAAATATAAGACGGCTTTGATTTCGTTTTGCAATATAATGAAAATGTTTATTCATTTTTATTAATTTTTTTAAATTTTCAAATAGTTAGTCATTGTGAATTCACCCCTCTCTTACTTGTTGCTTTCCACTTCACTGGCACTAGACCATTAAATTCTCACAAACAAATTAACGTGTTGGTGAATCTCAATTTTCGACTGCAGAAATGAGCCACTTTCCGAGAACAAAAGACACGAGGTTTATTCTGTAAACCACCATAATACCCTCCAGTAGCACCGAAGAAACCGATATCATAGAGCTCCCGCCGTTGTCAATTATGCTGTTAAGATATTATCCTGACAACGTCACTTTATGAACGGTATTGTTATACAAAGGTATATGTAAATGTATAGAACGTATATTTAATTTATATTTTACAGATTCACTGCCAGGAAATTTCTCCGTAAACTAAAAATAATATGAATAATAATTTTGCTGTAAAACGAAAACTAGAGACGTCTTATATTTCAATTCATTCAGAGAGTGTAAATATGACTTCTTCTGAATGAACTAAAACAATTCTGACAGCCAGTACCGAATCACAGCAAAATAACACGATACGAGTGCCGTGGCGGCCACTCAACTTGCCAAACCGACGGGGTTTTGGAGGGTCTATGGATACGTTCAGCGCACCTATCCCTGGTTAGTTATTCTCCGTTCACCACACAGAGAATGTCCTAATGAATTTCTGTTCGGTCTTTTATACTAGAGACGATATAAGAACACGTTTAGTTTAATACATAGGCGTACCCTAGACGATAAAAGTATATTATTGTCACAACTGTAACTGTTACGCATAATATAGTTATCGTAGTAAGTTTCCCATATCTCCCAAATATGTTCGATAGGAGTGAATTCACAATAATAAGGGACAGTCTTAACCAGTGATATACGAGTAGTTGAAGAAATGAAGCATTTTGGCTCGCAATTTTTTCGTGCAGCATGGATTTACTTGAAATTTTCACAGAAGGTAGGGAATAGTCCAAGGATCATTTTCTATATCATACCGCTGTACGCTAAAATCTTGGGGGTGGTTGCCACCCCATCTCGGGGGTGGGAATTTTTTATTAAATTTTCACCATGTAAATCGATGTAAAAAGTAATTCTAAGAAAAAAATATTTTTTACATTTTCTTCGTAAAACTAATATTCTTCGAGTTATTCGCGCTTGAAAGTAATAGTTTTTCGACGAAAAAATCGAGTCCTTTTATAGAGTTTTTTGAGAATACCTCGAAAAATATGCATATAATCAAAAAAACTGTAGATTTCAAAATTGTATCTTTTAGTAACACAAATCAAATTCTTTTTCTATAATATCTTTAAGACCAAAACAAACCGAGATACGGTACGTTAAAGGTTAGCTTTTTTCGTCAAATGTATAATTTGAAATATTCAAAGCCAAATACCGGGAAAACTTTGCATTTTTTGAGGAAAACTTATATAATTTTTTTTAAGTATACAATTAGATCTTTCAAAAAAAAAAAAAAAATAGATAGTTTCTAGCATGACAATTTAGCGACTTATGATCAAAAAAAGGTCGGTACCTGCTTTTCTCTACGAAAAAATCAGTGAAAACAACCCCCTAACTACCCTCCTAATTAAAAATTAACCTTAACCTTTCTGTAATTACTTGTATATTTGTATTACCAACACATCCAAGAAGTTGACCTATTTAAAAGGCCTAATTTTAAAAAAATTGGAGTTTAAAGGAAAACTGATTTTTGCAATTTCGGATTTTTCACCCTTTACTTCAAAATATCTCCGAAAATACTGGAGTTACGAAAACAATTACAGACTACTAAATTGTATCTTTTTTAATAACTAAAATTCAGTTGTACATAGATTTTCATTACAGTGAACAGTTAGCGAGATATAGCTGTTTAAAACCTCTATTTACGAGCAAACACCCCCTTATTCGAGCCCTTTAAACCCACCCCAATTAAAAACTAAGGGATCTTACGGAATTTAATTTACACATACTTATAGCTCTTCAAAAATCCTACAAAATCGTTTTTGAAAAAACTTTTTATCGTCAAAAATTATTATTATTATTATTAAAGAAGAAAAAGGAGCCGAGGTCTAGGACCTATATAGCTCCATTTGACTAAAAAGAACTATGCAAAAAGAAACCTAAACTTAAGACTACATACGACTTATAAATGAAGAAGCTATGTTTATAAAACGATCTTTTTTTTCGAAAAATTCGAATAGTCCACTTATGGAGCATTTTCAATGTATGTATAATACTACAGAATCAGTTCGTATACTGGAAGATGACTAAAAAACTATTTGTATTTGTATTTGTGCCCATTTGTAAATTCGAATTTTTCTGTAAATAAATATTGTTGTAATTCTTTAATTATACTTTATATATATATATATATATATATATATATATATATATATATATATATATATATATATATATATATATATATATATATATATATATATATATATATATATATATATTGATGTGATCTTTATTATTGATATGAGATAATATTTTTATATGTCATTTAATTTAATCAATGCATTAATAATAATCTAATTAATTTACCAGATCACATATCAATATGTTTTCAATCTCAGGGCTTTTTATAAAATTAATTACTTACTTACGTGGCTTCTAAGTATTTCTTAATGGTTCCTAATCGGGATAGGAAAGAAAAGAGTAAAATAATAACACATATGGGTTACAATTGTAATCAAAATATTGTTTATTTTATTTAAATGGCAATCACTGCTTAATATTTGCTATATCTTATTATTCTTAAACATAACATTTACACATGGGAATCTTATTTCCTTTTGGTTTCCAATTGAAAGTTTTTATTAACATTTAACTATTATGATTTATTAGCAACAATCCTATTTAAGTTTGATGAAGCTTTTCTGATATTATTGATTATGTTTCTTCAAATTTAAATGTGGTATTTAATACGAAAAACCCAAACATTCATGTCCAAACAAATGAGACTGACCTTTTTCTGGTGAACTGAGAATGTCTTCACACAAGACCCGTTTCCTGCTATCCTTGGCTGCAATCAACACCTCGTCCTGGCTTCCAGTAATGTTCTCCTTTGAAACTAGCTCGTATAGCTCTCGTTTCCTGCTTCTGTCGTGATGCTGTGTTCTACCTTTTTCGAAACTGCAATCAGCTACCGGGAACTCTTGGCTCAAGGAGGTTCTTTTACTCTCAACCTGGCCTACCTCTCGTTCCACGATAGATACTCCACACTCACGGAACTACACCGGCTTTCTCACTCTCCGTACACTACCGTCTACTACTGGACTTCACTTCTCGACAGCTCAAAACATTCTGATCTCTATTTGTCATTCATTCCCCTACTTTCTAAATATCCCTTCCAGATTCACAAATCAAACTTCCACCACCAACTCTCATTCGCAGTCTTCCTCAAAACCAATTTTTAATCTTTCTAAATATGCTTAATGGATTTCAAAGAAAATAGTTAATTCCCATTCTAAAATTACTTTCTACTATATACAAATTTTAATGACCTATTCTCTATTTCCACTTAGTCTTATTTAGCATCGGCTAATGATCGAACCTTCCGCGAACAACGATAATGACCTATTATCGATTTCACTTGAGTTTTATTTAGCATAGGCTAATGATCGAACCTTCCGCGAACAACGATAATGGTACGCCATTCACTTTGTTTATTCTAAGCGCATTTTCCCGAGTTTCGTTTAATCACTTCTTAAAATTAAATATAACAATTTGTTGTATACAGGTTGTTCTAAATTTATATGCCCGTGGTTGAGAAAATTGAAAATATTTTATATTAAATTGAATTTTGTTTATAATTATCAAAATTTAATTTTCATATCAAATAGAAATATAACAAATCCCCGCCTTGTATTCGATAAAATTTATCTGCATTTTTAAATAAATTTTCTCGAGGCAAAACCAACTCCCTGTATATTTCCTTACTTTAATCTACGTCTTATACCCCTTCTTCTTGTATTACTCTAATTAGTCCCACCTGTAGAGTAATTGTTTCCTTATTTTCAGTGTCCTCATCCTGTGTTAGAGTGTCGGCTATTATGTTGTCTTTCCCTTTTTCCCATATCAATCTTCTGTCTTTTCCCTCAGATTTTTCACATACTTTTACCGTGCATTCTGCATCCTCGTTTTCATATGCCTCCTCTTCAAATGCCACTGTTTCGATCACATCTTTTTCGCTTTCATTTGTTAGCTTTATTTCTTCTTCTCCTGAGCTCATCTCTTCTTTTGAGGAATCCCAGTTGTCTTTTGCTTTTGATACTCTCAATTTTTCTTCTTCTGGGCTCAACTCTTCTTTTGAGGAGCCACAGGTTTCATTTTCTTTTGTCTTTTTCTGACTTTTTCTCCCTTTTCTTCTTTGTCCTTGCTTCGTTGCCAAATTCATTTCCACTGTTTGTTCTTTACCTGATTCTTCCGTATTTTGTTTCTTCTGTTCCTTGTCCTGTTCTTCTTCTTTTTCTTCTGTTAGATTCATCGTATTATTTTTCAAATCTATCACTACATGTTTTTCTGCCAATTCGTCAACTCCTACTATCATGTCATGTGACATGTTTGGCATTATTACACATTGTAGTGCATACATCTTCTTACCCAGTCGTACCATTACTCGTATGCCTTCATTTATAGTTGCCAATGTCCGTTTGTTTGCGCCCACTAAATTTACCCTAGGTATTTTGTAAATTAAATTTGTTAAGTTAACTTCTTTTATTAGTTTTCTGTTGACCAATGTTATTTCAGATCCAGTGTCTATCATAATTTTAATTGGTTTCTCGTTGATAAATCCATCCACAAATTTTAAATTAACTCCATTTTTCTTTTCGTTGTTTCTTGCCAATTTAATAAACTCCTTGGGGTTACAAAAGATTCCTGTTTGATTTTTGGTTTTTAGTGAGCGCCGTCGTGAAAAAACGCCGGTTGCTCATCGTTGTTTATATTTTCGTCATAATGTCTCTCTCCGTCATATTCATCTGTCTGGGTATTATTTACTTCTCTTCTATTTTCTCTTGGTCTGTCGGATCTGTTTCGATTTTCTCGATATCCCTGTTCATTTTGTCTACCATTATTTCTGTTTTCTTGATTTGAGCGTGTGGTGTTTCTATTCTGGTATTCTCGATTTCTGTCCTCATTCCATTGCCTATTTCTTTGTTCATAATTTCCTCTTCCGTTGTCTCTATTTTCGTTTTCCCTTCTGGGATTAAAATCTCGTCTTGTATAGTCCCTCCTATCTTGATTTCTATCTCTGTAATCTTGTGTTTCTCGGGGCCTGTAATCTTCTCGCGACCTTCTTGATTTTCTTTCTCTTAAAAGTGATTCTCTTATTTGTAGGAATTGGCATAAACTATCTATGTCTTTGTAGTTTTGCAATGTGATATGGTCTTCCAGCGTTTCTTCGAAATGTCTTGCAATCAGTTCGACTAATTGTTCCGATGAGTAATTATATTGTAAATGTTTTGCGTTATAGTAAATTTGTAATGCATATGTCCTTTCTGATATACCCATCCTATCATTGTATTTCCCATTTTGCAATTCCTTGTTAATTTCCAATTGTTGGACTTTTCCCCAGAAATAATTCAAAAATTTTTGTTCAAATTGTTGCCAACTGTCAAATTCTTCTTCTTTGCAATCGAACCATAGGCTTGCTTCATATTTTAGATGGTTTCTGATAGTTTCTTTTGCTGTTTCGAAATTTCCGATGTGCTGTATTTTCTTTTTCAGGCTATTTATGAACGGCACTGGGTGTAATCTTCTTACATCCCCGCCAAACCTTATCTTCACGTCATCTGTGCTATGTATAACCATTTCTCTTCTTTCTCCGACATTCTGTTGCGTCCTGTTTTCGGTGACTTGTTTTTCTATTTCTGTGATTCTTTTTTCCACTTCTTCTCTGTCTACTTGAATAGCGTTTTCAAACTTGTTTTCCAAATTTTCTCTTTCCTTTTTCTGGCAATTCGTTATCTCCTTTATTTTGATTTTGATTTCTTTAATCTCTAACTCCTGTTTCTCGCTCTTTTCTGCAATCTCTTCTATTTTTTTAACCATTTCCTTCTTAATACTCTCTATATTTCTGTTGTTTTCTTCTATGGCTTGTTTTGTTTCCTGTTGATTGTCATCCATTTTTTGCTCCACTTTATCCATTTTCTTTGATGTTTCTTCCTGATTTTTATCCATTGTCCTTTTTGCTTCATCCATTGCTAGTTTTGTTTCCTCCTGATTTTTATCCATTGTCCTTTTTGCTTCATCCATTGCTAGTTTTGTTTCCTCCTGATTTTTATCCATTGTCCTTTTTGCTTCATCCATTGCTTGTTTTGTTTCTCTTTGATTGTCATCCAGTTTTTGTGACTGGAGTTGCATCAGTTGTAATAGTTTATCTATTCCTGTTTCCATGATTGTTGTGTCTAAAATATCTTCTTGGTCTGAATTTTCCTCTTGATCTGAATGTTCTTTTTGTTTTTTATTGTCTTTGCTTTGGCTTCTTGTCACAGACATTTGTTTTCAAGAAGTACTGTCCCCGCCAAATATGAAATTTTACTAGTATGTTACCAAGACGACTTTTTCTCACCCAAATATTATAAATTGTCAATAAATATATCAAATGTAAATATCGTAAAAATAAAATATTAAATCAGTTATGTAAAATTTGTACCTAAAGAGATCTAAAATTTTATGTTATCAAATGTAAGTATCTCACTTTTTACCACAGGCATATAAATTTTCAAATACCGGCTTTACTCTTTCTATCCTTCAAATTTGCCACTAGAAATACTTTACAATGCTTTCCACGTTGGACGACAGTTGATGTGATCTTTATTATTGATATGAGATAATATTTTTATATGTCATTTAATTTAATCAATGCATTAATAATAATCTAATTAATTTACCAGATCACATATCAATATGTTTTCAATCTCAGGGCTTTTTATAAAATTAATTACTTACTTACGTAGCTTCTAAGTATTTCTTAATGGTTCCTAATCGGGATAGGAAAGAAAAGAGTAAAATAATAACACATATGGGTTACAATTGTAATCAAAATATTGTTTATTTTATTTAAATGGCAATCACTGCTTAATATTTGCTATATCTTATTATTCTTAAACATAACATTTACACATGGGAATCTTATTT
The DNA here is from genome assembly GCF_917563875.1 of Diabrotica virgifera virgifera. Classification (NCBI taxonomy): domain Eukaryota; kingdom Metazoa; phylum Arthropoda; class Insecta; order Coleoptera; family Chrysomelidae; genus Diabrotica; species Diabrotica virgifera. The sequence goes on from NC_065443.1 coordinate 126,677,245, forward strand.
CCTTTTGGTTTCCAATTGAAAGTTTTTATTAACATTTAACTATTATGATTTATTAGCAACAATCCTATTTAAGTTTGATGAAGCTTTTCTGATATTATTGATTATGTTTCTTCAAATTTAAATGTGGTATTTAATACGAAAAACCCAAACATTCATGTCCAAACAAATGAGACTGACCTTTTTCTGGTGAACTGAGAATGTCTTCACACAAGACCCGTTTCCTGCTATCCTTGGCTGCAATCAACACCTCGTCCTGGCTTCCAGTAATGTTCTCCTTTGAAACTAGCTCGTATAGCTCTCGTTTCCTGCTTCTGTCGTGATGCTGTGTTCTACCTTTTTCGAAACTGCAATCAGCTACCGGGAACTCTTGGCTCAAGGAGGTTCTTTTACTCTCAACCTGGCCTACCTCTCGTTCCACGATAGATACTCCACACTCACGGAACTACACCGGCTTTCTCACTCTCCGTACACTACCGTCTACTACTGGACTTCACTTCTCGACAGCTCAAAACATTCTGATCTCTATTTGTCATTCATTCCCCTACTTTCTAAATATCCCTTCCAGATTCACAAATCAAACTTCCACCACCAACTCTCATTCGCAGTCTTCCTCAAAACCAATTTTTAATCTTTCTAAATATGCTTAATGGATTTCAAAGAAAATAGTTAATTCCCATTCTAAAATTACTTTCTACTATATACAAATTTTAATGACCTATTCTCTATTTCCACTTAGTCTTATTTAGCATCGGCTAATGATCGAACCTTCCGCGAACAACGATAATGACCTATTATCGATTTCACTTGAGTTTTATTTAGCATAGGCTAATGATCGAACCTTCCGCGAACAACGATAATGGTACGCCATTCACTTTGTTTATTCTAAGCGCATTTTCCCGAGTTTCGTTTAATCACTTCTTAAAATTAAATATAACAATTTGTTGTATACAGGTTGTTCTAAATTTATATGCCCGTGGTTGAGAAAATTGAAAATATTTTATATTAAATTGAATTTTGTTTATAATTATCAAAATTTAATTTTCATATCAAATAGAAATATAACAATATATATATGTTCGGAAAGGTTTCCGCGGTTAATACAATGAAACTTAAAGCTAAAATCAATATCAACAAAAGAATTAATATTAAAATTAAACTCACCAGGCTTCCGGGTTGAACCGCGTCGTTGGTTTCTAGGCCGAGCTTTCGACGTCCTGTCTGACGTCATCTTCAGGGCTTCCGGGGTCTCAGTCTCCTGAGGCTCCAGACACTACACTCACTACTCACTACTTCACTACTCCCTGTAATACTGCTGTTGCTGACGCTGGGGCGGTCATTTATACCGTGGACTGATGTGACTGACGTGGCTGTCGATGACGTGGCGGAGTGGGAATTAGCGCGAAGACTATTTGGAGTGGCGCGAAGATTTTTGACGGCTGGAATTGTATTTGTAGATGGAGCGGGCGATGTTTTCTTTAGGAGGGGTCTCCAAGTCGAAGGTAAACGGATGCCGTCATCTCTTTTATTGAGACAACTTGGCCGTTTTTCGATTTATATGGCTTCTCGGATAATCCTTTGTTTATAGAAGCGGATGGGGGCTATGGTTCTGGAGTTTTCAAAGTCAATTTTGTGACCTGTATGAAGATGGTGTTGGCCTAGGGCTGAAACTGAATCGGAATTGCGAACAGATATGGAATGTTCATAAATCCTATTTTGGATTCTACGATTGGTTTGTCCTATGTAAGATCGGGGGCAGTCTGCACAAGGAGTTTCATATGAAATTCCTTGTGCAGACTGCCCCCGATCTTACATAGAACAAACCAATCGTAAAATCCAAAATAGGATTTATGAACATTCCATATCTGTTCGCAATTCCGATTCAGTTTCAGCCCTAGGCCAACACCATCTTCATACAGGTCACAAAATTGACTTTGAAAACTCCAGAACCATAGCCCCCATCCGCTTCTATAAACAAAGGATTATCCGAGAAGCCATAGAAATCGAAAAACGGCCAAGTTGTCTCAATAAAAGAGATGACGGCATCCGTTTACCTTCGACTTGGAGACCCCTCCTAAAGAAAACATCGTCCGCTCCATCTACAAATACAATTCCAGCCGTCAAAAATCTTCGCGCCACTCCAAATAGTCTTCGCGCTAATTCCCACTCCGCCACGTCATCGACAGCCACGTCAGTCACATCAGTCCACGGTATAAATGACCGCCCCAGCGTCAGCAACAACAGTATTACAGGGAGTAGTGAAGTAGTGAGTAGTGAGTGTAGTGTCTGGAGCCTCAGGAGACTGAGACCCCGGAAGCCCTGAAGATGACGTCAGAGAGGACGTCGAAAGCTCGGCCTAGAAACCAACGACGCGGTTCAACCCGGAAGCCTGGTGAGTTTAATTTTAATATTAATTCTTTTGTTGATATTGATTTTAGCTTTAAGTTTCATATATATATATATATATATATATATATATATATATATATATATATATAAAACAAGGTTGAATTATATATATAGATATATATATAATTATATATATATATAGATCAATTAAATTATCTACTTATAAAAATTGTAATGTTATTAAGGGTTTAAATATTATGATATATCCTAAAGCATAAAACAATCATTATTTAACCAATCAACACCAAATTTGAACCATATTAAAGTTTACAATGTTTTTATATAATTTTTGACAATAAGGGGTAGTTTACACCCCTAAAAATAATCAACGCCCTTGAGCATGATATAGAATATAAACTACAGGTTGAGATAATCCTAATCCTAAATTTTTATGTAAATTGATGCAAGCCGAAATTGTTCTTTTAGGATAAGTCATTTTTTTATATATAGCTCCAACAAGGGTGGCTTTAAGGGTTGACATATTATGGTAGTATATCTTAAAGCATAAAACAATCATTATGTAACTAATAAGGACCAAATGTTGACAATATTAAAGTTTAAAATGTTTTTTTTATAATCTTTTACAATTAGGGGTAGTTTTCACCCTTAAAAAACCAAAAGCGTACAACGGCTCAATATAAAAAATGAACTAGAGGGTGAAATGAGCCTAATCCTAAATTTTTGTACAAATCGATGCTGAACGAAAAAATTGCGAGGTTTTGCCATTTTTTCAGCTTCATTTCCTCGACTAGAGGGAGGGGATACGACATAAGGGATGATTTTGTATTTACTAAATGGGACCACTTGATTTGACACTTTTGTGCTATATCCAATATGGCGACGGGCAGGTTTTTATACGTTATAAATATATGGAATATGTTATTAATTAGTTATTAAAATTATTAGTTATTTATATATTTATATAATATAATATAATTTTATAATTATATATTTTATATAGAGCAGAATATACTACCTAAGAGTTGTTCCGCCATATTGGATGGAGCGTTTTTGCGAGTGAAACCGAGACCATCTACTTCACTGTATGCCGCATCCCCTCCTTCCCACATTACTGGTCTTAACACATTTTGTCCAGAAGTATGTAGAATCTTATTTACACTAACTGTGTCTGTTTTGGTTAACTGTAGTAATTCTGTCTTGAAATAACCCTGAACCAATGAAATATTTTCATTTTCAAACGTGTTCCTTAATTTTACTAATTTTATACATATTATCTTGAATTTCAAACTTACAGCTTACAAGATCTTTAGTTCTAGGGTGTTGTCTAGGTTTATATTGTGAGACCTCTACTTCACCATTTACTCTCTTTTTTGCAAACTTACTTGAGTTTTGTCTCACTAATACAGAATGCATCACACATAAATTTATCTACAGATTGAACGGTTCACAAAAGGTCTCCATTGGCTTTTTTAGCAGTAAAATAAGGGTGAAAATTAAATATTAGACATGGCGCATTATGCGTGTCTTTTCTCTTCCGAATGCATTCTCATTTAGTTTTCTATGCAGATGGAAAAATTGACAAGTCTAGAGCTATATTTGATGAGTGCTCATCTATCTTTTCTTCGTCGTGAGCTTGTAGTGGTTATTACATTCTTTATCTTTAACGAAATATAATAAAAAATAAGAATAAACTGATACATAAAAAATTGGAATCAGATAGTGATATAATTATTACATTATGTATAACTCGATTTTGCAAGTGCAATACCCTATTTGCTATCTATTCACTAAACAATATATTTTGAGCAAAATATTCCATATTTTAGCATAAATAAGCTGGTGTATTTAAAGCAAGCCTTTGTATTGACTACACCATTCTGATACTGATGCATTTAATGAATATTTACCACCTTTGTCGCTCTAATCGTATCCAAAATAACGTACAATAGCCAATTTAACTATAAATCAATTTTTCATTCTGCTCTTGTAGCTGCTTTCATATTTTCGCTGTAATACCACATCTCAAATGCCACCTACCGAGATATTTGTCCTGTCTCCATTACCATTTGCATTGTTTGAATATGGAAATTACACCGCAGTTAAATGCCAGTTTTAAGGGTAAGTGCGACTATGAATAGCTGAGATTTCGTCTAGCAATTGACTACATTTATGCTTTCAAATCGGAGCAGACGGTCAGAGGCGTAAACAAAGTGGAAATAATCCGCGTGGATGCTGTCTACATTCTCAATTTGTATTACAAAAAAATATTTTATCATTATATGTATATCGATGATTGTGTAGATTCGAGAATGTAGAGAGCATCCATGGATTATTTCCACTTTGTTTACGCCTCTGACATATACAGCGTGTCTACTTAAGTTTGAAACATATGGGAAACTGTTTTATTATTAATTTTACGAAAAAAGTTTATCTTTAAAAAAAGTTCTGCATTGTCTAAAACCTAAGATTCAACCATTAGATAATAAATTTTATCGATAATGTACGAGATATGTCAAAAAATATAAATTTCACTAATTAGTAAAGTACCTTTATTTTTCTCAATATCGAAAATTCTTATTAAGAAAAGTTGTTTGGAATTACAAATTATGATCAAATATGCAATTACAGGCTTCTAATTGAAAAAACAATTTTTGCAAATTTTTGTCAAATTATGGATACCCAACATCGTTTTTATTTCTTACACATAACTGCTAGAGAAACTGCTATTGAAATACTGGGGAAACCGTCAGGAAAAAAGTTTGAGGATAAAGAGACTTGATGGTGGTCAAGGAAAAATAAAAGAGAAGGGAAAATTATATAAAAAGTGGCAAGATACCAGATCCAACACAGATCTTCAAGACTATATGCTCGCGAAAAAGGAAACGAAAGTAGCAGTAGCAAAAGCTAAAGCAGAAGCGTATTCAAACCTATACGATCAACTTGATACCAGGGAAGGCGAATCGAAGATATATAAAATAGCCAAACAGAGAGCAAAGAAAGCAAAAAACTTTAATCAGATTAGATGTATCCGAGATGAAAATAATAAAATACTAGTTCACGAAAAGGATGTCAAAAAGAGATGGAGAAAGTACTTTGACAGCTTATTAAATGAAGAATTTGACAGACAGCCTGTGGAGTCAACGGAGACAGTAGCAGCAATTGTCACCAAAATAACAAACGAGGAAGTGGCTCAAGTGCTTCAAAAAATAAAGAAAACAAAAGCGGTAGGTCCAGATGAAATTCCTGGGGAAGTATGGAAAGCATTGGGAGAGACAGGAACAAGGTGGTTAGCAGGTTTATTTAATAGAATTATGGAAGTTGGACAAATGCCAGACGAATGGAGAAGCAGTATACTAGTACCTGTCTACAAAACAAGGGAGATATACAGCAGTGTACAAACTACAGTGCTATAAAACTGCTTAGCCACACCATGAAAATATGGGAGAGAGTAATTGATAGACGGATACGTGAAGAGACCGACATATCCGAGAATCAATTTGGCTTTATGCAGGGCAGATCAACAACAGAAGCAATTTTCATTATAAGGCAGTTGATGGAAAAATATAGGAGTAAAGAAACAAACGCTCATCTGGTATTCATTGATCTTGAGAAAGCATATGATAGAGTTCCTCGAGAGATTCTGTGGTGGGCACTCAATAAGAAAGCAGACCCTGGTGCATATGTAAATATTGTGAGGGATATGTATGAGGGAGTAACGACTAGTGTTAGGACAGGTGTGGAAGAGACTGATAAATTTCATGTGAAAGTAGGATTGCACCAAGGCTTGGTGCTTAGTCCGTATTTATTCTCATTAGTTTTGGACCAGATAACAGCGAAACTACAGGGTAACATTCCATGGTGCTTAATGTATGCTGATGATGTCGTGTTAGTAGGAAATAGTAAAAGATACTTAGAATAAAAAGTGGAACAGTGAACACGAGCTCTGGAGGAAAAAGATTTAAAACTTAGTAGGACAAAGACAGAGTATTTGGAATGTTCATTTAAAGATGGAGTTACTACAAATAGAATGGTATCTTTGGATAGTGAACTGATTGTAAAAAGCAATAGTTTTAAGTACCTGGGATCAGTATTACAGAGTAATGGAGAAATAGATGGAGATGCATGCAGTAGAATTAGGGCTGGATGGATGAAGTGGAAGGAAGCGAGTGGTGTGTTGTGTGAAAGAAAAGTTCCAATGAAGCTGAAAGGAAAATTCTATAAAACAGCCATAAGACCGGCAATAATGTACGGAACTGAATGTTGGGCAGTGAAAAAGAAAGAGGAACAACTAATGCATGTGGCGAAGATGAGAATGCTTAGATGGATGAGTGGAGTGACAAGAAAGGATAAAATTAAAAATGAGTATATTAGGGGAAGTCTAGGTGTGGCACCAATTGATGCCAAAATGAGAGAGCATAGGTTGAGATGGTTTGGTCACGTTCAACGTCGAGAAGTTAATCATCCAATACAAAGAGTAGCTGAAGTGCAGATTCCTGGAAGGAGTAGGAGAGGAAGACCAAAGAAGACGTGGGGGGAGATGATTAGGCAGAACATGTTGGTAAAGGGGAATAATATTGATATGACCCATGATAGAATTGTGTGAATAAATGCAATTAGGGAAGCCGACCCCACATAGGGATAAGGCAAAGGGAATGATGATGACATAACATAACTGTTTTATTATTAATTTTACCAAGAAATGTTATTCTTCATAAAAAGCTCTGTATCTTCTAAGACCAAAGATGCAACCATCACATATAAAATTTTATTAATTTTATACGAGGTATGTCAAAAAATATGAATTTCGATCAAGAGTAATCTACCTCTATAGTTCGCAATATTTGAATTAGAAGGATGTAGTTGCACATTAAAACAGATAAGTTATAACAATTTTCAATATTGTGAAAAATAAAGGTACATACTTTAGTCTTGAACGAAGTTCATATTTTTTGACATACCTCGTATAAAATTGACAAATTTGATATCTGATGGTTGCGTCTTACGTCTTAGACTATAAAGAGTTTTTTTTATAAAGAATAACTTTTTTTCGTAAAATTAATAATAAAAAAAAAATAAAATAAAATAAGTTATGTTACGTGTAAGAAACAAAAACGATGTTGGGTATCCATAATTTGACAAACATTTGCAAAAATTGTTTTTTTAATTAGAAGCCTGTAATTGCATATTTGATCATAATTTGTAATTCCAAACAACTTTTCTTAATAAGAATTTTCGATATTGAGAAAAATAAAGGTACTTTACTCATTAGGGAAATTCATAATATTTGACATACCTCGTATATTATTGATAAAATTTAATATCTGATCAAGTCTGTCAGTCTTTCGCATCTTGCAATCAAGGTTTTGATGACTGAATTTAATTGTGTAAGATGGTGATATGAAACAGCATATGATATCTGTCGGTATATGTGTCGGTCTCCGATACACTGTATGGGCATGGCCCATGTGTCCGTCTTGTTTCTATATTATTAACACATCTAAGAATGATATAAGATCGTTTTCTTTCAGTTTCATAGTAAACGGAATTTTATTGTGGATATTGTTGATGTGTTCTAAAAATGCTTTAAACTTTTCTTCTCCGTGGGTCCAGACGATAAAAGTGTAATATACGTTTCTAAGCCAAAGTTTTGGTTTGTATTCAGCTGTTTATATTGTCCGGTGTTATATTTCTTCCATAAACATGTTCGCTATTACTGGTGACAGTGAGAAACTCACCGATTGAGGAACTTTAACTTGTTTATATCTTTGTTCCTTATAGCTGAAATATTTATTATTTAAACCAGGTGTTCCCAACCGGTGGTATGCGTGGAGGAAGATTTCAAGTGGGACGCGTCATGTGGGTGAAACAAGCGATTACGATGGACCCCTGTCTGAAAAAGTGCCAGTGAATTTGTTGTGCTTCCATATTAAGCTATAAAGCAGTTTTTAAGATATCAGGGACTTCAAAGGATAGTGTTAAAAAACCTAAACCGCCAGCCAATCTGAAATACCACGAAAGCTACTTACAGTGTGGTTTTATAGTGAATCCTGGCACAGAAAATAGTAACAAGTAACAATCCTATTCTTTAACGTGTTGCTGGTTTCGAAACGCTTTCGATTCAAAGCATGGAGCTTTCTCTGCTGATACGTCACCAACACACAAAGCACTCTGATGGGGTTGGTAAGCTGGTCGAATTTTTTTAGAAGAGAATCTCCTTTTTTTACGAAAGAAAATAAATGGATAACTAGCTTTGTAAATATGATACTAATTTAATAAAGGCATCCTACCTTGCTAGATGTACACTTGCAAAGGATGGAAAGCCTCACACAATAGGTGAGACCCTTTTACTACCGGCTGCTGTGGAAGTGGCCCAAACCGTGTTAGGAGAAAAAGGCAATCAAAGAAATTAAAAAAAAAACATTGTCAAACAACACAGTGAAAAGGCTAATTACTGATATATCTTCCAATATCAAAGAACAACTTTGTTTAAAACTTTAAGAATGCACATATTTTGCACTTCAAGTAGGTGAAAGCACCGATATAACAAACATAGCACAGCTACTCGTATTTGTACGATTTGATTTTTATGAAGAAGTTATAGAAGAGTTTTTGTTCTACAAACCACTTGAATCAAACACTATATAGGAACTCATATGTCAAATAAATTGACAGAGTTAGCAACAAAAATAAAGAAAATTGCTCCTGAATGACTAAGTAGACATTCTATCATACATCGAGAACAATTAGAAGTATAAATAATTAGTAGATATATTTCTAAAAAATTAGGATCGGCGTGGGGGGCTCTCTTTTCGTTTCATGACCCCCCCCCTATGTTTGGTGGTACGTCAAAATCTTCAAAATATTTCAGGTGGTACGCAGTTGCTAGAAGGTTGGGACCCCTGATTTAAACAGTGTTTGGTTAGGTTTAGAGTATTCGGTGGTATTGGATACTTTTTGCTTATGATATCCAGTGATTGATGAAGGTGACTAGCAAATGTCCCGGCTCTTTTAGAGTTACATCTTTTACACCCTCGATGAAGTGGCTTGCATTATTGACGAAAGAATCCGCTTTCTCTGCGTATGGTTGTAGCTGTTCAGCCAGAAATTTTGCCAGTGGTTTTAGAGGTAATCTGATGGAGCTAACAATTGGCCGCAGTAGTAATCTTGCCTTATATACTTTGGTAGGTCGTAAAATTTTGGTCAATATGTCCAAAATTTGCTTTGTCAAGATGCCCAGAGTGACAAACTTCCATAGAGGCAATAACCGTCCAATGAATAACCAAAATTAACAAATAAATAGCTTAAATATAATATATTACCAGATCCATTTTTTAAAACTTTACATTGTATAAAAATATAGTACACTTTCATTCCTATACTTTATTATGCAAAAATTCTTTAAAAGTTACCGCCAAAAAATAAAACCTCATAATTCATTGATAAAATGAAATCGCACTGGAAACTAACCACCATTATGTTTGATTATTGCTATTATTCTGAAAATGTACGTTACTTCAATAAATCAGTACTTAAAATGATGATTAATGGTGCATATGAACAACTTTTACTAGGTTTTTAAATTTGTACGTTTTAGTTCTAGCCCCAGGTCCACCTCATTTAAAAATATGGAAACACAAAGAGGTCAAGTTTAAACTTTTTTGTATCAAAACTATATTGTGTCAAAATTGTGTTGATCGCGATAGTGCGAGTTATCTGATAAAATTACAGTCAGTCACCTTTACGACATATGCTTGGTCTTTTAGAGCTGTCTTAAAAATGTTTTTCGAATATAATAAATAATCGATGACAGAATTAATCCCCGCTTCACTCCGTATTCTATTTTGCATTTCGTACTTATATCACTGCCAATTTTTACAATGGCCTTCTGTATTTAATAATAAATTTTTTAGGTATAACTCATATGTCTTTATTAGCAACTCCCATTTTTTGCAAGCAATTCGCAAGGTTAGATACGTACCAATCGTAAAAACGAATACTGCTCAAAGAAACAATGCTCAGAACAGGATTGAAAATACAAAGACGACCACGGAAAGAAATAAGGACAAGTGAAAAATGTCCACTAGTCAGAAGAGAATTTCTAGGCGGAATGTTAGATCACTCAACACAAGAGATCAAGATATGTGCCAAAGTGCTGAAAAAGTAACAAATAGAGATATGCGCTATACACGAGACAAAAAAGAAGGAAAAAAGATAATATTAATTAGAAGAATAGAACATGTGGTCATGTTATATAATATAATAAACATAGATACAGTCATAGGATACAGACTCGGTCACAGTAGAATCAGTATAGTGTGCTATGCGGATGATGCAGCCCTGATTATAGAGGACAAGGATAACCTACAAAGACAACGTTATCGATTCTACCAAGCACGTCGACGACTCAACATGAACATATCCACGCAGAAAACAAAATGCATTACCATTGCGAAAGATCCAATTAGATGCAAGCTCGTGGTAGAGGGAAAACCCATAGAACAGCTAATCCAGTTCAAATATCTAGGTGTAAATTCGCTTCAAGTTATCATGACCCGAGACCTAAGAGGACAAATAAACAAGGCTGCAGTCATGTTAGGATGTTTGGGAGATGTGGTCTGGAATAACCCATATTTGAGAATGGACAGCAAAGTTAGAATTTATAAAACTTTCATCAGACCTGTTATAACCTATGGCATTGAATCAAGAGAAGACACCAATAAAACCAAAAGCATGCTACGAACAGTCGAAATGAAGACCCTAAGAGCAATAGCAGGAAGACAAGTAGGGATCGAATGCGAAACAACATCATCACGGAATAATGTGGCGTGCAAGATGTAGTAAGATGGAGCAGGCACAGACGAAGAGAATGATTCAGTCATGTAAAAAGAATGGAGGAGCACAGACTACCAAGAATTGCGCTAGAAAGAAAACCAGCTGGCAAGCATCCACCGAGGAGGCTGCCAAAAAGATGGAAAGATAGCTGGCAGTCTACCTCTCAAGAAATGCTTCAACGTCGGAATTAACAGATCGATAGATCGTCGAAGTATAAGAAGAAGAATGATAATTAGGTGAATATATTATACTAATCTACAGAGGAGTAGCAAAAGAAAGCATTACCAAAGAAGATGTAGCCTTATTAATACATAAAAGATACCGAAATCAGAGCAAAGGGTGTCAATACATATCAGAAAGGATTGTAGTAACAAAGATCTGAATGAAAAAGGAGAACATTTTAAATATTTTATGAAGAATTACAAGTAGTAAACCAACTCAGAGGGAAGATGATAATACTGGGAGAATTATTGCTTGAATAAGCAACCAAATAATACCGTGAATAAAGCAAAGACGAAACTAGAATGTTAAAAACAAAATAAAGAATCGAAGAAACTTCTGCATGAATAACGAACTTAGACAAGACATTGATATTTAAAAAGAAGAACAAATGAATGGAGAAAATAGAGCCGCAAGATGCCTGAATGAAACAATTTGAAGAAATAAAAATATTGGAAAAGAAATGAAACGCAGAATTTACAAAAGAGTCATTTGACTAATATTGACAATACGGCAGAAAGACCCTGCAGAGATGAATAATACCCTTAGAAAATTGATGGTAAGGCAATATGGCACAGAGCTAGAAGCAGAGATATACGATGGATATGCAAAGTGGAGAATTTCAAGGACTGGGTAAGAAAGAAAGATCGGAACGATCATATAAGCCGAATGACAACAAATAGAGTAGTAAAAATTTCAAGAGATGGTTCTCCAATAAGAAGATGATCAGTGGGAATACCACGAAAACAGTGGAATTACAACTGAAGGCATATTGCCAAACTGAAAGTCATACCCACACAACAAGGAAAAGGTGCTTTTATATGAGTCATAAGTTGTTTTTTGGCCTTTCCTCGTATCTTTATCAACAGCATTTCAGACATGATCCAGTGTTTCCCAACATTTAATATTAGATTATTTTGGTTCGATTTTTCTTACTCTTCTAAAAGTTCTGCATCATTTAGACCACTGTTTCAGAAATTACAAATCGTTTTTTTAAGTTCTGCTCTTGGAATATTGGAAATAATCATGACAACTATATGTAATTTTGTTTCTAAGAAAAAAGAAGTTGAACTTACTTGAAACTAAAGGTTGTCGCATGTCGTATTAAAAATATTGAGTTAGAGCTAGTTATACCATTGTTTATGTATTTAATGGGTAGTTTACTTTAAAACATTAAATATGTAGGTAATATAAAAGATGAAATTATCGAAGTTTTAAACAAAATGATTTATTGTTGAATTTAATATTAAAGTTGAAATTTTTGACAAACTTACACCTGCGGTACTCTAATGTTGACTAGCAAGTCAGTGTTACATTGCACGATTTTTGTTTATAAAGAAGTTCTACTTGATATACTACTCCTCTCCTTCTACTTTTTCTTGCTTCCCACTACCGCCGAATTCTCGACTTATTGTAAATTCAGAGTGGCTGCCATTGATACATGCATTCACCTGACAGAAACATTAAACTTTAACATTGATTCCCTTTTCTCACTTTTCACCGAATTTGCGTGTGTCAGTTCGAGCTTTGTGCTTGACTTGAATAACAAAACAACTGGAATAAGAATATAAGGTCCTGAAAGTTCAGGTAGTGATGGAAAATTATTTAAATTGCAGTTTTTGGGGCACACATTGAAAAGGTATTATGGCATCAATAATATTGGGAAAGGTATAAACATGCAATATTCTTCTGAAAATGGTTGTTCCCGTGATGTCTAAGTTCTTAAAGTGGCTGTATCATATGTGTCTATTCGAAAATAGTCTTTTAGAATAAAAAAACTGATAACATTTATTTTAGCAAAAGAAATCATTATCGTCTGTTGCTTATGTGGCTAACTGTAGAAAACCGATAGCCCGATCGATCGAGTAGTTTTTAAATAATTCTATTACTATATCCCCTTTAAAATAACTTCATTCTCACATCACATTACATGTTCTTTGTTAATACTTAGAAGAGTTTTTTAGTCTCATTCTCTTTGTAAGGTCTCAAATTTTCATGTGTTTAAAATAAGTACATTGATCGTGTGCTAGCTCCTTTGAAAGGATATTCAGTTCTCTATTCAGTAATATAAATATTAACATAATAATTACGTTAACGTTTTAACAATTATGTTAATTTAAAATAATTATTATTTATATAGGGTGTCGAGAATAATTTTTTTCAATTAAATAATGCTGTCAGAAAATAGAAAAAAATGTTTGTTTAATAAATAAACATTGCTTTTCGCTGAAATTCAATGCTCAAGTCAGCTCCTGCCAGCCACTTGCCTCTTAACAAGGTTGAATATTTAATTTAAGCAAAAAGCAATCTTTATTTGTTAAATAACCATTTTTTTCTGTTTTTTGACAGCAGTAAAATATATTTTGAGTTAAATAAATTACATCCATTTTTTGTAAATTATTTTTGTTTAAAAAAATTTTTTTTGCCACCCTGTAGGTACAATTAATAATAATGTTTGTATTAGTGGATTAAGAATTGAATAACCTTTTCAATGAGCTAGCACACGACCCCTATTCTCAATTAAAAAAATAATCAATTATGTCATCACGCTCAGATGGATGACGTCACTAGTATATTATATATGCCAAAAATCACAATTTAAAAATTAACCTGTTTCCCGATTTTTTCTTAAATTTACCGGCTTACGAAGTAACGAGTTTATTTCTTTCATTTACACCATACTGTATATTAACATTGTGGAAACTTGTCAAAGTTAGTAAACAAAAAGAAAGATCGCCGATCCCGCATGGTGGTTAGAATTATTTATTTCAAGCTCATGAAAACTGATAACGGAACTTCAAAACGGAGCATGCTTGAAACTGCAATGTCTCAGGATCTACCAATTCTTTTTTTAATTTTGGGTAGTTAGTAAAAATAATAAATTTTAACATATTTTCACCCCTATGAAACCACTGAAAACCCCTAAACAATTTTTCTATTTTTACGTTTATGCAAAAGATAAAATTTTATTGAACTATATTTAGTAAGAAAACTGGTTTTTTATTATATTAATGCAATAAACTTTTTATTGCGCTCATATGTTATTCTATTACAATCTTTTGTTATCACGACAAACATAAACATTCAAACTGACGCCATAGCAGTCGCGTTGATTTGGAAATGGAAAAACGTCATTTAGAGAAAACGCGTTCAAAGTTTTTTAATTTCATTATGAAATGCTTCTGACAAAATGATGATCCTTTGCCCCAATGTATACTGACTGCCTGCAAAATCGCGATTTGTTCTCCTCATTTTTATTTTTCTCGGTTTCGAATTTTTTCCACCTTATTTGTAAGAATTGTTACAATTTGAAGAAAAAGAACATATCCACGGAAATATGGAATGATAATATTCCACTAGGGTAAGAGGTAACGTTGAAAAAAAAAACAAGATATTTTTCTATAAAAAAGTAGAAGAGGAAGCATTTTTTGTTAATTAAATTCAAAAAAATATGAGTTGAAGTAGAAGATCTAATGGCTAACCAACATGAAACAATCAAAAATTGTGGGGAATATATATGTTTAGAAACAACAATCAACAAGAGTGGGAGCACCGAAAAAAAAATAGAGCAAAGGACCGTGAAAGGAAAAAGGTTGATTGGATGCCTAAACCCGAAGCCATGGTCAAAAGAACTATCTAATCAAAGAAAACATCTTATCTTTAACTCCACATTTTAAAGTATGGCTCCCTAAATCCCTGAAACGACGCCTACTTGCATTGGAAATGGATTTCTGGAGAAGATCGCACAGAAAATCAAGGCTTGAAAAAATACAAAATGACCAAATCAGAAATATAAGTCAAGTCAACCATCATAGATGAAATTCAAAGGAGACAACTGATCTGGTTTAGTGATGTAGAAAGAATGAACGACGACAGGCTGCCAAAACAAATTTTAAAATGGACGCAAAGGGAAAGAAGGAAGAGAGAAAGACCGAAACAATCCTGTATAGGCGGCATTCAGAAGGCAGAAACTAATCTTCACCCTGGCGAATGGAACGACCGACAAAGCTAGAAACTGGGAACTGGAAGGCGAAGAACGCTATGATATGGTCTGCCAAACTTTGGGTCCAGGTGCCCTGGGTGCTAAATCGGTAGATCAAATTTTCAACAACTAAGTTTCATTACGTTGGTCGAAGGGATCCCTGAGGGATCCCTTTGTTGGTATTGAGCAGATACCTCCGTCATGCATTTTTCGAATATAATATCGTTATTCATTACAATGTTTTATTAGTAATTTCTTTTTTCTTTTCAGGAAAGATGCTTAGTTGACTTTTATGTTGAAGTCTTTTGCGAGATTTTACAATCCCAATATAAACTGACCTATTAAACTCGTTTTAACTAGACTACACTGTAAGTTCTCAAACCAAAAGTAATTTATTCCTCCATAAAATGGGTTCAAAAACTACTTTCAAGCTGCAAAATATGCATAAAAACTCGAAGCATTCAAAGCGTTCCGTTAAAATTTGAACGTGCAATTTTTCCTATTACCTGCGAAAGCTTTCAAACGGACGAACTCTTTCACAAAGAACAAAAAGTGCAGTTTTTTCTTAACGCTAAAACGGAACGCTTGGATTAGCGAAAACTGAAAATAAAATTGGAAAAGCGGAAAAGGTGATTTACCTAGTGATAAAAAATCTTTAAATTCATTAAGTGCTTGATGTAACTTTTTCTTAATGTTAAACAAATTAAGTAGAGGATGGAAAGCAAATTGGTACTTTATCATATTATTTTGAAGATAAAACGGGTTGTTGATGAAAAATCATTGTACCAGCAAATTCTCAGTGCTTGTTAAGTTGTATATAAAATCAATTTAGTATCTGTAAAGGGTCGTTAGTGACATATGCAACAACTTGGCTTATTATACGTACGGATCTTGGTTTAAAAGCATACAAAATTCAATTAGTGCAAGATCTAAAGCCGACCGACCTTCCGAGTCGTCACCGTTTCAGTCGATGGACTCTTGATTAGCTTTCAGAAGATCTATTGATTTCGAAAAAAAAAAAAAGTTTTTAGATGAGGCCCATTTTTTGGGTTAATGGGTACGCGAATAAACAAAATGCCCGTATTTGGGGTGATGAGCATGAGCAACCAAACAAAAGAGTTTCAAGAGTTACATTCAGAAAAAACAACTGTTTGGTGTAGTTTATTGGTCGGTGGAATCGTTGGTCCATATTTCTTTAAAACAGAGGCCGGTCAGAATGTTGCTGTGAATGGAGATCGTTATCGCGCCATGATAACGGACTATTTGGTACCTGAAGTTGAAGCTCGCGGTCTCGGCGACATTTGGTTCTAACAAAATGGCGCCACTTGCCATACAGCCAGTGAAAGCATGGCTTTACTGCAAGAACGATTCGGTAAACAAATTATTTCACGATTCGGACCAGTTAATTGGCCGCCTATATCCTGTGACATCACACCTCTAGACATTTTCTTTTGGGGCTACTTAAAGTCCAAAGTTTACATGAATAAACCAGCTAGAATTGAGGCATTGGAAGCCCATATTACTCAAGTCACTGGTCAAATACCAATCAAAATGCTTGAACGAGGCATCGAGAATTGTAAAGGATGGTTCTTTTGTATGATAATAAATATTTTCAAATAAAATTGATTTTTCTCATGGTTTTTCTTTTTGAAAAAAATACCTCTGAATAAATACCCATTCAGAGCTAACGTAGGTATAATGTATCCGTGTGTGGTACCAACAATTTTGATTAATTCTCGCACATTTACATTCACTCCCTAGTCGCGCCTAAAGAAGTATAACTTAAAAAAAACAATTTGCTTACACTACATATATTCGTATGCGGAATAAAAAATTGCACCTAGGTTGCAATTCAAAAAAATGCAAAAAATGCGCTACATAGTCAGTTGCGTACAGTTTGTAGCGTATCCGTTTTTACAGTATAGTAAAATTAAATACCCACCTTAATTAGGCATAGTATTTTAGTGCTCGTTGTACACACTTGTTCTTAATCCAGTAAAGTTTTCCAGTTTTTGTGCCGAATTTGTATGTCATTGTGGTAAGATTTTTTTTATTTTCTACTGTATTTCAACAGTAAGTAATAAAGTAAGACTTTTCCTTTTAAAAGAGTTCTTTTGGTACGGCGCAATTCAGAGCGGTTTGATTTTTAGAGCCTCAGGGATCCGGCAGCCTGCGGGGTCTTTAGAAATTAGTCGCCTAAGTTTGAGCTTGTGCTTTCTTAATGGCACATCCCCCTAGACTATTTAAGACATTTTTACACCTCAGTCACCCCCATTGTGACCTCTTTTTAAACTTACACAAATTCCAACAGCTACCAATATGTCAAATAAATTCGATAACTTTAAATCAACACCAAATTGCTTTTTTAAATCTTAGGTCTTTTGACAATAAGATTTGATTACTGACTTTAGTTTTCGAATACAAACATTTGTGTAATATGGTTTACCTAATTACCTCCACTGACAATGTGAATACATTTTTAACTACTATTTTAAATTATTATTTTTCACAATGGAGTGAGTGTTGTTACATCATTTCTTATTTTAACTCTCTGTACACCATAGTCTTTAAATTTGAAAGGTTAATTTTTCAACTTACTGTGGAACTGTCACTTCTGTCATGTCATCGTTCAGGAGTCTTTACCTATTTCATTGTCACTTGCTGCCATACTGTCACCATGTGAACAAGTAAAACCATAGGTCAGATGTTACCTGGGGTATTAATAAATATTTTAAACATTCATGCTTAAGATAGCATTTTTAACCGATGTTTCATTGACGGATTACTTGTAAAGGGCTTTGACCCACTTATTTTTTAAAACTATATCTTGCTGGTTAGCATGTAAACTTCACGCGAGTATAAGCTTCAACTTTTCTTAATTGTATTTATCTTATAATCTTATAATCTCTTATAATCTTATTTGCATTATTTTACCAAGTTATATTCATTTTAGGTAAGCACTAATGATGATTGGTCAACAAATCGAAAACTAGTTCTGTGATGTAGTCCCTTTAAGGGATTTTAAATATATACCTTTTATAAAGGATTTTATTGTTCTTTGTATTATATGGTATACAGCCAACTACAGGAAAACTTTTTCCTTGTGGATTTTCAGAGCCATTCAAATTTCTAAGTAAAATAATAATTTTACGTTTTAACAGATAGTTTTGTCAGGACTTGTGTAGAGCAGACCCACCCCGACAATAATGGTCGGGGAATTTTGTCATGTCAGGAGGTTTTGTCAGGGCGTGTGAAGACGGTTTTAATGTCAATGTAATTTAAAAGTAATAAAAACTATATTTCTCCTTCAGCTCATTAGAGCTAAATTGGACCTGTGGTAGACACATTTCATACTAAAGTGATTATTTCACTTTCAAAGTTTTCAGTGCGTTGTCGGTGAGTCGTTCAGCCGTTCACATTTTATAGAGGACGAAATGTTCTAAAGCTGCGCCATTTTCAGTATCAACGTAATTAGGTTATTATATCAAATTATCTAATTAACTTTATATCAAATTTAAACTCCCAAACCGAGCCGTGAACACTTATAAATTTTTAGTAGATTTAACGGACCTAAAATATTTTACATATTAAATGAGTAGAAAAAGTTTATTATATTGCATTCACTGAAGGTTTTCACCTCCGATTTCGTTGAACCTCCATCGATTTTCATAAAAATTGGTGAGTAATTAGAGAATACCTCAAGGAACAAAGGTGACATGATGCCAACTTGCGGTTTTACCCTGGGGTGGATGCCACCCCTTCTCGGGGATGAAAATAATTTTATTAAAAATAATACCATAGGTCTATAGAGGGACAAATTATAAGCAAAATTTGTTATATAAAGTTATTAAAATAAATCAACACTTTTTGAGTTATTAAAGACCAAAGATTTTATTTTTTCGTAAAAAAATGCATGTTTTAAATCGGTTTTTACGCATAAATAAAAAACTATAAGCTTTTACAAAAAAGTTATTATTACTGATATTGAAGATAATAAAAAATTGAATACATTCCTCATATAAAGAACTAAACTAATGTTAGTTCAAAGTGAGTTATTGGTAATTTAATGTGTATTTTTTTCGACGAGTACTCAAATCTAAGTATTCAAGCTTAAATAACGGGAAAACGATGCAATATATAAAATATTCCTATTAAACATTTGCCAAATTACTTCAAAATACCTATCAAATGAGCTTCATAACAAGGTAATAGCGTCAAAATTAAGCAAGTTATAATAAAAATAAAATAACCGTTTTGAATTTTTTAGGAAAAAGTGAAAAATAAAACATCATACGCCATTTCCACAAAAATTAAAAATTTATAGTAATCCTTGCAAAAACTTCTTTATATTAGCATAAGTAATGTGCTCCATAATTTTGACCGGTTTAGAATGCATATTTGAAAAAAAAAACGATATAATTTAAAAAAATCGTAATTTTTAAAATTATTGTAATTCTGATATTCTTTTCATAATAACTCAAAAAATACTCAATATACGTAAAAAATTACATATAACCAAATTTTAGATTTTTTTGTGTCAAATATTTTTCCTGTTTTACTATTTCTATAAGGTAAAAAATAACCGAGATAAAAACGTTTAAATCTGAAATTTTCTTGTGGGAACCATGCAACCGGGGTCATTTAACCTTTTATTTTAAAAAAAGTAAGGTGTTTAAAAGATTAAGTTCAACGTGCTTAAAGAGCACTTAGAATTAACTTTCAAACAGTTTTTAGGTGAATCTGATATCGTAAACACGAACGAAGTTATTAAAAAAAAACCATAACGTTTTTTGGAAAAATTTTTAAAAGATAAATTTTGAAAAAAATTTTGTAGCATAAATTTTAACGCTATCAACATATTCGGCGGCTCATTTAATAGATATTTTTAAGTACTTTGACAAATGTTTTATAAGTTTATGTTATAAAATGCATAAATTTCCCGTTATTTCAACTTGAATACTTAGAGTTTTTTACTTGCCTAAAAAAATATACATTCAATTACCTATAACTCACTTTTAGTTAATACTAAAAGGTTTTTGTAGTAAGAAATTTATTTCACTTTCTATTAGCTTCAATTTAAATAATTATAACTTTTTTGTAAAAACTTACACTTTTTGAGTTATTGATGAAAAATTGGTTAAACACATGCATTTTTCTCAAGAAAAATTAAAATTTTTGATCTTTAATAACTCAAAAAGTTTTGATTTATTTTAATAACTTTATATAACAAATTTTGCTTGAAATTTGTCCCTCTACCGAGTTATGGGGTTATTTTTAATAAAATAATTTTCACCCCGGAGAAGGGGTGGCATCCACCCCCAGGGTAAAAGCGCAAGTTGGCACCATGTCACCTTTGTTCCTTGAGATATCCTCTAACCACTCACCAATTTTCATGCAAATCGATGGAGGTTCAACGAAATCGGAGGTAATAGCTCATATCCACCTTCAGTGACTCCACTATTAGTCAGTAATTTCATTTTATTAGTCACTAAATATTATAAAGTAAGTATTTTATCGTTATCGAAAAAATACTCAAAAATGTGAAAAAAATGGTGTATATAGGTATGAAGTTTGTGGACCCAGTACAAACATACTAACTAATGAAGAGTAGGTCGTCGTAAGTAAGTCGTCGAATTCCAAATCGAATATTTCAACGTGAAATAACTAAAAAAAACTCATTATTTTTTAAGTGTTTAAAGAAAGCTTTATTTTTATTTTTTAAAAAGTTTCTAGGATCAAAAGTAAGCAAGTAACGCTCAAAATAAAGTTAATACCTTTTTTTTGGTAAAAAAAAACGTAAAAATCACCCTTTAATTAGCATCTTAAATAAAATGTATCTTCAGAGAGACAGTAAACTGAAAATATACCACATCAATAGCTCTTGAGTTCAACTTTTAAATGGTGTCTAAGTGGTCAGAATCAGACATACACATGGCTCAGTATAGCCGAAAAGCTGAAAAATTGAACTTAAAAAAATTTAGTTTTTCTACAATACTCATAATTTTCACCTACAAGTTGCCAATAACTGAGAGTTTGTAGGAGGATTTCAGACACTTCTAATGGTGTATACCTCATATCTGGGAAAATTCGAATTTTTAAGTTATATGCCTCATAAGTATGATCAAATCCATTTCCTGTAGGAAAAACGGGTTTTCAAGCTCATTAAATCCTTTAATACCTTCAGATATCATAGTGCGTCAGACACTAAATACCTTTCAAACGCATGTTTAATGATCAAAATCGGTTAAATCGTTTAGAAGTTATCGAGCCCCAAATGTATAATCCATGTAACCATTATCGCCGAAATGATCCAGTGGTTACCACCCATTTGAGTTTTGGTTGAAGTTTTGTTTCGTATCATATTGAAATTTGACACGAATAAACGCCAATTTATATATAAACAAATATATGAGCGTTAAAAATTTGAAATTTTATTGTTTATTTATGAAGCATAACGTAAACAATTAACGTAAAAAGTGAAATTATGTATAGTTCATATCATTAGCTACAATCCGTAAAAGTTTCAAGTTTCTACATTGTAAAAAACAAGAAAATTTGAGCATTTTCTATTAAAATCGTTTATTTTTTATTTAAACAATTAATATCTAAACATAAATTTTTTTTATTGACTATTCGTGTATTGTTCCCGCGAATGCATATATCTGCAAATTTTCATTCATGTGCATTGAAGAAAAGTCAGTCAAATTAACGTCTAAAGATTTGATGCAAACTATTGAAGTAAAGAAAGGCGTTTAAAAAATCGCTAAATCGTGGCCTTTGCATCACTTACAGCAACATACATTTATTTTTTTCATAATTATCTTAAAATCAGAGCTAGGTTATGGAAAATTATATCAAAACAATTGTCAGTTAATGTCAAATAGATTTTGTAAGCCTACTACCGTTTGTCGAGATAAAATTATCAATGGGAATGAGTGGAGATACAGTGATAGATGAGAACATTTTTGTTCAATCATCAATAGATTTTTGAATTCTGGAAAATCCAATTCGGAAATCGCGAATATGCTTAAATTGTCACAGAATAGTGTAAGAAATATAGTTAGCAGATACAAAACCTCAATTTTTGGTATTACCAAACCTATAAATTCACGAAAGAGTAAAATCAACGAAGCAGATCGAAGGGAATTAAGACGCATTATACTAAAAAAAAAAAAAACGACGCGCAACTTATCTAGATATAAGTGTTTTTTGGAGTAACCTCGTTGGAAGACACGTTTCTAGATCAACATATTATCACCGAGAGGCCTACAAATTAAGATTTGCTTACTTACAAATTAATTGATAAAGCTGAAAAAATCAATATGAATTGTTTTTAAAAAATTTCATTTTATCTCAGACTAATGACAATCCAGTCTTAACATTACAACACAAGAAAAGTAGGTTAAAATGGTCAAAAGAGCATTGAGTTTGGACACATTCTAGGAGTGATGAATCCAGATTTGAAGTGTGTGCTGGAGTCGATTTGGAGACAGTAGGAGTCGAGTTATTCGCAGGAATAATAAAGATTTTCAGCCTTTACTCTCTTAACAGAAAAGTCAAATTTCCTACCTTTATCGTGGTCTGGTTGGTTAACCAACAACCTATAACACAAATCACCAACTTTTGTTATTTGGGTGCAAACTTAAATGAACAGTGGGACCAATCGACGGAAATTAAGATAAGGATCGAGAAGGCAAGATCAGCTTTCGTCAAAATGAAAAAAATCTTTAACAGCCACGATATAAAATTGGAAATTAAAGTTTGTTTACTAAAATGCTACGTATTCTCCGTTCTTTTATATGACGTGGAGTCATGGACCTTAACTGAAGCATCACTGAAGAGACTCGAAGCATTTGGTGCTATAGACGCATGTTGAGGATTTCCTGGATAGACAGAGTTACCAACGAAGAAGTTCTACATAGAATGGGTAAAGAGCGCTAACTAGTCGTAACCATAAAACGTCGCAAACTGGAATACCTGGGCCATATAATGCGCAATGAACAACGATATGACCTACCTGGGACCATACTTCAAGGTAAAGTGCATGGGAAAAGAGGTCCAGGACGAAGGAGAATATCCTGGCTGCATAACCTGCGAAAATGGTTTAACTTAACCACTACCGGACTTTTCAGGGCAGCAGTCAACAAAGTCAGAATAGTCATGTTAGTGTCCAACATCCGTAACGGATAGGCACCATAAGAAGAAGATCGTGGTCTGGGGCAGCATGTCGGCGAAATGTGTGAAAAAGTTGCATTTTATCGATAGAATTTTAAATACGCGCAAATAATATTTGAAGGTTTTAAATAATCTCTTACCGATTTTGGAACAAAGCCATTTAATCAAGTTAAAATTAGAAAAAAAATTTGTCTTCCAACGGGATGGCGTATGTTGCCATACCTCAAAAGAGTTTAAACTGGAGTGGAGATCATGATATACTACTTCTGGAATACGTTTCTAACAGTCCTGACTTGTCCCTGAGAGAAACTTTCGCGCCTCTTTGTGACGCGAAATAAAAAAACATTGGGGAAACATCCTGCTAGATCCGTCAAAGAATTGAAGCAAAACTTACAAAAAATATTGGAATCCTTTAAACCGGAGTGTTGCCAGAACTTTGTAAAAACTATGACTCGAAGAACTTTGAATCTAATTAAAAATAAAAGGGATGCCACTCAGTTGTAAACTTTCACATTTGTGTTGTTAAAATTAGATATTGTTTACGTTGATTTTAATTTGTTGTTATTCTGTTTAACTAATCGTTGTTATTAATGTAAGACATATTTTGTATACTTGTGGGAATCCACAAATTATCGGTGAATTAAAACTTTTAAAGTTTAGGTATGCTTGACTTTTGTTTTTGTTCTGTAAAATTGAATTTCCTTTTCAATCTGCATTGGGCCAACTGATATGGGAAGGGGCTCGTATAATTTAGATATGTAACAGTCAAGCTTAAATTCCTAAAAATACCATAAATATAACATAAAATATGATAATATAAACATGCAAAAATCTGTGGCAAATGGACTAGTTTCCATGCCAAACATCACCATCATTATCATCATCATTAATAATTATTCCACGGTTTATACCAATAAATTATTTTATCATTATAACTGTCAATAATATAGCTATATACTAAATTAAAGTAGAAATATAATCTGATCTTCATTCAGCATTAATCCGTTCCCATACGACCAATTACTTTATCTCCAAAAGAGATTTTATGATTCAATTACAAAAGAAGATCCTACCTGTCATTACATTTAATTACTAAATATATTACTCCCTTTATTACATACATACGTCTCTGGTAATAGCTTACTAATACTTTGCATAAAGAGACATTAAGGGACTAATTAATTTATCAGGTACCGCGTGATTACCGCCAAGCTGGAATTACAGACGCCTGTATTTGTAAAGATAATAACCCTTAATACTGGCATAAACGTTATGACGATTACGTATATGACAAGCAAGTTACAGAGGAATTACTATAAGTCTTCCATCATAATTATCAATAACGTTTAGTTTTTAAAACTCTGAAAAATAATTTATTTAGAACGTTGTTCATCATCATCATCACAGCCGTTCAATCCTAGTGGATTATGGCAATACCGATGCATATAGTAATCCCTTTTTCCAGGAGAATTATTCCTGTTTGGTTTATTTCTTATGGTAGGGGAACCCCAAGCGGAGATTTTTGCAGTAACTCTTGCGCGTCAGATTATCATATGGGGAGAACCCTGGTACCCTGTAGATGTACCTCTACCATTTATTGGCTCTAAACACAGGGGAGTTCGTTAAGGGGGGGGGGGCGAAAAAATCTATCCTTAGAAAAACTTGAAATCGTCAGATTAAGATAAGGTAAGTTAAGTACATGCAAAACAGTGTGTATTTCAAAAATCTGACGATTTGGGCGCGGCGTAAGGAAATGGGTGAGTCACACAGTTTCACAAGAAAAAAGCGAATATTTCGCGAAATGAACGATAGATCTAAAAACTAAAAAATATGTGCTCAATATTTGTCAAAAATCTATCGAATGATACCAAACACGACTGCCCACGGAGAGGGGTGGGGGGTAAATTTAAAATTTTAAATACGAATCCCGCGATATTTCGCGAAATGAACATCAGATCGAAAAACTGAAAAATACACTTATTCAATATATTTCAAAAATCAATCGAATGGCACCAAACACGACACCCCGCGGAGTTGGGGGGGGGGTTACTTTAAATAGGAGCTCCCATTTTTTATTGCAAATTCGAATTTCTTACGTAAAAATAAGTATCTTTTATTTGAATCATTTTTTCGAATTATGGATAGATGGCGCTATAATCGGAAAAAACGATTGTTGGAAATGGAAAATTAAATTAAAAATGGAAAGTCCCCACTAAAGTGGAATACTTTACTTGACTTTTTTTGGTTTTAGAACCTACTCTTCACAACCCAATAGGTCCCCAAAGCGCTCGAGTGACTGCACATTTAGCATACTTTCCTCCCCTACTATTATAGATCTGTATGTGTCTTTGCAGCGTTGGTTATGTATTTCCAATATTTTCTGTTTCTGCATCTTCTCTTCCAGTCTTTTATTTTCATTATTTTTATGTCTTGCTCTACCTGATTCCACCGTCTTATCCTCGCTTTCCTTTTTTTCTTGATCCCATCAGTGTCCAGTTCGTGATTCTGTTTATCATTCCTGTGGGTGCTCTACTCATTATGTGGACTGTCCATTCTAGTCGTCTTGCATTTATGTATCTTGCTATGTTCTCACCTCCCATTTCTTGTTGAATTTCTTTAATGGTCTTCATTTTGGTTTCTCCGTCGCTTGTTGTTTTTGGTCCCAATATTGATCTCATTATTTTTCTTTCTACTATTCTTACATCTTTTTCATATTTTTTTTGTCAGTGTCGTGGTTTCCATTGTATACGTGATAACTGGTCTGATCATCAGAGTCTTACATTTTGATTTTTATTTGTCTGCTGATGTTTTTGGATCTGAGTAGTTGCGTAATCCAAGCTTGATTACTCTTCTTGATTCTTTTATGTATTCTGTCTTTGCTGATTTTTCCTATTGGTACTCCTAGATAGTTGAACTTGGTTGTTTCTTCAAATTTATATATTATTTTCCCGTTATTATTAGCCTCCTTCTAGCTTCCCGGTTGAATTTCATGTATTTAGTTTTATTTTCATCAATGACTAATCCCAACTTTTCTGCTTCTACGTCCAGCTTGTTTATGGTTTTTATTTAGTGTTCTCTTTTCTCTGCTACATCTGTTAAATCATCCGCATAAGCGATAATTTGTGTTCCATTCAGTATTATACATTTTCCGTTTAGTTTTGCTTCTCTCCAAACGTGCTCCAAAACTTGGTTAAGTATGTTGGGAGAGATTGGATCTCCTTGCTTCACACCTCTAATGATATTAACTTCGTCTGATATTGTTCCCTGAATTTGATTTTTGCTTTGGAGTTCTGCAGGCACATCTGCTGTAGTTTTATCAGTTTGTTTGGGATTCCTATCTTCTTTAATGCTCTTCCCATTTTGGTTATATTTATGGAGTGAAAGGTACTTCTGAAATTAATAAAGGTTATGTGTAGGTTCTCATTACATTCACTGTATTTCTGTATTATTTGTTCTACTGTGTGTATTGCGTTTACCGTTGATCTTCTTGGACGGATTTCGCTCTGATAACTTTCTATAATACTCTCTGCTTTTAGTTGATGGTTTAATAGATTGGCTACGATCTTGTAAGCTGTATTAAAGCAAGTAATAGCTCTGTAGTTGGAACATTTCGTTTTGTCCCCTTTTTTGTGTATTGGCGTGATTATCCCTGTCGTCCATTCTTCTGGAATCTCCTCCTTGTCCAATATTTATTTCACTAGTTCCTGTAATATTGTTTATGCATAATTTATGAGGTACCGGGTGATTAGTGGTAGACTGGAATTACAGACGTCTGTATTTGTAAAGATAATAACCATTTAATACTTATACATACGTTACTAATTTTTAAAAACTAAATAAGCTGCACGTAATAGGGAATGTTCAGTTTTGTTTAAACGTGAGATTTCCAAAATTTCACGCCTCAAAAACTCATAATAACTTAGAAGTACAAATTTAAAATCTTCTGTGTATTTAAACCATTTCAAACGACCCAAAAAGCGCGCGAACACTTATGTAATTGTAACAATATAATATATATTTTAACAAAAACACTCAAATATTAGTCAGAAATAGCAACTATCAAAATATTTATGAAACTGAGTGTCATAACGAATACCAAACCTAATGAATTAATGGCGTGGATATCAAATACTATAATTATATGACGCCACGACCAATGAGGGTGCGTTTTGGGCTGGTTATAATTTGAATTTTCTCTCGATTTTAATAGTCTTTAGTGGCCAAACGAAAGACAAAAAACACTTTTTTTTCTTTGATATATGTTTTAAATTATGTTCTGTTGTGATTTATAGCATTTTTTTCAAATTTAAAATTTTATGCAAGTTCTCTATTATGTTTTAAATACATACAAAAACATTTTGATAAAAATTATGTTTATAGTAATTTAAAATTTTTAAAATTCACTTAGCAACATAAACTACTGCGTGTGCAGTGAACGTCCAATATGAGTGCTATATCTCTCTCTAACTTGAGGCTTCGATTACCTACTGTTCTTTTCTACTGATCAACGTTGTCATGCTTTATAAAGTACTTTAACAAGTTCGTTATTCTATGACTACTTGACTGTATGTCAATTACTAATTTAGAAGTTGACGAATTATCTATAATCAAAACCTGGCAACAGTGTTATAGTTAAAACTCAATTGTCATATCTCAGAATTTGGTGCCTAGAATTTTGGTATTAAGTATAAATAAACTGCGCGTCATAGAAAACGGGCACCCTAAAAAATGAGTCATTTTTGATGTTGATGGTCTCCTAAATCTGTTGTCCGATTTAAATGATTTTTTGAATATGTTATAGCCCTATTCTTTGTCAATATCCCTGTAATAATATTTTTGCTAAACAGGTAAATTTTCATTGTATACCGGGTGTATGAATCAAACTGTGTTTTTTTCTCAAAGTTCGCAACACCCTGTGGACTATTCTAGCATTTATAAAGTACTGAAATTAAAACCCAACTATAGCCTCAGATTTTTTTAACATTCTGTTTTTTGATTCATTCACTTTTGTTGGATAATACAAAAGTTATGTACTTTAACAACTAGCCATGTTCTTCATCAGTACAGGGTGTTATAAGTCTAATAGGTTTTAGGGACTAAATAAGTTCGACAAACTTTAAGGGGTAATTCTGCATTAAAAATAATGACAGTTTGCTTTATAATCATATATCCGCAAAAGCTTCGTTTCCGAGATACGGGATGTTAGATTTTTTCCTTACAAACTGATGATTTATTTATTGCTTTAAAACCGGTTGAAATATGCAATTGAAATTTGGTAGGTTTTAAGACATGGTTATTGCGCATTTTTTGACATTCAACTAAGAATTTTATATTCACTATTGGAGCGCATACGGGTAATAGGACCGATCATATTATTCGTATGCACGCCAATGGTGAATAAAAAATTCTTAATTGTATGTCAAAAAATGTTCAAAAATTACGTCTTAAAACCCATCAAATTTCATTTGCATATCTCAACCAGTTTTAGGGCAATAAATAAATCGTCAGTTTGTAAGAAAAAATTCAACATCCTGTATGTCGGAAACGAAACATTTGCGGACATATGTTTATAAAGCAACCGGTCATTATGTCTTCATGCACATTTACCCCATAAAGTTTGTCGTACTTCTTTAGAAACACCCTGTACTGATAAAGAGTATGCCTAGTTTCTAAAGTACATAACTTTGGTATTATCCAACATAAGCAAATAAATCAAAAAACAGAATATTAAGAAAACCTGAGGCTATAGTTGGGTTTTAATTTCAGTATTTTATAAATGCTAGAATATTCCACAGGGTGTTGCGAACTTTGAGAAAAAAACACAGTTTGATTCGTACACCCAGTATACAATGAAAATTTACCTGTTTTGCAAAATTATTACTACAGGGATATTGACAAAGAATAGGGCTATAACATATTCAAAAAATCACTTAAATCGGACAACAGGTTTAGGAGATACGCGACATCAAAAATGACCCATTTTTTAGGGTGCCCGTTTTCTATGACGCGCAGTGTATAAGATACGTAATGGGTGGAACTCTATATTTGACTCAAATTTCAGCGTCACCTGCTTGAGTGGTGGCAATACTCCCGCTGTACCCTGCTAGATAACAGACCCATCTCTGGCGAAAAAATTTTGTGGGAATGTATGAAGTTTGTTCTTCTAACTCATCTTCTATACAACTGTTAAGGTTATTCATCTATCACTATATATCACAGATTGTCATGATGTAGTATCCACTGTTATTTTTTAATGAGTTCTAAGTTGCGACATCTTCCTATATTCTAGTCATTTTTTTATATCATTTTGGAAGTAAAAGTTTGCCTTTCATGTAAATCATTTTCAATTTAACTAATAAACTTTTTCCATCACTGCTGATCTAGTGTACATAATCAATATTACTTAAAATTTATCGTCAGAAATGTTTCATTTAAAAGAAACCCCCAACGTAATTAACGGTTTATTTAACTATTTTTCAAGCTCGGTGGGAAATGCAATATCATTCAAGTTTAAAAGTGGTTTTGTTTGTAATTTAAAGTTAACTCCCGGGTTGCTGAACTGTAATAAGTTTTTTCTCGTGTTTTAACTCTGTTTATTGAACTTGTGCAATGTGTATTCAGTCTCAATGTTGTCACCGACTTAAATTTTACTGCAACTACCGTCGAACCTGCTTATTAGAATACCGGTTACAGGAATATCGTGCTTTAAGGAATAGAAATTTGAAGTCTCGAAACGTTTCTACTAGCCGCTAATGATCGGTTATTAGAATATCCCAGTTAAAGGAATAATTTTGATGGGCACGAAGGCTATTTCAATAAGCGGGTTCGACTGTAATTATAAAAATGACAAGAATGACAAAGGACGGCAAAGAAAAAAAAAATAAACCAAAAACTGGTAGTATAACAAGGTTTTCAAATTGTTTTCTTGTGGAATGTCTAATGTAAGTATTATGTACGCTAACCTGCAAAAAATTCCACCCCTAAAAATTTTTAATTAAGTTTGACAATTTATATCTTTATTATTTGTATTACGATTTTCAAGATTCTTACATCAGTTTGTAGATACGTGTATTGATATCGTTTGTTATTATTTATTCCGGTAACAAAAAAATTTTGGTTACATGGCATTATACGGGGCTTAATGGAAGTGTTGTATTTTTTCCCAACTTTAAAAAATTCTCTGAAAAAATTGAATAGCTGATTTTGTTTCATAGTCCTTTCATATTATCTCCCAGGCATCACTAAGATTTAGTTTTTGGAATTATCCGAACATCTCTCTTCTTGTTAGAGCTGCGCAATTTTTTGTAAATAAAACACTGATTTATTCATAAACATAAATACCTGAAATAGAGGCTGGATTGATAAAATTAAAATGGCCCGCATGCATCCCAAATCTCAATCCTATCGAGCATTTATGGGATGCTAGGGATCTGTCATCCTAGGACTCAAGCAAATTGGGTAGAGTCATGGTC
Organism: Diabrotica virgifera virgifera; assembly: GCF_917563875.1. NCBI lineage: Eukaryota > Metazoa > Arthropoda > Insecta > Coleoptera > Chrysomelidae > Diabrotica > Diabrotica virgifera. The sequence continues at coordinate 126,708,292 of NC_065443.1, forward strand.
CTGGTAGAGGAATATCGGGCTATTCCTCAGGCAAGAATAACACATCTTATTTATTCGATGCCAAACAGATTGCGAGCAGTCGTTGCTGCCAGAAGTGGACATACCTGCTATTGAATTGTTTTGTTTTGTTGTTAATTTTGTTTTGTGTTGTTAATATTAGTGCGCTTGATATTATTAATTAAATAAACCTTCAAAGCAGTGTTTTTATTTACAGCTTTTACATGAATAGAGATATTCATATAATTCAAAAAACAAAATCTTAGGGATGCGTCCGAGATAATAAGAAAGGAGTATGAAACAAAATCAGCCCTCCCATTTGTTCACAGAATTTTTTAAAATTAGGAGAAAATACGTTTCCGTTTAATTCAAAAATTGTAATAATTAAAGGAAAACACTCTGTTCAGATAAGTACCATAACACCTTAAAAGAGTTTTTTATTATTAAAAAAAATTGCTAATCTATCACATCTTCAAATAAGTACCACGACATCTTATAAGATATAAATGTCTATCATGCAGTATTAGTTTTTTAGTAAAAAATATTCTTATAATGAGCCACAGTGACCACAAAACCCTTTTCCTACAAAGTCCATTAAAAGTAATGGCCTCCATTAGCTTGAAAGCAATTCTCTTCCCAATCAAATTACACCTTTTACGTTTATTTCTGACAAAGTGAACGTAGGAATAAGATAAAATCAACTCAACCGTTAGCTCTATCTGATTTGTAGTATTTTTACGCGGATTTACAAAAGTTTTTTCTAGATAAGAGCGAAAATGTTAAGCAGCGCTTTGATGGTTGGTGGTTTTTAGACGATACGATGCATGAAAGTGAGTGTATTGATAGGACCTTTAAATCATACTGTCTGTTTTGCATCTATTTTATTAAATGCTTTTATTTAGTTCAATAGTTTGCATCAAATCTTTAGACGTTATAGACTAAGAGCCGCTATAGGTGAAAATTCTTAATCATTTTAGGCACGACGGGACCCTATAACTTAAAAAGTAGAACCTAAAAGAAAACGTTTGAGCAATGTGCCGTCACTTTTCAGTGGCACATGCGTCTACAGTGGCGCATCAAACTTTCCACTTATGGACGGGATACATAAATTAAAAAATACCCTCCCTCATTACCAGAATTTAATTTTTTTCATTTTTTTAAGTTTTATGTGATTAAGAGATAAGATTCATCGTAATTTTAACCCACCACCCCCTTCTTCCTGCCCCCACCATCAAAAAATTTATTTTTCGATTTTATTTTTTTTTGGTGGGATGCAATTAATTTTAAAATTTCAAAAAATTTACACGCATAGTTAAGGCTTTTATAAAACACTTCTATTTTTTATAGACCTGTAGGTTGAATGTACATAACCTCAAAAAAATTTTAAAATTTTTTTTTTGAAAAAAAGTATATAACTTTTTTTGGGGATAGCTGCAGATCTAATTTTTTCTTAGTCTTGTGTATTTTATCAAACACTATATTTCTAACTTTTTTCAGATTTTTCTGTAACGTTAGTCACCTTCAAAAATCCAAAAAACTGTTTTTAAGGGGGTTTTGGGGGGTTTGAACGTGTTTTTCTGATTTTTAAATATTCTAAAGAACTCAGTTACTTCAAGTTATATATAACCTATAAAAACAGAATTGATTTGATATATTATGAAGTCTATAAAATAGGGAAAATCCCCCAAAACCCCCCAAAAAACAGTTTTTCGGATTTTTGAAAGTGGGGAGACTTACGGAAAAATCTGAAAAAAATTAAAAATATAGTGTTTGATAAAACACACAAGATTAAGAAAAAATTAGACCTGCAGCTATTCCTCAAAAAAAGTTATACGCTTTTTTGAAAAAAAAAAAATTTCTTTTAATTTTTTGAGGTTATGTACACTCTACCTATGGGTCTATAAAAAATAGGCATGTTTTATAAAAGCCTCAACTATGCGTGTGAATTTTTTGAAATTTTAAAATTTATTGTATCCCACAAAAAAAAAAAATAAAAACGAAAAATGAAGTTTTTGATGGTGGGGGCAGGGGGAAGGGGGTGGTGGGTTAAAATCACGATGAATCCTATGTGTTAATCACATAGAACTTAAAAAAATTAAAAAAATTAATTCTGTTAGTAAGTTCTGTTAACTTTTAATTTATTTATCCCGTCCATAAGTGGAAAGTTTGATGCGCCACTGTCGACGCATGTGCCACTGAAAAGTGACGGCACAGTTTTCAAACGTTTTCTTTTAGGTTCTACTATTTAAGTTATAGGGTCCCATCGTGCCTAAAATGATTAAGAAATTTCACCTATAGCGGCTCTTAGTCTATTAATTTGACTGCCTTTTCTTCAATGCAAATGAATCAAAATTTTCAGACATATGTATTCGCGGGAACAATACACGAATAGTCAAATAAAAAAAATTTATGTTCATTAATTGTTTAAATAAAAAAAAAAAAGAATGTATGTGTACTTTGTACGCACGTAAGAAGTTATACTTCTATTATATGATTATATGATTATAAACGAAATTAATATACTTTTTATTTATATTTTATTTAAATATTAAACTAATTTATACTTACTACTTCTCAAACATTTTTATTAAAACAGTTCCAAAAATTAAAATAATAAAAGAATAAAACACACACAAACACATTAAAAATGCCACAAATGATTTCTGAACATTAATTGTCGGAAAATTTTTTAACTAAATACGTATTTTCTGAAAATAAAATTATATAATAAATATACTTACAATCATAAAATGTATAAAAAAAAATAAAAAAAATAAACGTTTCTATTGGGGTTGGAACCAACTTATCAGCGCGGTTGGTATTGGCGTTGTATTGGGGTTCATTCGCATTAAACGCTTCGCCACGGAGACAACGTGTCATTATGTGCGAAGATCGACTAACTAAGCGGATTAAACTTTTGACATTTTTGAATTACATAAATCAAGTTATTTTGATTTTGAATTGAAATGATTTAGAATTGAAAAAATACAACAAAACATAGAGTAAGAAAACAATATATTAGGTGAATATTGATAGAAATTTTGATGGTAATCAAATTATGTAAATAAAAGTATTACATACTATGTATTTTGGTAGGTTCAAATAGGTAGGTACCTATGATACATTTACAATTATTACGTACCTGTTGCTTTAAAAACTATTTAAAAGTCACTACAATTATAAACTTTTTTGTTTCTGTCCTCACAACAATAAAACTAATATATTATACATTTGTTTACCTTCATATTGAACAATTATTTATTATTGACAGATAATTTCAACACCCAATCAGAGCCCGTATAACGACTAATACCATACTGTCGGTGTGCGCATGCGCGCAGATCAATATAAATTCACCCTCAATCTCAATCGCGCCTAAAGAAGTATAACTTCAAAAAACGATTTTAATGGAAAATGTATTTGTGTTTTGCATGTACTTAACTTACCTTATCTTAATCTGACGATTTCGAGTTTTTCTAAGGATAGATTTGTTTTTCGCCCCCCCCCCCTTATCGAACTCCCCTGTGTTTAGAGGCAATATATGGTAGAGGTACATCTACAGGGTACCAGGGTTCTCCCCATATGATAATCTGACGCGCTCGAGTTACTGCAAAAATCCCCGCTTGGGCTCCCCTACCATAATATTTATATATAATTGATTACACCCAATAACATTATTTATTTTGTTATTGACATTTTAAAAATAGTCATAAATTAGTTTACTGTACTATACTAAATACTGATTAAAAAACTAACAAAATATTAAATAAATTAAATAGTAAGGTTCCGAAAGTGTTTTATTGTGGCATATCTATCATAGTTACTTACTTTCCGTGTCCGGAACACCAACAACTTTAAATTCTGTATTTCCAATGGTTAGCCACATAAATGGCCATGTCATTAATTTGCTAAATTAATTCTTAAGTGTATGATAGTATATGTCGCCTGAGCAGTTCTTCTCTATAATATTAACCCTACATTAGGCGCGCGGTTATTGCTGACGAGCTTAGTCGCGCGGTCTACGATTGTAGACCAATATTTGGTCGTATAATACCGGATTTTGACAAAATTAATAAATTAATGGTTAATAACATGTTTATTTATATCCGTATTTTGATATTAGATATGTTTGGTTCCTTGGCTTTTCTCATTTTGACAGTGGTAAAATTAAAAACGAAGTCATGATTTTTTAGGTCTTTATTCGCAAGTAAATGAAAATGGTCACAAAAATAAGCTCAATTTAGTAAAAAACACAAATATTTTTTATCTTTGAACTTATATAATGACCAATAGGGATGAATAATAAAGAATAGAACTAAAAAGTAAAAAAAGAAGAAAACTATTAAATGGTCAAGGTGGCACAATTTTAGTCCGTCAAACATTCAGTGCAAATATCCTTGAGATGATCCTTGCATGCAAATTTGTCACATCTTTGGCATGCCCTTCTTGTTGACATATTGCAAATTCGTACACAAATACAACATCGTCCCACGTAATTTGTTGGAGTATTAGGGGGAGGGGGTACGACTTCTTGAACTCCAAGCAGTACACGAGCTCGTCGTCTAAGTTCTCCTAGCAGGGAAGGTATAGTTGATCCATATTCAATTTGCGTTTTGATTAGTTCCCATGCTAAATTTTCAATGAAGTCGCTTCTTGAAACTTTTTCATTTATGTTATTAGCTTTATATACACCGCAGGCTACATATTAGCTTTATATATGTATACAACTAAAAACTGGAACGCGTTTAGTCGCGCGGTCTATGGTTGTAGACCAGTGCACTTTGAATAATGGTAAAAAAATAATTCAAATAGATCGGCGGCGTTTAGAAAACTGAAGAGTAAGTTGGAAGTATTAGTGACAGCTCCTAAGCGGGATGGGGACGTATGTGCAGTTTTCTGCAATTGGCGACCACTTAAATGAGAGTGGTCTACGATTGTAGACTCCGCGACTAACGGAGGGTTAAAGAGATCACTTTATAACTTTTCCTCTTTTCTAGATTTAATATTAGTTTTTATTGTAGTGTATAGTATATACATTATTATAATCACTGAATACATAGTTAGTGAAAAAATTATCATATTAATTAACTGAATTAATAATTTAAGCGATTACACAAGTAACAGCTATCCAAGAATATTCAAAAGCCACCTCTCAGTTAATGAGAACAATGTCAGTGTCAAGTAATATTTACATATCCATACCAGTTAGAATTTTGCTACACGTAATTTGCCGTGTAAAGAAAGACAGAGTAGGGATAGCCGTAAGATATTTGCGCCTATGCTCTTAAGTATTTATGTAATACACCCCATCAAACAATACTATTTTGATCAAAAGTTTCATTTCATTCAGTGCTTTATATTCCCGGTTTTCCCCGAAATATAAAATCTTTTAAACTTGAAAGTTCAAGAAATCGTGTCAACAATATTTCGCAACAAGAAATCAATCACGGAAGCCTAAGAAGCTTTCTCAATAAGCATTTGTTTTCATTTAGTTCTCCGAGAAATATATTGTGAGTAGCGGTATACACCTGGTGTCTCTTCGTAGAGAACTCCAAACTCATTAATTATCGAAAACAAGTAATCAATCGTGACTGAATCTGGATAATCAAGGAATTAAGTATTGCTTTGTGATATCTTTATACAGAGTGGGTTGTTTGGTGAAATATATGTAGACGAATTAATATTTGCTGCTCAAGACGTACAGCTAAAAATTTGTCATTGGATAATAAACTTTGATACATCGAAGGAGCAGAGATAAAGGAAACATTAAAACATAAAAAATTCCCCCAAGAGGATAGAATATCTAATGACTTCCTAAAGTTCGGAGGACAAGATCTGTCCAAACAAAACCAACTGATGCAGAAATTGTCTGTAACACCACATTTCAAATGCTTCGAGTCTTCCCAGTGATGTTTCAGATAATGTTCATGACTTCACTCCATATAAGAACGAAGAATATGTAGCATTTTAACTTTATATTGTTACAGATGGATACGGACACGTGGCTCGGCAAAACAACGACATCGGCAGGTGGACGAGAAATATTGTACATGTAGGTACATTGGAGCAGTGACGGTTTCTCTATAAGTGCACATGTGCACGTGAACCCCCAAAATTATTTTCACACCAACATTCATATATTATGTAAAATTTATCATTCTATAAATAACATTTTAATTTAACTATACAGTAATTGAAATTCGAAGTAACAGATCCCAGGGGTTTATAAGTATCTAGTAGGTAACATTTAATTATTTTTATTCTATTTCAAAGGAGAAACTTCACGGATGCGAGGCCTTAGACAGAATCCCTCGTTCACCGCTCTTTACGGTGGTTCCTATCCCAGTTCCATCCGCCCCGCTACCCGCTATAGCCCACAAGTTTAGATGGCCACAAGAGCACAAGTTGGATGTGATCTTATGGTTTTTAACGTGCATGGTACACGTACGTTTAAATTTTGCTTTCGTGAAGTTCCAATTTCGGAACAATATTAAGAATGGAAGGATTTGTGGATGAATGTAAATGTTAGCGTGAAATATTTAAAATCAATTAAATTTTCTTCATTATATTTAGAAGAAAAATTAAAAATGCCGAAACCAAATTTGTTAATTAAGAATGTACCAAAGTGCGAAGGTCGGGATTATAAATGATTGAGTAACTGAGTGAGTAAAAACTTACAAATTGTGTAGGTGAAGCACATATTTGGAGAAGAGGAAGCATAATGAATAAAATAGAAGATACGATTTTAACTATCCGGCGCAGTCCAATTAACTAAATTTTTGATTAAATAATTTACAAGACGATTTTTTCTGAAATAATTTGAATTCTTCAATTACTTGTTACGATGCCAGTGACAACTGCAGAAACAGAACGATGTCTCTCTGCATTGAAACATATCAAAACTTTGCTTAGAATAGCTATGGGCCAGGATCGATTAACTGCACTCGCAATGTTCTCAATAAAAAAAATGATTCAAGAAATTCCAAATTTTATTGAATTTGTTTGTGAATAATTTATCTAAAAAAAAAAGGCGACTGACTTTCCTTACAAAACTTGCTTGTAACATTTAAACACTAAATTATAATTTTAAGTCAATAAAATACATTATTATTTATTGTAATTTTTAATAAGGTCCTTTGATTTTTACAATTTGACGACACTTAAAAAATTTTACCTACGGAAATAGGGTCTCAAGGTCTTTTTATATCTCAATATTATGTGTGCACCCCCAATATTTTGCACCAGGCGCCGCCACTGCATTTGAGACCACGCGAACACAGTCGAAGTAGAGAAAGATCATGCAAACGATGGCTAGACGACAACAGAGACGAGTGGAGAGCTCATGGGTAGGCTTTTGTCCAGGAGTGGATGCAAACAGACTGCAAAAGAAGATAAGACAAATATTTATTTCATTTTGACGAAAGCTGATCTTGTCTTCTTGATGTTTGTTTTAGTTTCCATCGATACATCCCACCGTCCGTTTAAATTTGCTCCCAGATAAAACAAATTGGTGATTTCTGATAAATGTTGTTGGTTTCCTAATAATTTAGCCGGTGGTAACTAGTTTTTGCTTAATCAAATCCAAAACCATGGATTTGATTTTTCTGATGTTGCTGTCATGTTGCCAAACCTGCTACTGATTTCTGCCACCATAGAGACAAGCATCTGCAGACGACCTTCCAGACTGTCATGGAAAAATGACGTCATCTTCTTAAGGTAGCATGCATTTCGGCGTAGGCCTCCACCGTACACTGTCTTGTCACGTGAGATGTTAGATTGCCAGGATTAAATTATTTTCTTTTTAACAGCAATTCGACGCATTCCATAACTGTGTATTCCTGCCCACTGGCGAATATTACAGAGCCATGTTATCTTTCTACGTCCTAGACCTCGCTCACCCTTTATCTTTTATTCGAGTACTATTTGCTAAAAAAGGAAAAAATATCATTCTCGTCGTAATATGCTCCCTAAATATGTAGTCATCTTACTTATTACATAATCAAGAAAAAGTTCCCTGGAATCCTGCTCTTCTTAATACTGTCTTATTTCTAACTCTGCCCTTCTATATATTCTACGCATTCGGCGCAAACATCACATTTCAAAAATTTGAAGATTTTTAATGGATCTAGCCTTCGTCCATTCCGTACAAGAGAATGGGCCAAACGTAACACTTTAACATCTCGTATTTTAGGTTGAAATCCAACTTGCAATCAGTCAGAAATTTACGAAGTTTCAAAAAATTATTTTTTCTGGTTTGTTCAACTCTGCCCTTTATTTCAGTCTCAGGGTCTCAACTCCCGTTTAGGAGGTAATCCAAGTGTTTAAACTTTCTGACTTGGTCGGCTGTTTTGAGAGCTACATATACACTGGAACCTAGATAACTCGGATTAATCGGGACCACGGCCGATCCGGGTTATGTTAGCTGGAGAATATGGTAAAAATTAATAAAAGGCGGTATACCTACAGATAAACTCCGTTATAATTGAAATACGACTGTACTACACACAATACGGTCACAATCGGAACGATGTTATGTTATTTAAGAACAGTGGAGAATAAGACATAATTTAATAATTTAAAAAAGAATTTTTTAAATAGTCTTTTATTCTTTTTTAAACAATGGTCAGACAGTTTGAAATAAATAAAGGAATAACAGGTGCCTGTTGTTTCCGATAATCCTAGACAATGAACGTCGTTCTGCCGCCGTGTGCCATGAGTCATTTTTACTATCGCATAGTTTAAATTACACAAATACCCATTATCTCTCAAATATTATATATTACATACATTTTTATTGTTGAAATGTTTGTCTGATGAAAATCGGTCCGGGTTAGCCGGACTTCCGGGTTATCGGGGGCCGACTTATCGGGGTTCCACTGTATCTCTTCTTCTTCTTTAAATGCTCTCTCCCAATCAGAGGTTGGATATGAATATCACTATCTTTGCTCTATTTACCGCTGCTCTGAAGAATTCTATAGGACTGCATTTAAACCCTTAAGCCCCTAAAATTCTTCAACCATGACACCCTCCTTCTTACTATACTCCCTCCTCCTCTTATATTTCCCTGTAATATCATTCTTAGGGCTTGTTTATATGCAGGCGGGTTGCAAAGGTCGACGTCGCTTTTTACCTGTTTCCCCCAATTTTTCTTAGTAATAGGGTGAAACTTCAAAGGCGACATTAGGGTGAAATCAAGTAAAACAGGTAAACCGCCCAGTCAACGTTGGGACTGCCTGCATATAAACAAGCCCTTAGCAGTTCATCACTGTCCCCTCATTACGTGTCCTAGATATTGTAACTTTCTTATTTTTATTGTGTTTATTATTTCGTATTCTTTGCTCATTTTTCGCAATACTTCTGTGTTAGTTTTCTTCTGTGTTCATGCTATTCTAAGCATCCTTACCTATATCTCTACATTTGGGTTATTATTTCTACCCATAATAATTGATTTGTATTCTTGATATTTTATTTTCAAACTCAAAGCTTCACTTGCAACAGTTAGATAATTTAAAAGCCATTGAAGATCGTCGATGTTATCTGCACTATCGCTGTATCATCGGCGTAATATTTTAAAAACGAGATCACCGAGAAGTGTCTAAAAATGTAAAAACATACTGGGTATTCGATTAAAAAAGGAAGGTTTGTTTCACCCTGTTAATATGGTTTGCCATAAATATTTAAAAATATTTTAAAGTATAAAGTTTTCTGTATGATATAATTTTTATCTAAATAATTGGACCTCTTCTTTTGTGACCTGGTCAGTCAACGGAATTTTAAAAATTTTCCGATATGGCCACATCTTAAATGCTTCCAATTTTCGACACATATCTTCGTTCAAAGTCCATGATTCAACACCATAAAAAAGGACAGAGAAGACGTAGCATCGCAACATTCTTACTTTTATACCACGAGAAAGGTTGTGGCTCTTGAAAAAGGCCCCCATACGGTTGAAGATTGATCTAGCTTTTCCGATGCGTGCTATCTCTTGGTTGTTGGTCCAATCTTTATTTATTATGGTGCCGAGGTGGCTGTAGCATCACTCTTTCTACAGGGGTGTGGTTGATGTAGAGTTGATCTTCTGTTAATTTTTCCTTGCTAATGATCACAAACTTTGTTTGCTTTACGTTTATATTGAGTCTGTATTCCAACAATAAAACACTGAAAACGTTTGTTTTCTACACTTCCACAAAATTTATTATAACTATGTGACTACAGCTTTCTCGGCAGAGTGCCTTTCTCAAATGATTTAGTTTACTGTGGGTTTGCCTTTTTTAAGTCTTTAACTGAAGAGGTTGAGGAGTGAGGAGCTGTTTGTCTCGAGTTGGTCATTCAGAATTATCTGTATTTTTTAATTTATTAATTTCCATAGAATCTAATAAAGATAGCTTAAGGCCTTTATTTTGAATATGCAGAATTTGAAACTGTTCATTAAAAGAATGATTATGATCTAGAAGGTGAAGTGCGTATGTAGAAATGTCTGTTTTTCTATTGTTGAAAACCCTTTTTTGTTCTGCTATCCGTTTGTCAAAGGTTCTGCCAGTTTGACCGATGTAAGTTTTCGGACAGTCACCACAAGTTAGTTTGTAGACACCACTCTGTAGTTGTTTTCTCTTTCGGCTCTTATTGTTCTTAATATATTTGCTTAACAACTAACAACAAATTTGTTTGCTAAAAACAACTTAAGCAAATATATTAAGAACAATAAGAGCCGAAAGAGAAAACAACTACAGAGTGGTGTCTACAAACTAACTTGTGGTGACTGTCCGAAAACTTACATCGGTCAAACTGGCAGAACCTTTGACAAACGGATAGCAGAACACAAAAGGGCTTTCAACAATAGAAAAACAGACACTTTTATTATATACGCACTTCACCTTCTAGATCATAATCATTCTTTTAATGAGCAGTTTTAAATTCTGCATATTCAAAATAAAGGCCTTAAGCTATCTTTATTAGAATCTATGAAAATTAATTAATTAAAAAATACGAATATAATTCTAAATGACCAACTCGAGACAAACAGCTCCCCACTCCTCAACCTGTTCAGTTAAAGACTTTAAAAAGGCAAACCCATAGTAAACTAAATCACTTGAGAAAGGCACTGTACCGAAACAGCTGTAGTCACATAGTTATAATAAATTTTGTGAAAGTATAGAAAACAAACGTTTTCAGTGTTTTATTGTTAGATAAAATGAAATTCCATCAAGTAACTGTCGAATCCATCAATTATTATGAGTCTGTATTGTTGACTGCAATATGTGATTTTGTAATTTCTGCTTGTTAATTATGGGGACCTGCTGCTTTGCCATGCTTTAGCTCCGTTATTGCAGAATAAACTTTCTGCTGTAATGTTCTTGGTCCATCATTTACCTCTTCTTCTAGCAAATTCAAAAACTTCTAGCTCAAAATAATAATTAGTTTTATAAAATATAATAAAATTGAATTAAAAATCTTTTGATTCATGCAGTATTAAATAACAAAAATTTTCCGTGATTTTTAAAGCAATTTTCTTAATTTTTTTCCTTTTAATTTTCATATCTGACCAAGTCTACACATAATAAAGAGGTTAGAATTATCTTTCTCTGTAGGTTGTCTTAGTCTAATTCCATTCATAACACGACCTGATAAACTAACAAGCTGTAGAATTTACCAAGAATTAGTAGCCACAGGTAAACTCCCAAAGGTGTAATTGCGACCTCTTCACCCTACTAAATTTCAAGCAAATAAACAAACCAACAAACAGGCTGAAATCTTTGCCCTTTGTGGTGCATCGAAATTTCCACAAAGCATTTACTCAAAGGAAAACAAACAACTGCCAAGCATGCCGTTGCTAAAACATGTATTTCATTTGCAAGTTTTCATCACGGCCGTAAGTTTTCTACTTTGCATCATAACTTTAATAATGCAGATAACGAGCTGGGAGCGGACGATGTTTTGATGTTTGTTTTGGGGAAAATTGATAAGATCTTGTCTTAGAAATACATTTAAAAGTCGGAAAATATACACCTACAGAAAAACTTAATGTAATAATTTTTTGATGAAACCCATTTTTGGCATTATACACTCATACAGTGTGTCAATTTTAAAACTTACAATGACTATATCTCACGAAAAAAATCTGAAAACGAAAAATGCTTGAAACCGTTTCTAGGATAGTAAGGGGGAACTAAAATTACATGAAAGAGAACTCACCCCTATCAACCCCCTAGGCCCCACCCACCACAACCAAAAAAGTTTAAATTGCAAACCCCTACTTGTGATACATCATTGAAAAGGCTATAAAAAATGCTATCCAATGGTATAAATAATAATTATACAGGACGAAGCAGTAATTGTGAAACTTTGGAATAAATGAAAAATTTAATGAGGTTTTGTTTTGTTGAACTACAAATTTGATAAAAATGTCAATTAAGTAAATGTTCAAAGTGGGTTCCCTTGTTTTGTAAACAATAATACAGTCTATTTTCAAATTCTGCACGAAATTTGACAAATGTTTTTCTAGTAATAGGGCGACATGCTTGAGTAATTATTTCTCGCAATTTCCCAAGTGACGCAAGTTAAGTTTTATAAACAACTGACTTAAGGCAAAAATTGCAAATTAAGTTTTATTTAACAAAAACAAGTACGAGCGGACACTTACCATTTAAAATAATAGTCCGGGAGATAGCATTACAAATACAAAAGTCATAGTAAGCCAGCTGATATTAACACCCTATATAATTATTATTTATACCATTGGATAGTACTTTTTATAGTAGGGTAGTATATTATTTTTTTCTATGGCGTTACCCTAAATCAGTTGTTTATAAAACTCAACTTGCTTCACTTGGGGAACTGCGAGAAATAATTACTCAAGCATGTCGCCCTATTACTAGAACATTTGCTAAATTTCGTGCAGAATTTGAAAATAGGCTGTATTATTGTTTACCAAACAACGTAATTCACATTAAATATTTACTTAATTGACATTTTTAATAAATTTGTAATTCAACAAAACCTTATTAAATTTTTCATTTAAGCCAAGGTTTCACAATTATTGCTTCACCCTGTATAATTATTATTTATACCATTGAGTAGCATTTTTTATAGCCTTTTCAATGATGTATCACAAGTAGGGGTTTGCAATTTAAACTTTTTTGGTTGTGATGGGTGGGGCCTAGGGGGTTGATGGGGGTGAGTTCCCTTTCATGTCATTTTAGTTCCCCCTTACTATCCTAGAAACAGTTTCAAGCATTTTTCGATATCAGCTTTTGTTCGTGAGATATAGCCATTGTAAGTTTTAAAATTGACACACTGTATAATAATAATATGAGAAATGTGAAAATTTAAAAAAAAATATTAGTCGAGCAAATGAAGCTAAAAAAAATATTTTTTGAAAGCATTCTACTCTGAAAATAAAAATAAGATTTGGTAGTGTTAGTCATTTTCGGAACAATTGTGTCCATCGAATTTAAGGTACACTTCTCTATTTGAAAAGTAAAATTAGTACAGAATATCAAGAATATAATATATTAATATAATATTATATTAATAATAATAAATATTGTTTATTTAGGTTGTATCTAGCTTTCTTTTTAAACATAGTTAAATAAATATTTTACTACTAGATTTACATGTTTCAATATTAAATAGTTCACCCTCTGACCTATTAAACTTAGAACACACATTGCTACTACTAGTACGGAAGTCTCTTCTGCGAATATTCGGTATCTATTAGTTTGGTTGACGAATTGACCGGACATCGACTTCCTGTTATATATGAGGAACTAGAGGTCGAAACATTCGAGTATAACTAGAGGCAGATCCAAATAATATTCAATAGAACGTTATACCTTTTATAAATACTTTTAAAAATATTATTTGGTATTTTTGCACCTAATGCCCGGCTCACATTATTCCAGTCCGGTAATACAGCGAGTAATCCAGTCCCAGTGCTGGATTGAATAATATGGTCCACACAATTTTTTTTTTATTTACAATTTGCTTCAACCACAAAGGGTTATTAACAATGAACTGTATTGACATCAAATTACAAAGTTTTACAAAGTATTAAATTTGGTTAATAAGTCCTATAGTACATAAAAAATTGAGAGTCTTGAATTGCACTGGGAGCAAGTCTAGCACTGTGTCTAGCACTTTCAATAGTGAACCTTTGGCTGAGTTGTAGGCAACAGCAGCATAATCTAGTTTTGAACGGATTAGGGTTTTTTATACAGTCATGAGAGTTTGGAAATCTGGACCCCATTGTTTATGAGATATACTTTTCATTAAGTTAAGGCCGTTTTGAACTGAGAGACGGAGAGAGTGGATGTGGTCTTGCCAAGATAGTCGGCTATCTAGTTTTACTCCCAAGAAATTAATCGATTCTGAATACTTTATTGGTATATTTTTTAGATAGAGTTTCGGTGGATTTATGTATTTCTTTGGAGTTTTACTGAAAATCATTGCTTTCGTTTTAGTAGGTGAAAATTCTAGGCCAGTAGTATTAGACCAGTTCTCTAATTTGTAAATGGCTTGCTGTATATGGGTCGTCATTGTTGATATATTTTCACCACGACAGAATATAACAAGATCATCAGCAAATAGACGGGCTTTCAATAATGGGCTAAGTGGATTAGCGATGTCATTGATGGCAATAAGGAAAAGTACAACACTAAGAGTAGACCCTTGAGGAATACCGTTTAATAGGATTTTGGGGTCTGAAAGAAAGTTGTCTATTCGAACTTTGAAGTTTCGCCTATATAAAAAATTATTAATAAATTTGATAATATTTCCTTTAATCGACCAACTTGACAGAATTCTTATGATATCTGATCTGCAAATTGTATCATATGCACGCGTTATATCAAAAAATACAGCCAAACATACTTGGCCACATCCAAATGACTCATGAATTACGGATTCAATATCCACTATGTTGTCTAATGTAGAACTGGACTTTCTAAATCCACTTTGTATAGGGCTAAGTAGCTGTTGATCTTCTAGGTACCACGTTAGTCGGTTGCTTACTATTTTTTCAAGTACTTTACACATAGTAGAAGTTAGAGAGATTGGTCGGTAAGACTCTGGGTCCGATTTATTTTTGCCCTGTTTAAAAACTGGTACAATAATGGAATCGTACCAATCAATTGGGAAAACATTATTTGTCCAAATGAAATTATAGAGAGCCAAAAGATATTGTTTGCCTTCCGTTGGCATAGCTTTTAAAAATGTCGTAGGTATGTTGTCAGACCCTGGGCTAGTGTCTTTAACTTTGTTTAACGTTTCTAACAGTTCGTCCATCGTAAATGGAACATTTAGAGGTAAATTATTGTGATCATCAAGATTTATACAGGCATTATTAACTTCATTTTTATGGGCTAGGAAACTTGTAGATAGATTTTCGTCACTGCTATGTTGTTGGTATACGTTTGCTTGTACGGAGGCTATATCTTGCTTAGTTGAATAAATATGGTTATCATGTTCTAGGTAATGAATGGTGTTAAACGATTTTTTCCCGTACATTCTGCTTATCATTTGCCAAACCTCAGAAATCGAGGTAGATGAATTTAAAGATGATATATATTTTTTCCAGGCAGGCTTCTCTCTTACTCTTCTTTAAGGTGTATCTACAGTACGCCCTTAATCTTTTGAATTCTAGCTGGTTATTTAAAGTTGGGTGCCTTCTAAGTTTACAAAATGCCTTTTTTGACTCTTTAATTGCTGCCTCGCAATGAGAATTCCACCACGGGACTGGGGCACGTTTTTTTGGAAATTTTAAATAACCTACGGACTTGTGAGCTATTGACGTTAAAAACTGTATGAAATGGAGTACTTTGGAGTTGATATCAATATCTGTATCGAAGGGCTGAACCAACTGAGAAATTTTTTGTGAAATTAAAGAGGAATAAAGATGGTCCACAAAATTCTAGTCATTTAAAAGCTTCAAAAACGATTCCAGTCATTCAAAAGATCGGTAACACTATAACGATAATGTTTTCAAGAAAGAAGTCTAGAAATTGTTTTAATATTGTCCAATTATTAATGTTAGAAGAAGTAACTGATGTAGTGAAAGAAGAACTAAAAAGAAAAAAATATCAAATAATCAAGCGCTGGATTGACAGTTCACACTATTCCAGAGGTGCTGGAACGCGCAAGCTAGAATGAAAAATAGACCGCGATTCCAGTCAACTGGACTGGATTGATCATTGGAATGGTAAGTTCCAGTGCAGGTTCACATTATTCCAGTGGCATTCCAACAAGGTCCATGTTACCAGCCCCCCTTTTTCGATTTGAGGGTAAAAAAAAAGCTCATTCGTTTGTATTGCGTTAGTACTGGATTGTATCACCCTTCATTCGTTTGTACTGCCCCCACCCTTTTAAATCTGCCTGGAGGGGCTGGTGACATGCCATCCCCCCCCTTTTTCGATTTGAGGGTCAAAAAAAAGCTCATTCGTTTGTATTGCGTTAGTACTGGATTGTATCACCCTTCATTCGTTTGTACTGCCCTCACCCTTTTAAATCTGCCTGGAGGGGCTGGTGACATGCCATCCCCCCCTTTTTCGATCTGGGGGTGCGGGATGAGTATGTTTGTTTGTACTGCGTTAGTATCGGATTGTATCGCCCTTATTTTGTTTGTACTGCCCCCACCCGTCTAGATTGGCCTGGGGGGCCAGTGACATGCTACCCTCTACTCTGCACTGTTTGCCTTCTGAATGTCGAAAATAGGCTATTTCGTTTGTACTGCGTTAGTACTGGATTGTATCACCCTTCATTCGTTTGTACTGCCTCCACCCTTTTAAATCTGCCTGGAGGGGCTGGTGACATGCCATCCCCCCTTTTTCGATATGGGGGTCCGAAATGGGTATGTTCGTTTGTACTACGTTAGTATCGGATTGTATCGCCCTTATTTTGTTTGTACCGCCCCCACCCGTCTAGATTGGCCTGGGGGGCCAGTGACATGCTACCCCTCTACTATGCATTCTTTGCCATCTGAATGTCAAAAATAGGCTATTTCGTTTGTACTGCGTTAGTACTGGATTGTACCGCCCTTATTTTGTTTGTACTACCCCTACCGTTCTACATTTAAAACAGAGAAGGATTAGTGCTAGGAGTAAGGACACAAAATCAGCCAAACCTTGCGCATAGTAACACCGCGGGTGTAAAATTTGGTAAATTCGTCAAAAATGAAACGAATTAAATTTTGAAACTAAAAAACAGGCTTGCAAGCCACTCTCCACTCTCCATGGGGAATGGAAATTTACCCCCTCAGATGGATCTCGGAGTAGTAGCGATTTGAATAATGGTACATGTATTTGTTGGAGATATTTTGAACACCATTTTCAATCAGAAATCAGAGCAGCGACCTTGCCTTTTCCTACTAGGAAGAAATTTATCCATCCCCTCAATAAATTTTACAGTTTTACACGCTATCGATATGAAAATCAAAGATCTCATGCGGCGCATTCCGAAATGCACTCTTCGATGTACAATTTCAACCTCTCTGGATAACTGATTAACTGAAACATACATACGGCAGAATTCATTGGAATCGAAAATTATTAAAAGTATTTGGAACATTAAATGAAAAATTCCCACAATCAATATCTTTCCTACCATCTAATGCGAGAGACCAGATAACAATAATTGCCGTTGCTATGTTATGATAATTTGTTTTCTAGAAAGGTTTGTATTGTTCATTTATGACTGCAATGAGATTCAGAATTTCCGTATTCCATTTGCAAAATAAATATAGTGTCAAAAACCTGCTTATACATTTGGCGCACTATCCGTCAACGTGTTAATTGACTCTACAGATTCAGTGCCAAAACGAGACATTTTTATAGAAAAATATTTGCAAGTATATTAAATTCCAAACTGACCTATTAAATAAACAATGACATTACAATTTTCGATTTCTACTATGGAATTATCGCTGTATAGACCAGGGCGGATCTGTTTTGAGGTGGATGTGAGAGGTGGCATTCCGATTTTTGCAGATAAAATTAGGTGAAAACTTCAGTAATTATAATGGACTTATGCTCCTTCTCAAATATGTTTGGAACATTATTAAAAAAATTTAAGTTTTTAAAAATTTCGAAAAACATCGATTTTTTCAAATTTCATTGCTTCTAACTTAAAAACGATTCATTTTGGAACAAAGTCATAGGGAAATAAAATAAAGATAATTGAATTTTGTATGATATACGACACGACTGGTATAAAATATCTTAAATGATTATCCTTTCTGACAAATAGCAATAAATACAAAATAAGAGGGCAAGATAAGCCTCTTTTTATTCAATGTTTTTCAACCACTTTGGTTGCACTTAGAACCTTCGTATTTTACTTAGAAAATTCTTACAACATACCCAATCCGTCCACCAAATTTCATTAAAATCGACATAATAGATTTTTCATAATAATTTTGCAATCTAAATTTTTTTAGAAAAAGTTCAAATTTTTTAAAAATTTCTGAACAAAAAGTAGACCTGTTAGAAGTTTGCTAATTTTTTTACGTATCGAGAGGTACTTTACCAATCCAATACACTTTACAAAATTAAAATCGGATTATTTAAGCGGTTTCAGCACTGTTTTAAGGATATAAACAATTTTTTTGCTTATAAACAAATATAGTGAGGACGTTTGAGTTGGAATAAATTCATTTTCTCGAGAATGGGCAACTCTGGAGATAAATTCCTAAACAGGTCGATTTTTATATTTAAATTATAATTTTTCTGGGATATCTATCATACTACTAACGTAATCCATCTGGGTGTGATGACGTAATCGATGATTTTTTTAAATGAAAATGTGGGTCGTGTGCTAGCTTATTTGAAAGATTATTCAATTCTCTATTTATTACATACTTATTTATACAGGGTGCCCAAATTTTTTTTTAATTAATTGAGACAAACAGAAGAAAGAATTTACTTTAGTTAATTCGAGATACATTTAACTCTTGTCCTAAAACAGAAAAAAATGTTTATGTGATAAATAACAGAAAAATGAATTTATTCGTATTTATTACCTCAAACGTCCTCATTGTATTTGTTTATAAGCCAAAAAATTGTGTATAACTGTAAAACATTGCTGAGGCCGATTAAATAAACCAACTTAAGTTCTGTAAACTGTATTACATAGGTAGGGCGTGTCTTTATATGTAAAAAAATTAGCAAACTTCTAAATAATGGTCTACTTTTAGTTCAGAAAGTTTATAAAAAATTTTAACTTTTTTAAAAATTTTAGATTGCAAAATTTTTATGCAAAATCTATTAAGTGTATTTTATAGTCTTATATCATAAAAAATTCAATTATCTTTATTTTATTTCCCTACGATTTTGTTCCAAAATGAATCGTTTTAAAAACGATTGAAAAGTTGAAAAAAATCGATGTTTTTCGAAATTTTTAAATATTTGAATGTTTTTATTAATGTTCCGGACATATTTGAGAAGGACCATAAGCCAATTATAATTACTGAAGTTGTCACCTAATTTTATCTGCAAAAAGCAAAATGCCACCTCTCACATCCACTTCAAAACAGATCCGGCCTGGTCTATACAGCGATAATTCCATAGTAAAAAAATCGAAAATTGCACCCTCATTGTTTCTTTAATAGGTCAGTTTGGCATTTCATATATTTGCAAATATTTTTCTATAAAAATGTCTCGTTTTGGCACTGAATCTGTAGAGTCAATTAACACGTTGACCGACAGTGCGTCAAATGTATAAGCAAGTTTTTGACACTATATTTATTTTGCAAATGGAATACGGAAATTCTGAATCTCATTGCAGTCATAAATGAACAATACAAACCTTTCTAGAAAACAAATTATCATAACATAGCAACGGCAATTATTGTTATCTGGTCTCTCGCATTAGATGGTAGGAAAGATATTGATTTTGGGAATTTTTCATTTAATGTTCCAAATACTTTTAATAATTTTCGATTCCAATGAATTCTGCCGTATGTATGTTTCAGTTAATCAGTTATCCAGAGAGGTTGAAATTGTACATCGAAGAGTGCATTTCGGAATGCGCCGCATGAGATCTTTGATTTTCATATCGATAGCGTGTAAAACTGTAAAATTTATTGAGGGGATGGATAAATTTCTTCCTAGTAGGAAAAGGCAAGGTCGCTGCTCTGATTTCTGATTGAAAATGGTGTTCAAAATATCTCCAACAAATACATGTACCATTTTTCAAATCGCTACTACTCCGAGATCCATCTGAGAGGGTAAATTTCCATTCCCCATGGAGAGTGGAGAGTGGCTTGCAAGCCTGTTTTTTAGTTTCAAAATTTAATTCGTTTCATTTTTGACGAATTTACCAAATTTTACACCCGCGGTGTTACTATGCGCAAGGTTTGGCTGATTTTGTGTCCTTACTCCTAGCACTAATCCTTCTCTGTTTTAAATGTAGAACGGTAGGGGTAGTACAAACAAAATAAGGGCGGTACAATCCAGTACTAACGCAGTACAAACGAAATAGCCTATTTTTGACATTCAGATGGCAAAGAATGCATAGTAGAGGGGTAGCATGTCACTGGCCCCCCAGGCCAATCTAGACGGGTGGGGGTGGTACAAACAAAATAAGGGCGATACAATCCGATACTAACGTAGTACAAACGAACATACCCATTTCGGACCCCCATATCGAAAAAGGGGGGATGGCATGTCACCAGCCCCTCCAGGCAGATTTAAAAGGGTGGAGGCAGTACAAACGAATGAAGGGTGATACAATCCAGTACTAACGCAGTACAAACGAAATAGCCTATTTTCGACATTCAGAAGGCAAACAGTGCAGAGTAGAGGGTAGCATGTCACTGGCCCCCCCAGGCCAATCTAGACGGGTGGGGGCAGTACAAACAAAATAAGGGCGATACAATCCGATACTAACGCAGTACAAACGAACATACCCATCCCGCACCCCCAGATCTAAAAAGGGGGGGATGGCATGTCACCAGCCCCTCCAGGCAGATTTAAAAGGGTGGGGGCAGTACAAACGAATGAAGGGTGATACAATCCAGTACTAACGCAATACAAACGAATGAGCTTTTTTTTGACCCTCAAATCGAAAAAGGGGGGGATGGCATGTCACCAGCCCCTCCAGGCAGATTTAAAAGGGTGGGGGCAGTACAAACGAATGAAGGGTGATACAATCCAGTACTAACGCAATACAAACGAATGAGCTTTTTCTTGACCCTCAAATTGAAAAAGGGGGGGCTGGTGACATGGACCTATTCCAACACTTGACTGGAAAGCTGGACTGGAGTAATGTGATCCGAACATAATACAAAGCTTAATAGTATAATGTTATAAAATGTTTTAAAAGTAGATTTCTTGGCATCTAATTTTGAAAGTGTTTTGAAATTTCAATAAATTTTTGGTAAATATATACCAATAGCAAATTAATCAATAAATTTTTTTTATTTCTAGCAAAATTATGTATTTTTTCACAGCATATTCGATTAAGGAAATTTAATAGCGCACCTCACTGTAAACCATCCTTTATCTGCTTATACGTTACAGAAATTGGTTTTCTATTGTTTCTAATCAGAATCCAATGTACTCCATATGCATTCAACTGTAGCACAGAGTCAACTCACGATCCTTCGATAAATATAATCTTACAATATCAATTTTATGCATATCTTGTTTTATTTCTAAGTGCATTTGGTTTCAAATTTTTCCCTCTATTGTAAGAACTTTTGTATTGTATTTTTAACCGTAAATTTTTGGTTTATAATTTTTTTGATTTTTTTACGTTGCTCGTTCCAGCGAGCAGATCTAAATTTTACAATTTTTTCTTACATTATCTCATCCTGCTAGAGTCTCGTTTATACTACTTCTCTGAAACCAAGAAAAAAAGGAAATAATTATCCAAAGAAGTTAAGAAAATTATTACCAGAGAAAGAAGAACTAAGAAGGAGATGGCAGCGAACTAGAGCTTCCTAACACAAAACTTTGAACAACTCTGGTGATCAAGTGAAAAAAAAAATTCAAGAAAGATAAAAAATCAATCAATATTAGTACTCCTCTGATAGCGTTGGCAGATGATAATCGCACTGATTAGTTCCTACGTAAGGCTTTAGTTACAAAAACTAATAATTCCTTTATGATCCTCAAAATTCATGTAAATTAGGATAACGATTTTACTAATGGAGAGTCTAGTCAAAGAGAATAGAGGACCAGAGCTACTTTCTTGATGGAAGCAGCTAATGAAATAAAAGAGATCCTAGATACGAAGAAAGCACCAGTATACGACTTAGTCACTTGCGAACTACTAAAAAAATATGCCTCGAAAACCCACAGATGAACAATATATTTATTGCTGTCTCTAGATTGAAGTCAGTGCCGGATTTATCACTAGGCCGACTAGGCCGCGACCTAGGGCCGCAAGCAAAAGGGGGCCGCAGCGTTTTGTAAAAAAAACTTTTTGGTAAAAACATTTTACTAATTGAATTTGAATCAGTAAACAATTTTTTAAATAAGAGAATGGCTATTCTACTAAACACGTGGTACAGTATTTTACAACGTTTTGACAAGAGAAGCAAAACATTAACTGCTACAGACTTGAATGTGACTTGCAACATACAAATCTCTAAAGGAGTATGCATTCAGTCTGAGAGACAACTTTGATTCCTATTAAAAAAGAGGACAAGAGTTGTCTAAAAATAAAACCTATATTCTTGAAAAATAAAAAGACGCCCGAAAAGAAAAGCTCTCTCTGGCTAAGACAAAGAAGATAAATCCACTGAACCCCACTTTAATGGCAAAGAAAACTTAAAGATTCAATGTTGTAATTGACACTCTTTATTCAGAATTGAATAAAAGGTCCGAAGTTTATTTCAGTCTTAATGAAGAATATGGATTTAAGACAACTTACCTTCAATTTCCAATGAAGAAATCGGGGTAAACGTTTCTATTTTGACTAAAAAGTATCGAATCGACATAGATGGCGACTTTGGAGAAGAGTGTGAAGAGAAGTGAAGAGAAGAGCGACAGTTCAAAGGCTTTGTTGAAGGTATATTTGATGAAGAAAGAGAACCCCATGACAACAAGATTACCAAGCTTCCGAGAAGTACACTTTTGGAGTATCTGAAAATCATTCATGAAAAACAGTTAACAACATTATTTCCGAATATGGATACGGCTTTGCGCATTCTACTATATGCATGATGACATCTAATGCATCTGGAGAAAGATCATTCAGCGTGTTGAAAAGAATCAAAAACTACTTGAGTAACTCGACTTCTGACGAAGATTCTAGATTATCTAGTTCGGCCAGTTTTGTTTCAAATGCTGAGCTTTTTCAAGCTTTAGACTTTAAAAATTTGATTAAAGATTTTGCAGCCAAAAAAGCTAGAAAAGTGAGTTTTTAGAGTTTAGATATGATATTTATTATAAGGGAATAATGAATTGAACGATATACACAGAAGTTTATTTGTTCTATTCTTATGCCTGGTTACACCAACAGATCTTAAGATTAAGGCGTGCATTAACGAAACATATGCGTTGCACCATTGAGTCTTAGATCAATTTTCAGCTTGCCACAATGGATTGTCATGTTAATTGCATTGATAAGAATTGAAAATTTTGATGCAACGTATGTGACACTTAAATCGGCCCTATCTATAAGCTGAGCTGGGTTAAGCTGAAGCTTAAGGTTTGTTTAAGGCATAAATGTCTTGGGCATTAATATTTTTATTTTTCAGTAGCGTAGCCTATTACTAGTACAGTTCATATTATTTTGCTTTTTCTTTTACTTATAATGTCTTTTCAACTCGGCTTTTTTTAGTTTTTTTGTCATTTGTACTTTTCCCTCCGAATGAAACAAATGGTATTTAATTTTAACAATTAACTATAATACTAATTATTTATAATTATAATCATTTTAGCAATATTAATAATTTTACAAATAACGGCTGTTTGCTAACATTTTGAATTATATATTTTCTATCTTCTTCTTAAGGTGCCTTCTCCATTACTGAAGGTTGGCTATAACTACAGCAAATTGTTCTCTATCTTGAGCAGTTCTTAGTATCGAATGTGTGTCCATGCCTGTCCAGTCTCTCACGTTATTCAGCCAGGAGCATTTTATTCTTCCTGAACCTCTTCTTCCTTCCACTTTAACTTCCATTATGAGTCGTAAAAAGTTGTATCTTTCTCCTATGTAAATTATTTCCGAGATAACTCGTTGTTCTGTTTTTTACAATATTTAGGAATTCTCTCTTAGGCTCCATTCTTCTCAGCACCTCGTTGTTGGTCACATGATCTGTCCAAGAGGTCCTTCAGCATCCTTCGAAAAACCAACATCTCAAAGGCTTCTAAATATAGAATTCTTTCTATAAATTTTCTTTTTCGAAATTTCTATAAATATAGAAATTGTTATAGCTGTTTTGGGGGTTTAGCCAAATTTGCAAACCAAGATTATTTAATCAGTAAAAATACATTTGTAACGTTACAAACGTCACATCTTTGATATTTTATTTTTAAATAATTATTTTACCTTATTTTCTTTAATATTTCATTAATAATTATCTTCTTCTATTTGGTTTACCCATTTCCCCCTTTAAAAATTGGTTGGCGCTCTTTTATTATCCTCTTTTATTATCCTCTTTGATTATCATTTTATTATCCTTTTTTATTATCTTCTATTTACTATATCTCTTTTCATTTAAATCAACATACTGAACGTACCCTGTATACATTCTTATTCCGTAAGTATCTGTCTCAATTCGGAACATGCCCGCCACCTATGTCGCACTGTCATGAAAGTGTCACTTCATCCGTCATCCCTACTCTATGACATAAACTGGAAGGGAAAAATTAATCCTTAAAAAGGCATGTAATTCGAAAAAGAAATCATTTTGTTCCATCAAATCATCTCTTGGGGTAAGAATAACATTATATTATAATTATATTTCTCCGTCTAACAGTTTTTCTAATGTTTTTTATCTAACCTAACTTCCAATGTCAGACCATGTGTTCTGATATTTTAGTTTCAAATATAATTATCTTTTTAATTTACATACATGCACGTTTAGTGATCAAAATTTTAACTATTCTCCTCATCTTAATTCTATGTAATTTACCCTTGCCAATTACTATTTCTGAATACTATTTGGCAAAGGTACATTTTGGTTTTTCTTCTTGATCGTTGATATGTGTTTACTCTTCTAGTTTTTGGAATAAAATCACCGTTCTCCCTCCGGGAGTTTCAACAACCCTCAAATCGCCGGCGATACAACAACGAGGACCATGTCATCAGGGCTGCAACCACATAACCAAGACTGCAACGACCAACATCCGTAGGCCTGGTGGAATACAACACCTACAACCCCAGAGCCCGTTGCAGAACCAGCAGCAGTACCTAATCCAGAATTGTTAGTTTTTGGCAAGAATTTGAATACATTTGTTAATGCAATTTACTAAGTCATTTTATTTATTATATCTTTATGAACAATAAACATGATTGTTTAAAATATATTATTTTGTTTGCTACCATTCTAAATTTTCAGAGTTCATATCTAAGGTTTGGACAAGACGAACACACAACTGAGTGACTGAGCTAAGCTAAGGGTGTGACGATGGCTATCTTGGTTAGTTGAGGTAATATTTTCGAATATTGTTTCAATTAGCTGGGGTAGTCCATCGCCAATTTCGTTACACATTTCAACCTATTTATGTCCGCATTCAAATAGAACATTAGAGGCATTTCTATTCATTTATGTTATACTTTGTATTACGAATTTTAAAAAGTGAAATTAAAAAAAAACGTTTTAATCCAGATTTAGCCATACGGCTCACACTCCCTCTTAGGGGAAAATTGACTCATCCCAGATACCTACGGTATCAAAAGGATTGAGCTCTGGTGGGACTCTTTCCATGTTATCGAGCCCTAGGTGACTTGGAATGCAGGTGTATCTCCCAAAAATTTTCGTACACTTCTGGCCGGCTATTATTATTATTATTATTAAGTCTTTATGCTTTAATTACATAATCGTAAAGTTATCGGGGGCCGCTAGGGGTAATTTGGCCTAGGGCCGCAAATACCCTAAATCCGGCACTGATTGAAGTATGTCCCAAACTCATGGAAAATAGAAAAATGGTTTATAAATAACTCGAAAAATTATACAGTTAGTCTGAGGGATATATTTCTCGTTTACCATTAGTTTAAGAGGTGATTTCTGCGTATTTCTAAGAGTCACCAAATGACAACCGGCTCCTTCGCCATATCCTAAAATGTCATATAAAACGCTGTTGGGCGTGAAAAAGGGGACAAGTCAAATGTTAAAACGAGAAAAACAACAATTTAAAATTTTGCAAAAGAATGATTATTTTTTAAATATGTTTAGAATGATAATCTATTTGGAAATTTGTTTTTACATATACTTTTCCTACATAGATTAAACTTTTTTTGCTGAATATATGGAAGCAAAATATGTTTAAAGCGATATTTGATTGACTTACCTCCTTTTTCACAAATACGCACATGACTTACCCCCTTTGTAATTGATAGTACATTCTTTCACGGTTTTTGTGGTAAATTTTAAAGAACCGCTTGGATTGAGATGAAATTTGGCATACGCATAGCCAACATGTCAAAGAAAAAAAGTGATATTGTGCCGATGTGTGCTTTTGCCCTGGAGGTGACTTTCACCCCCTTTTGGGGGTGAAAAATATATGTCAAAAATAAGTCCGGAAATACATAAACTGACTAATTTTTAGTAACTTTTGCTCCATATAGTTTTTTCGCCAAGTCAACACTATTCGAGTTATTTCCGTGTGAATATGTTCATTTTTCAACAATATAACCATGTTTTAGACGGTTTTTCGCAAATAACTCAAAAAGTAACTATTTTGTCGAAGAAAACGTTCTTACCAAAAATATATCCTGTGAAAAAATAAAAAAAAATGGTGTACGCTTGAGGTCTCCAGACCTCGTAGAACCAGAGTTAGAGCCAATGAAAAATAGGTTCATATTCGCCAAATTTAAAATAGAATATTTCAACGTGAAATATCCAAAAAATAATGCACTTTTTGGGAAAAAACCTATTATAACTTTTTTAAAGTTTAAATAAAGCTTTATTTTCGTTTTTATAAAAAGTTTCTAGCATCAAATTTAAGCAAGTTACGCTCAAAATAAAGTTGCTCCCTTTTGTTTTGGCAAAAAAAAGAATGTATGTACACTTTGAACGCACGTAAGAAGCTATACTTTTATTATTATGATTTCAACGAAATTAATATACTTAACAGATTATTTGTATTTTATATAAATATTAAACTAACTTTCTTTACCTACCACTTTTAAAATTTTTATTAAAACAATACCAAAAATATAAAAAAATTATTTGAACCCGGGACCTCTTGATCTCCGGTCACACGCTCTACCACTGAGCTATATCTCTTTTGCTTTGACAGGTTACAAGATTTCTCATACATACTGACAAATTTAATAGACCAAGTGGTATACAAAAATACTTTAAATATACTTACTATTATTATAAAATATCTTATTCCCGAGGAAGACAAATCCAAAGACACAAAAATTATAATAAATAATACATTTACTAAGAATACTAATATATTCTTTTATATGATATAATATGACTTATTTGCGCTGACAGCGCTGATACATACATATATTGAAAGATTAGCAACGAAATACATACTGTCTGTGTGCGCATGCGCCCAACATTATAAAATTTCACTCTCGATCCTAAAGAAGTATAACTTCAAAAAATCGGGAAAATCACACCCTAATTGGCAACCTAAATGAAATTAATCGTTACCGCTCCACAAATTGTTTTGTTTATGTTGTGTTTATATGATATGTAAGAATTATTTACTCAAAATGTTTATTTTTGAAAAAATTTAGTTTTAAAATAAAATTTTTAAAATTTTTAATTTTGAAAAATATGCTTTTTTTTCAAAATAACTTAAAAATTGTTAGAGATACCAAAAATCTCAAAAAACAAAATTCAGTATTGCTTTTCTGAATATCTTGTATTTTTTGTTTTTCTGTAAGACAAAAATTGATTAAGATTTGGTGTTTCTAAATTTGCATACACTCGTGATCAGTTACTTGTTCAAGCCATTTTAACTACAGCTCTTGCAAAAATAAGGAATTTGAACCGATGAAACTTACAGATCATATAAACAATACATAAACGAGTAAAGAAACTTGTAAAGTGGTAACGATTAAGTTCATCTGAGATACTAATTAAGAGGTGATTTTCCCGATTTTTTACCAAAAAAAAAGGAATAACTTTACTTTGAGCGTGACTTGTTTACTTTTGATGCTAAAAATTTTTTTTATTAAACAAATATGAAACCTTTTTTAAATTAAATAATTTGTAATGAGTTTTCCCCAAAAATTGCTTAATTTTTTGGTTATTTCACGTTAAAATATTCCATTTGGAATTGAACGAATATGAACCTATTTTTCATTAGCTATAATTCTGCTTTTACCAGGTGTAGAGACCTAAAGTATACACACTTTTTTTCAGTTTTTTATGGCCTCTATTTTCGCTAAGAATGTTTTTTTCGACAAAATATTTACTATTTGAGTTATTTGCGAAAAACCGTCTAAAAGCGCGGTTATTTTATTGAAAAATGAATATATTTACTCGCAAATAACTCGAAAAGTATTGACTTAATGAAAAAACTCTATAAAACAGAAGTTACTTAAAATTAGTCAATTTATCCATTTCCGGACTTTGTTTGGACGTATATTTTTTCACCCTCCAGAAGGGGTGAAAGCCACCCCCAGGGCAAAAGCTCACATCGGCACAATATCACTTTTTTCTTTGACTTGTTAGCTATGTGTATGCCCAATTGCATGTCAATCCAAGCGGTTCTTTAAAATTTAGAGGTTTTGCAATATTTTACCGTTAAAGAACGTACTATGAACATAAAAATGATTACATAGGATAATGGAAAATTTTAGATACAAGATCACTTAACTGCAACGTATATTTAAATATTAAAAGCATTGCACATTAATTACTAATAGCTAAAGAGACTTCAAACTTTTATTCGTTGGCAGAAGTTGATGAATCCGGGAGCAAATCAGCTAAGTCTTTTCTAGGCTTGGTATATGCCTCCTTGGGTAATAAGTTTGTAGCCGCTTTTCCCCTCTTTTCTAAATCTGTGGTCTTAAAAGTTCTTCTTTGTCAAAGGACAACTTGTACTGAAACTTCTATGTTTCTAGAAGAGAAATCTAGATTCTACTAGATTTTTTATATAGTAACCAACGAGACTGTCCGCATTTTATCTTGTTAGACTTAGTATCCGTTTTGCTTTCTTTTTTCGATTAGACTGTGACCCGTATCGCACTCCATATGTGTACGGACTGGCATTAAAAATTTGTGAACGATAATTGCTCTTATAAAACTGTTTTTATTTTGAACAGGACAGCAGCAGTCTGAATACATTATTAGGTGTTCAATGTTAGGATCTAAATCTTTAGTAAGGTATTGATATAATCAGGAACCAATTTCATTTCGGCCACGTTTTGCTGAAGATTCATGCCATAGATAGCACTGAGCTTGTTAATTGTATCTTTTACAAAGATTAACAATTAACTAAGTAAATATTGTATACTGTCTTCCTTTGTATTACGTCACCATCTACATATATTAAAAATATAAACATAATCTCGGACCTCACACACTATATAGGTGACTTGACCATTTGCGGGGGCTGTTCCAATGCCATATGTCGGCCATTCCCAGAAAGCAATATCCTGTTGCATTAAAAGTTAACAGTGTATAAGGGGCCAAGTTAAGTTGTCTCATTATTCACTAATATGTAGATATACTGATATAGACAGTGCCAAAATGAATATTTTAACATATCCACAGAGAACGGCAGTTCTCACCAGTGTCACACAACACCCCTACAAGCGACATTATATATACACGAAATTTTCGATTTTCTAAACCTGACTGAATTTAAAATTGGGCCAAATCCCATCTTAAAGTATAGGAAAAGACTCGTCCATCCATATGTTACATCTCCATTTTGGTCTAAGGGTGTGGATTTTACGGCCCTTCCCATTTATAGTCTGTTTTTCGTTCTCGTCACCAAAACTCCCAAAAATTTCAAAAACATAAGACCGACCTTTGCGGCTTCTGATAGCACCTTCCCAACGCATGTTTAATTTTGAAAATCGGTTATACCATTCAAAAGTTATCGAGCTCAGAAGTATGACTCAATTTTTATTTAAAAAAGGGAAGATGTTTGTATGTATGTATTATTGTGTTTCAATTTATCAATCAAAGATAGAATAAAAATTTTAATTTTTTTAATATAACGCGGCCACATAAATTTGATACACCCTGTATATTGATTTGTAAATATTTATTAGAAGTTAGCTTTCAACGCAAAATGGTTTCTCCTTAATGAATTTTTCCATGAAGAATATTAAAAACATTTTTGTAAATAAAAGTGAAGTGAAAGTTATTTAGGATTAGTATTTTAAACCGATTGTTTATTACGGGAAAGATAGAAGCCATAGGTAATTAGTTCTTAGAAAATTAAGGTAAAGAAAGTTTGGAATTTTAAATATGTTTGTTTACTGACAGAAATATTTAGATAATTTCCGAAAAGTCATTAGTTTTGAGTAGAAGTATTGTTTGAAAGAATGACTGGGTTTTCGAATGAAAAAAAGAATGGGGAGAGAGAAATGTTTCTGATTGGCTTGGAAATTTGGAAGTTTGGAGTTTTGTTGGAATGTTGAGACAGTTTGGAAAAGAAAAGATTATTGTGTTAGCGGCATCCGAAGGGAGCAGTCAAAAGTTTTCGTGAGTAGTTCAGCAGCAAGTACTAGTGTTTTGTTTTGATAGAGTGAGAGTAGCCGAAAAGTGGTACGAGAGACAAATCAAATCGAGAAGAAATACCTCTTTGATTATGTACAGTCCAAGAGAGTAAGTTAAAAGAATTATCATTATAAAAATATTTGTGACACCAAGTGAAAAAGGTACTTGGGTCTCAGGAGATTATTGTTGAGAGAAAGAGAGGCGAGAGTTTTGGAGTTTATTGAACGAGTGCTGGCAAAAAAGAGGCCTGGCTTGTGTTTTGGAGAAATAGTTGCTGGTACCCTGCTGGATTGTTTGCTGAGAACGGAGAGGGCTTTGATTGGTAGCCGAACATAATCAACAAGAAGGAGCTGTTTGGGTCAAGAGGAGACATCATTGTGTGTGAATCAAAAAGGTCAGTCAATAACCTATGGGATATTTTTTTTAATCAGAAATTAAATTTTGTTACATAAAAGCATATGCATTTAAAATTCTAACATTTCAAAAATTTAATAGGAAGTATAAGTAATTTGCGAATACCAAATTTGTTTGTTTAGCTTGTTTTATTAATAGTATCAAGAACAAAGCGATAAATATTTGTTTGAATTAGATTAATTTATATGGTAAAAGTTTCTTTTGGACAGTTATGCCCACAGGATTTAATTAATAAATTTACAGAGCATTGCTTTCGATAATAAAGGTATTTGTATGTGTTTATTTATGATTTTTCTATTTATCTCCTTTTCATATTTTATCCCGATAAGGATCAACTAAGAGATACTGAAACCACGAGAGAAGATAAGTATAACATAAGATAATTTAGACATTTTTTTATATTATAAAAAGGCACCCTCAGATTCTTTCTTAATTTTTATGTATGATTTGCGTTAAATAAATAATTGATCAAGTAAATAATAATTAATATAAAAGTAATAGAAAGCAGATCATAACAGTATGTGTGTATGTATGTGGAAAAGTGTCGATCTGAATTTTTTTTCTGTGTTTCAAGAGGGTGTGAGGGCCAGTTTAGAACCAGTCTAATTTTTGACTTCTGACTACCCGCAAGCCAGCTAGAGGACTAGGTAGATACAAAATAACATATTTTTTGGGCGCATATATCTTAGGTTCAAGGAGAGACAGGAAAACCGCAAATACGCCAAATCAATAGGGTTGAGTTATGCTTTCAATTGGTGCTTAATCGATCAATCTGAGACATACACACTGCTCACCATAGCCGAAAAACTGAAAAATTAAAAATAAAATAATTTTTTTTTATTCAGTTGCAATTCGAAGGCAAAACAATCTTACTTTTCAATTAAAATACGGAGCGCAGTCCAGTCCCTTGAATCGCGATTTTCGGCTCTTATTGGAGCCTCATCGGAAAGAACGTAGGCTTGTTCTCCATATGGCGAACGATGTATAGGCTTCATAAGTATGATGAAATCTATTTCTTATGGGAAAAACCGTTTTTCAAGCTCAATAATTCCTGTAATAAGTTCAGTTATCATACTTTGATCTTGGATGAATCACATACTACTTGTCAATACGTTTTAAACTCATGTTTAGTGATCAACATCAGTTCAGCCTTTCAGAAGTTACAGAGCTCCAAAAGTATAATTAGTCCAGGAACTGAAACTTTTCACTTCGCAATTTTTACAGAATGGATCGATTTGCTTGAAAATTTGACAATAAGTAGTGGATAGTCCAAGGATCAAAATCTATATGATGCCGAAAGACGCTTTTACCATGGGGTGGTTGCCACCCCATCCCGAGGGTGGAAATTTTTTAATATATTTTGACCGCAAATGTTGGTAAAAACATTAATTGTAAGTAAAAAATGTTTTATATTTTTTTGATAAAATTAATAGTTTTCCATTTATTGGTTATCGAAACTTAGTTTATATCGAAAAAATCAATGTTAATAATCAATCATGGTTTATGTACTTGCAGCTTTGACGCACTCCTCGTTCTCTGTTTATGGAATTGGTGTTTCCGTTCTCTGTTCGAACGTATCCTGTGTAGTTCCAGTATGTATTACTTATGATTGCTATGTCGTGTCGGCCCAACCCCCTTTGCAACAATTCTTAAAGTTGTCTCTTCTTTTTTCTTCTTAATCAAGTACTACATATACATTAAATAATAGGGGGAAAATGCAGCCTTGACGCACTCCTCGTTCTATGTTTATGTAATTGGTGTTTCCATTCTCTGTTCGAACGTATCCTGTGTGGTTCCAGTATGTATTACTTATGATAGCTATATCGTGTCCGTCCAACCCCCTTTGCAACAATTCTTAAAATTTTCTCTTCTTTTTTCTTTTTCATCAATTACTTTGTGTTATATTTCATGGAAATCAGATCATATTGTTATATTATAGAAGTTCTGAAAAATTAATGGTTCCACTTGCAAATATTAATATTGATAAAAGGTTATAAAATATGTAAAGTCGCTCTCCGATAATCTGGTATTATCAATTTGCTTGTTTGTACACGCCATAAAGTGCTATCCGCAGGTGCCTAATAAAGATTGATAAAAGTGTTACAGATATATGGATGATTATATTGGCCTAATTTTTTATTGTAGTTTAATAATACCATATGCAACATCGAATGTGTGCTGTAAATATACTAAAAATACTCATGTTTTGGCAATAATAATAAATCTGTCTACAATTTTTATTTTATAGACTACGTGCGAATATGTACATGAAATTAGATCACGAATTATCTTGACATTTGGTTAATATGAATTAATAAAAACAGCAATTTAAATACCGGGTGTCCACTTATATTTTCCCCCATTTTAACTGCCTATAACTTCTAAACGGCTCAAGTTAGAAATATGCGGTTTTCACTGAAATGTTTTAATTTAGTAAAAGTTTTGTCTGAATGGATTGAATTTTTTATATCGCTTTCAAATACGAAAACAAAAATGGCAGATTTTTGAAAAAAACGTTGTTGACTTTTTTTTAATGGAACACCCAGTATATTTTTTTGTAAATTGAAAGAAAGGTCATTCATCTATCCAGCAATATAAAGTTTTTCAAAATCGGTTTTCAAATCACTGAGTAATTAATTTTTAAAATGAGAGGTGCAACGTGGATATCACATACCTAAATAACATAACTAAGCAAATTGATATTATGTTATGTGATTTTCACATTGCATCTCTCATTTTAAAAATTAATTTGTCACTCATTTGACAACCGATTTTAAAATTTTTATATCGCTGGATAGGTAAATGACCATTTTTTCAAGTTACAAAAAAATATACTGGGTGTTTTAATAAAAAAACAACGTTTTTTTTCAAAAATTCGCCATTTTTTATTTAAAAGCAATATAAAAAATGGTCATTTACCTAAATACTTGAAAAAACAGTCATTTACCTATCCAGCGATATAAAAATTGTTAAAATCGGTTCTCAAATGATTGAGAAATTAATTTTTAAAATGAGAGACGCAATGTGGAAATCACATAACATAATATCAATTTGCTTAGTTATGTTATTTAGGTATGTGATATCCATGTTACACCTCTCATTTTAAAAATTAATTACTCAGTGATTTGACAACCGATTTTGAAAAACTTTATATCGCTGGATAGGTAAATGACCTTTCTTTCAATTTACAAAAAAATATACTGGGTGTTCCATTAAAAAAAGTCTACAGCGTTTTTTTAAAAAATCCGCCATTTTTGTTTTCGTATTTGAAAGCGATATAAAAAATTCAATCCATTCAGACAAAACTTTTACTTAAATGAAAAATTTCAGCGAAAACCGCATATTTCTATTTTGAGCCGTTTAGAAGTTATAGGCAGTTAAAATGGGGAAAAATATAAGTGGACACCCGGTATAGAAATGAGAGGGATACATATGTTTGATTTCCATAAGAAAGGAAATTCAAAATTGCTTGAGAAAGACTTATCAATTAAATAGCACTAGACAGGTAACCCTCTTCTTCTTATTCTTCTTCTTCTTCTTTCTACTGTCCGTTTTTTATTGTCGTTTCCGTTATCGTTTCATTGTTTTCGTGGTCTTGCCACTGATTCTCTTCCTATAAGATATCCGTCTCTCATTTTCCTTATTACTTTATTTGTTGTCATTGGACTCTTCTGTTAATGATATACTTACCCCATTATTGATATTCTCCACTTTTCATCTGTGTCGTATATTTGTACTTTTGTCTTTTAGCTCTGTCTCATAGTGTCTTACCATCGATTTTTCGAAGGGTTTTCACCTCTGCTCTTTCTAGCATTCTTTTTATCCTCTATGTCTCAGAACGGTATCAGGTCATGTTTCCACCGCTTGTGTCATTATTGGTCTCATAACTGTTTCATAAATTCTAACTTCCATTTATTTTCCAATATTTTCTCTCCATATTGTTTCATTCAGGCAATTTGCGGCTTTGTTTGCTTTATTCACTTGATCTTCCACTTCTGTTTCGAGCTTTCCGTAGCTGGATTGTGTGATGCTTAGATATTTAAACTTCATTCTATTATCTGAGCCTCCAGCTCTAATGTAGGTCTTAATAGATTTGCTGTTATAACCATGAATTTGGTTTTTTTGGGAGAAATTAACATCTTAAAATTTCTGGCGGTTATATTAAACTGGTTCAGCATACGTTGTAAATCATCTTTACTTTGAGAGATTAGTATTCAATCGTCTACATAGTAGATTATTTTAACTTGTGTTTCTCCCATTTAGTATCCTTTTATAATTACTATTTTTTATTATTTTATCCATGATCAGGTTGAACAATAGAAGACAAAGGAATTCCCCCTGTCTTAAACCATTGCCAGCTAAAATTTGATCAGTTAGTTCTTTTCTTCTACCTTTTACTTTTATTGTGTTGTTCTGGCAGATATCTTCGATCGTTTTATTTATTCCTAATAGTAACTCTCATGTACACAATAAATAAAATAACGTCCTTTAATTTGACCTTGTCAAATGCCTACTTAAGGTTTATTGTATTCTAATGACTTCTCTTGAATTTGCCTCATTATAAATAAAGCGTCGGTACATGATCTTCCCGATCTAAAACTATGCTGTTCTTCTGCTAATTTTTGAAGTTATACTTCTTTACGATGGAGAGTGAAATTTTATAATGCCGGGCGCATGCGCACACAGACAGTATGTATTTCGTTGCTAATCTTTCAAGATATGTACTGTTTTGCTCTACCTTTTCTATTTATTTAGATTAATTAGCAAATTCTTAATTTGATTGATCATCCAATTATTTTATTTATTGCCCATGTAAAGACATAACTAAATTCCAATTAAATTTTCCAATCAATTTTATTATCAGGGCTAATTTTGTATTTGATACAATACCTGTAATCTGTGGCTTCTAGTATTTCTAGTTGCTTACTTCTTCCAGGGTAGAAACAGGGAAATTGACAACACTCAATTTCATATAAATGTAATCTATTGTTTTTATTAAATGCCGTGTACATATGATTCAAAAATATTAAAATTTAACTTTGTTGCAACAATCTCTAACTTAATAAATTAAAACTCTAACTCTGATATCTCCTTGTTTTGACAAAATTATTTATTTAATTAATTTCTTATTTACTCATACTAAATTGAATGAATTTTACTTTTCTTTTTTTGAATTGATTTCTCAAATTTGAAATGACTAACTGTGTTACAAAAATATTGTTCAATAAACAAGTAAACAAATATGGTCTTATATAAATGACTTTTCTCCATTCAGACAAATGATTTGACTAACCTTTTATTCTTCACTCCCTCGTTTTCTGGATTGCGCTGTCCTTGATTCTCTCAACACGTACTCTCTGGTTGTTGCAAAAAAATCCCCCTCGTCAAAACTGCTTCCAAGAAAAACACACAGGACTTGCTCGAATATCTAGTGCACAAACGGATAATAATCAGCTACTCGTTCTAGACAAAACAAAGGAATCTCCCTCGGACCAGGAAATTAGCTCTTCAACCGGTCGACGATTTGATTTCAACTTGATTCTGCTCGCAAAGGCTGATCACACCAACTCTAGACTGATTCTACACTTTTAAAAAACTCGGCTGCCTTCTCTCGATGTTCATTACACACTGACTTTATTTTTCTCTCAAATCCCTACTCTCACATCCATTATCCCTTCTCCCGATATTTTTCGTCCACTAAACAACAACCTCTCTCAAACCATTTATTTCTTAAGAAACCCAATATTCTTCCACATAACTTTTTCCAATTTGTCAAATTTCAAAGAAAATCGTAATTAGTTATTTACTCTCTACTTTTACAACTAAAATAATACAGTTTGTATACAACATTAAAATACCTTCCCGGAAGGATCTGAAAAACGTTATTGTCCCGTCAACTCTCTCTCTCTCTCTCTCCACTTTCTAATCACCGAAATGTTTTGTTAATGCCCGTCGAATTATTTCGTCGAATAATTATCACTAATCGTTTTAATTTTTCCGAAACACTTGTTTACTAGTAAAATTAAATTCTAAACAAATTTGGCCATATACAGGGTGATGAAAAACTATCATTTCATGGTCGTTGATATAAATTTATTTTTTTTTTAATTTCCTTTAAAAAACAATTCCACAACAGTATGTATCAGCGGTGTCAGCGCAAATAAATCATATTATATCATATAAAAGGATATATTAGTGTTCTTAG
Source organism: Diabrotica virgifera virgifera (assembly GCF_917563875.1). NCBI lineage: Eukaryota > Metazoa > Arthropoda > Insecta > Coleoptera > Chrysomelidae > Diabrotica > Diabrotica virgifera. The sequence continues at coordinate 126,745,713 of NC_065443.1, forward strand.
TAAATGTATTATTTATTATAATTTTTGTGTCTTTGAATTTGTCTTTACTTTTGGTCTATTAAATTTGTCAGTATGTATGAGAAATCTTGTAACCTGTCAAAGCAAAAGGGATATAGCTCAGTGGTAGAGCCAAAATCGTCGAATCCTGGACGATTCATATTCTTTTTTTTTATATTTTTGGTATCGTTTTATTAAAATTTTTTAAAAAGTGGAAGGTAAAGGAAGTTAGTTTAATATTTAAATAAAATACAAATAACCTGTTAAGTATATTAATTTCGTTGAAATCATAATAATAGAAGTATAACTTCTTAAGTGCGTACAAAGTACACACCCATTCTTTTTTATTCAGATTGTTTGTTATCACTTTGGTTGTTAATTTTAATGTTGTGTTTAATAAATTAATTCCCCTGTAATTCTCCGGGTCCGATTTGTCTTCCTTTTTGAAGAAAGGTATCAGGAAGTTTGATCTTCATTCTTATGGTACCTATTCTGTGTTGTTCTATTATTTTTTGGATTAGTTTTAACAGTTGTTTAGTCAGATCTTTTCACCACCTTCATCAAATAGAGATTGAAAGTAGTCTGCTCATGTTTTCTTCTGAATGTGTTTTTATTAGTTATGTAGTTCTATCAATAACCTAGTTTTTATTAGTTCTTTGATTCGTTTTCTTTGTCTTTTATTCATTCACCATATTTTCTTTTGTGTTCCAAAGAAGTCGTGTTCCATCTGTTTTGAGAAGCTCTATCAGAGATAAAGTACTTACTTGTAAAAAATATTATCCTCCTGAATAAATAACATTAAGGGATACAGGAGTTAAATAATAGATTTGTCTAATAGAATTATTTTTTTCCAATTATGCTAGGAAAAAATAGGAATGAGTAAGAGACAATTATACCCAAAACAAGACAGCAAATGACAAGGAAAGACAGCTACGAAAAAAGAGAAAAGAGCAATAGACAATTATTCCCTAAAACAAGACAGCATATGTGTTAGGTCTTTATTTCCATGAATTATTTTGCACGATGCCATAACTGGATATCTAAACCATACCAAAATAAAGCACACGCTACAAAAGAAACCAAAGAAAATGGAAATTATCATGAATGATTTTTATATCTTTGTGAAAGGGTGGATTTGTTAAAAAATTTTACCATTTCCCCTTGTATAATATTCACAACTGTTTGATGATACTTTCAAACTTCCTACACTTAAACAAATCTCGGCAAAAAACCATTTCTATCCCTGTTCGAGGTAAAACCACGTCTCTCTTTTCGCAATAGGTAAATTTAGTCGTTGCCTTTTTGTTCCTATTACGGTCTGAATTACATTCTCCCGGCTCACAGACACTAAAAAGTCGGCCTCCTGCTTTTATTTACATAATCCCTACGATCCGTGTTACAAGCGATCCCAGAGAACATCTATATTATCTCTAGTTGTCCAGTTTTTTGTAGCGATCTGTATTTTATGTTGGTATAAGGAAAGTTTATAGTGTTTTTATGAGAAACTTCTAATACTAATAGAGATTTATATCGGTTAAATTCGGTGTTTACTCGTAAAAAACGTGATTCGACTCTATTGACTCTCTTTAGACGTGAATAATATAGTAGCATTACATATCCCTGATTCTTAATAACAGCCAGATCAGTACCGTTGATTCTATAAAATGTCTTGATATTTTTATAGATAGCAACCTTTAATTGTTCCTTCATATCGATTTGTTAAGTAAGAAATTGACCTCAACTTGTTACGCAAAAGATCTGCTTCGAAGGAAATTAAGTTAGCATCTTCCAAAATAACATATTTTAGTTTGTTTGAGTCTCATCTTGGATAAAGTCTTCCGTTTTGGGGTTCCGTTACTTCAACACCACAATTCTCAAGTCCGCAGTCAGAAAATACATCACGCGCTCTACGTACAATCACATATCTCGCCTTGTTGCACATTTCGCTTTTACTACGTATTAAACGAACATATTCGACATAGCAAAGTGATCAGTTAAACTGAGTTATTATCAAGACAAATTTTGAAATAAGTGGCTGATAGACACTAAAAAGTCGGCCTCCTGCTTTTATTTACATAATCCCTACGATCCGTGTTACAAGCGATCCCAGAGAACATCTATATTATCTCTAGTTGTCCACTTTTTTGTAGCGATTTGTATTTTATGTTGGTATAAGAAAAGTTGAATAGTGTTTTTATGAGAAACTTCTAGTACTAATAGAGATTTATATCGGCTAAATTCGGTGTTTACTCGTAAAAAACGTGATCCGACTCTATTTACGCTCTTTAGACCTGGATAATACAGTAGCCTTACATATCCTATAAAGGAGCTCTTTAACCCTGATTCTTAATAACAGCCAGATCAGTACCGTTGATTCTGTAAAATGTCTTGATATTTTTATAGATAGCAACCTTAAATTGTTCCTTCATGTCGATTTGTTAAGTAAGAAATTGACCTCAAAATAACACATTTTAGTTTGTTGGAGTCTCATCTTTGATAAAGTCTTCCGTTTTGGGGTTCCGTTACTTCAGCACCACAATTCTCAAGTCTGCAGTCAGAGGATACATCACGCGCTCTACGTACTCGACATAGCAAAGTGATCAGTTAAACTGAGTTATTATCAAGACAAATTTTGAAATAAGTGGCTGATAGACACTAAAAAGTCGGCCTCCAGCTTTTATTTACATAATCCCTACGATCCGTGTTACAAGCAATCCCAGAGAACATCTATATTATCTCTAGTTGTCCACTTTTTTGTAGCGATTTGTATTTTATGTTGGTATAAGAACAGTTTAATAGTGTTTTTATGAGAAACTTCTAATACAAATAGAGATTTATATCGGCTAAATTCGGTGTTTACTCGTAAAAAACTTACAATAAAAACTTGATCCGACTCTATTTACTCTCTTTAAAGGTGGATAATACATTAGCATTATCCTATAAAGGGGCTCTTTAACCCTTGATTCTTAATAACAACTAGATCAGCATCGTTGATTTTGTAAAATTTCTTGGTATTTTTATAGACAGCAACCTTAAGAGGAAACAGTAGCAATCAACACGTAGCGAAAACGCGTTCCAAGATTGTGGCTGTAATTTTGAATATTTTTTCGAGATATTTGGCACACATATTCGTAATATAATAAAGAATGGCGGTACAGAGCCCAATTTGAAAAATATATTAACATGTGGAAATTACTCTGTAATTAAATACAATATTAAAAAAACGAGCCTGTACCGCCATTAAGAAGAACAAAAAAATACACTTTCTTCAAATAAACTTTTTTATCCGATGCCTAGATTTTGTGTCATTTTGGAACTACTAAAATTTTTTATTTTATTAGTACAGAAATTAGTAATCAGAAAAAGACTTGCAAGTGAATGTAAATGTTTGGAATGAACCCTTTAAGAAATTTGGGATAAAAATAAAGATTGAAAAAACAGAAGCTTTAGTAATATCGAAAACTCAAGAAAATATAAATGTAAAGCTGAATAATGAGACCATTACACAAGTAGAGGACTTCAAGTATTTAGGATCAACAATGAATGGACAAGGAAATATAGAACCAGAAATAAACAGCAGGGTAATGAGAGCAACAAAATTGTACTATTCGCTAAATAAAAGTTTTATTAGGAAGAAAGAAGTAAGCCTGAAAACAAAAATGAAAGTGTTCCAAACTGTAGACGAGCCGGTGCTACTCTACAGTAGTGAAACGTGGACAATGATTGACAGCATCCATAGTAAAATTCAAGCATGCGAAATGCGATATTTACGTGCGGTATCCGGGGTGACCAGACGTGATCGTATAAGAAATGAAGACATACGTGAAAGGTGCGGTATTGGAAAGACCTTAGACAGACTTGAAACGAAACAGTTATCGTGGTTCGGACATATGACGAGAATGGGTGAAGGTAGAACTGTAAAGAGGGTATGGAAAGCGGCATCCGACAACAAACGAAGAAGAGGCAGGCCAGCAAGAACCTGGAACGCAGATATTGGAAAGGCTTGCGTAAAAAGGAATATTGGGTGGAGAGAAGCAGAAAGACTAGCTACTAACCGAAAGGCATGGAGACGTCTGATTTCTCCACTTACCTCGACACCGTAAGGTACAAGAGGACGGCTTAAGTAAGTAAGTAAGAAAATCATTTTAATAGCTCTAGTTTTTTTATACTACAATACTACAATTTTTATACTGACACACAATGACAACAAAGACATTAACTCCATCGAACCTTTCGAGAAAATTTTGATATATAAAATATTTTTAGATAAGTAAATATATGATAATACCAGAAAATCCATTAAAATATTAAAATTTATAAGCTCAAATCATTTGTCTCTTCCAAATTTTTCAATAACATTAAGAATTTTTTAAGGGCTCCAGTAAGCGTAGCTAGTGACAAATTTATTTTCAAAATTAATATAAATTCAGACGAGAATCCTGTTGTACTGTCTATGGACAGATAGTTAAACATAAATGTCAATAGAAAATAATATACAGTGATGATGAGCGCGCTAGTAACCGGCAAAATAGCGCAAAAGGTGTAAAATATAATACATTGCGAAACAAAAAGAGATAAAACTAGTGGAGGTGGAAGTGATCGTTATAAACGTATAAATTAACATTACATTACACAGTTTCCCACCTTTACACGTCTGTAATAGGAGTATTTTATAAAATTCTACTGTCACAGTGACAACTGTCATACTCCTCTAATACATGTAAAGGTGGGAAACTATGTAATGTAATGTTAATTTATATGTTTATATCTTTTGCGCTATTTTGCCGGTTATTAGCGCGCTCATCACTGTATAGTCCATGTAATCAGACCGCTCCCGTCTGAAAAATATTCTGATTCGGTTTCTTTGTGGATTCTTATTAAAAAAGTTCCCCTTTAAACAAATCTGAAGGGTGCCGGGCGGAATTTTTGGGCAGAAATTGTTTAAATATTTTTTTTTTAACAAATACAGAAGATCACCTTTTTTGCTTTCGAACATATTTTTTTAGGTTTTTTGTGTCATTCTAAACAAGAAAGGTATCTTGTGATTTTAAAGTATCTTTTCTTGTAAAGTTAAAAATCTTCGGAGTTACCGAGTAATAATTGAAAAAAAAACAGAAAATTTCGGAGCTCTAGTTTGTTAATAAACATAGCAACACACTTTCTGCGGACTGAATACCGATATTACTAAGATATGCAAACTTAAGATTCGATTCCAGCAATAAATCGTTGGTAAAAAACATTTCCCAAATATGGTCTTTTTTCGCCAATCTGCCTAGACTAATAATAATAAACGTTAAATGACAGGAAACAAAAACATCAACTGTTTATTTATATCAATGTTAACAAACAAGGAATTCGACGAAAATCACTGCAACAAAAACGGATATCCAACATTCATTACCAGCTTATGTGATATTCTTTTTCAATTCCAAATGCTAGTTTTGCAAGAACTCATTAAACGGGTATATACACATAGATGTTTAAAATGTGAGTCCATTTGCTATTCCAAAGCAATCAGCTTGAAGCTAGTAAATCCGTTTGTGCATAAAAACCACTCAAATTAATAATGACAACGTGCTCTAGGCTTTTAAAAATAGAGCTAATAGAGTCAGAATTACAAACAAGTGGTTTATTTTTCATGAAAATATTTTTACATAGATTGGTTAAACTTTATAGTACGAGATCCCACTGCAAAATGACTAAATTCATACTACAGAAAGATTGATTGTAGTGGATTCATACCACTACAAAATAGCTGAGGGATAGCATGCTAAATGGTTTCGTTAGTGACGTAGTATGGAGCGTTAGCAATAGCTAGCAGTACTTTATTTTGAAAACTATGCAAGATGGATATGTTGGAGTTGCTCGCAGCTCCTCAGAGCTAGATCCCGTAGGTCCACAAAGGTTTCAATATTCTTTTGTATAACACTTTTTTGTTATTTAACGAGAATTTGAATCTGTGACCGATGAGTAAATATATGCTTCTTAGTTTGTGACTAGTTGCTTGCGCTTATTGAATACCTATGTGAATAAACTGAACAGGAGGGCACGTTTCTCTGCGGATGGTAAACGTCACGTGTGTTGATTTCAATCCATTTGCTTTAATACGACATCTTTTTATCCAGTTTTGGACATTCTTCAGACTATATTTCAGGTTCCTAGAGGCTAAAGTTGGATCAGTGTGGGACGACCAAATAGCTGTATTATCAGCAAATCTCGCAACAGTGGAACTCATAAATTTATTGGATGCAGCTCTGTATATTCACTTCCATGATTTATTTGGAAGTGTCTATCTGTCGCGTATTACATTAGAAGTTGATAGTGGGGATGGGACAGTAACTTTAGTTTAACCTGCAATCCTTCATGCTGCACCTTGTCGAAAGCTTAAAATCTATCAGTATATTTAGGGAATATAGCCAAATTTAATTGATTATAACTGATAGAAATAAAATTAAAGAATTTGTAAGAAAGGGGCATGACCTCCCAATTCGACGCTTGTGGAAAGACATAAGGATACGAGAAGAGGGACAAGGAACTCCTATTTCCAACAAAATATTCTAGTAAAGATATAGTTAATAATTTATAAATATTAAAAACAATTTTTTACTGACAAAACATCGAAACAGAAATTCTTATAGACATTGCAACGAAGTGCACTCTCCAGATACCTTATATCAAACAACATAAAATCGCAAAAGTAGTTCAGCAAGAAGCAGAAAAAAATGAAAAGTAAACACAGGGTTTCAACTAGGTCTAAAATCGCAAAGGTAGTTCAGCAAGAAGCAGAACAAAATGAAAAGTAAACACAGGGTTTCAACTAGGTCATCAACATTCGATCGTGATTGTGCTCGAGATGAGAGGCCACAATAATTAGATAGTCAACGGCAAGTATAATTTGATTGGGAAATCGGTAGCGAATTTCCTCTAGGACGAAGATTTAGTTGATGACGAGGGTTGAGATATAAAATTTATCTGTTTCCTAATCGAGGCAAATGAGTTTTTAATACATTTAAATTTCGTATCAGCAACAAGTGGTTGCGAAATTAGAGTCGGCGGTATAAGTACTATAAAATACGGATATTTTATTTTTTTATCTCGTGAAGAATATTTATTTATGTACGAGTGTCCATAAACTGTATTGACAAACGAAGACCGGAAATTCCACAAACAAGATAATTGAACCCAATTCACCTAGTCCAAAAATATTGTCTAAGAGAGCTAGAGCTCTTTGAAGATGGAGCTTTATAATTAGATTTTTTAAATGGATTCATCCTACTACAAAATAGCTGAGGGATAGCATGCTAAATGATTCCGATATTGACGTAGTATGGAGCATTAGCAATAGCTAGCAGTACTTTATTTTGAAAACTCTGCAAGGTGGATATTTTGGAGTTGCTCGCATTTACTCACAGCTAGATCCCGTAGGTCCACACAGGTTTCAATATTGTTTTGTATAATACTTTTTTGTTATTTAACGAGAATTTGGATATGCGACCGATGAGTCAATATATACTTCATAGTTTGAGGCTAGTTGCTTGCGCTTATTGAATACCTATGTGAATAAACTGAACAGGAGGGCACGTTTCTCTGCGGATGGTAAACGTCACGTGTGTTGATTTTAATCCATTTGCTTTAATACGACATCTTTTTATCCAGTTTTGGACATTGTTCAGACTATATTTCAGGTTCCTAGAGGCTGATGTTGGATCAGTGTGGGACGCCCAAATAGCTGTATAATCAGCAAATATCGCAACAGTGGTAAGTCGTGTTGATGGCATGTTTGCACTATATAATAAATACAGGATAGTTCCAAGCACGCTACCTTGTGGAACTCATATAAATTTATTGGATGCAGCTCTGTATATTCACTTCCATGATTTATTTGGAAGTGCCTATCTGTCGGGTATGATTTTAAAAGTTGAAAATGGGGATGGGACAGTAACTTCTTTAGTTTAACCTGCAATCCTTCATGCTGCACCTTGTCGAAAGCTTAAAATCTATCAGTAAATTTAGGAAAAATAGCCAAATTAAATTGATTATAACTGATAGAAATAAAATTAAAGAATTTGTAAGAAAGGGGCATGACCCCCAATTCGACGCTTGTGGAAAGACATAAGGATACGAGAAGGGGGAAAAGAAACGCCTATTTCCAACAAAATATTCTAGTAAAGATATAGTTAATAATTTATAAATATTAAAAACAATTTTCTACTGACAAAACATCGAAACAGAAATTCTTATAGACATTGCAACGAAGTGCACTCTCCAGATACCTTACAGCAAACAACATAAAATCGCAAAGGTAGTTCAGCAAGAAGCAGAACAAAATGAAAAGTAAACACAGGGTTTCAACTAGGTCATCAACATTCGATCGTGATTGTGCTCGAGATGAGAGGCCACAATAATTAGATAGTCAACGCCAAGTATAATTTGATTGGGAAATCGGTAGCGAATTTCCTCTAGGACGAAGATTTAGTTGATGACGAGGGTTGAGATATAAAATTTATCTGTTTCCTAATCGAGGCAAATGAGTTTTTAATACATTTAAATTTCGTATCAGCAACAAGTGGTTGCGAAGTTAGAGTCGGCGGTATAAGTACTATAAAATACGAATATTTTATTTTTTATCTCGTGTAGAATATTTATTTATGTACGGGTGTCCATATAAACTCTACTGACAAACGAAGACCGGAAATTCCACAAACAAGATAATTGAACCCAATTCACCTAGTCCAAAAATATTTTCTAAGAGAGCTAGAGCTCTTTGAAGATGGAGCCTTATAATTAGTTTTTTTAAATACCTATTGTAGTCGATAGGATACACCCTTTTCTAGAACCGTCGATTTGATAATTTTTCGTTATTTCGTCATGAAAATGAAATTAATATTTTATGCACTAGAAAAAATGCAGGTCACTAGAAAAATAATCAGATTCATCTTCTTCTTTGGTTGATCATTTCTGTCTTCGACGGTAATCCATAAATATTATATATTATACTGATACGTTGCTAAAGAGTTCTAAAAATTACTGTTTTTTATATAAATGCAGGCTAGAAATCTAAAACTTAGAGGAATATCACATAAAACACAAAAAAAGCGCCGATATAACTTAATTAACCTATTAATTTTAAATGCCATTAGAGTCAAAATTTCATGAATGTCAATAGTGTCAAAATTTCATAATTTAGTGGAGTAAGCTTGCCGCAGTTACACCATTTACAAACACGTATTACGGCGCGGTAAATTTGAATCACTCCTCCTATTTAAAATACTAATAGTGTGTAGGAAACAAAGGTTGAACCTTGCAAAATGGACACAAGTCCGGTTTTATTTTTTTTTTCTGGTATATCAAGGGGTGCTTATTATAAGACTAACTTTTTCTGAAAAAATATTTCGCCCCGGAACCCCCATTTTCACCCCTTTAAAGGGGGTAATTTGTGGTTTTGCGGAACGTAGCCCTTCCTGTACCTTTTACAAAAAATTTCCTTTATAGAAGTATGAAGAGGACTATATTTTCTATGATTTATTTCCCGACAGCATCTGTCTATCATCCACAGTTTAGCGGAGGTCGTGCCCCAAAGGTTGACAAGTTTTTAAAAAAGTTGTTTTAAAAAAAATATATTTTTTCCTAACTGTAACAGAAACTAAGAAGAAATCCTGCGGAAATTATTCACAAATAATTGATTGATTTTTTCACTTAAGGGTAATAGCCCTTTTTTAATTACAGGGTGTTACATTTTAAAAAACCCCTTTTTATACCATCTGCGCCGTTTATGCTAGAGTAAAAAAACTTTCAGCGATTACCCATGTACTGGTGCTATTTACAAATTTGTATAATGTACCCCCATTTTTTCCTGGAACCACCCAAAAAAAGAAGAATTAATAAATAAATTGATTTTCTTGGAATCCTTCACACACAATGCCCTTTATTAATATGCTTCGTATAACATTTGTGTACGTTATTATTACCCATGCATGGACACCAAAAGTGATTTCCTAGTGCAACCCCTGTAGCCAAAAAAAAAATAAATAAATAAATTGGGGGGTTGAAATTTTTTTTTGTTTTTTGCTTTTTGATCCATATAATCACATGCTTCATCAATAGTGCTTTTCAAAAATATATATGGTTATTGCAACATCCCTGCTGAAACCACCCCTATCCATGAAAATATACTGCAGAAACTACCCCTAGCCCTTGGCGAGCATGTTTTTACAATTTTCTCATTACCTATGCATTCTTTTGAAACAAAACTTATACAAGGTTAAAGACCACTATTTACTCTAAAAATTAGGCCCTATTCATTTTTTTCGTATAAGCAACCGTCACGGCACAGTGGCGCCGTAAACCTCATATATGCTTTGGCGCGCTCCAGTTTTTGTTTTTTTTTATTTCGTCATCTGTTCGTTTTATTGATAAAGTATCTACTTATGTAAAATAAAACAACACAGTGTAACCTACAAATTATGACCTATGCACATTTTACATTCTTTGCGCCCCAAAGCCACAGTGGTGGCCCAAAATCAATTTTTGCATATTTTCGCCACCTACACGCATTTTATTGCATTAATGCTATTTTAATAGCACAATATTCACCCTTAAGTGGTCACTAAGCAGTGGCGGATCCAGGGAGGGGTGATGGGGGAGATCACCCCCCTCTTAAACCAAGTGATATTATATTTAAAGATTATAAAAATATTCATTTATTTTTATAAAAATTTAGCCAATTGGCACCCCCCTCTTAACGGTGCTGGTTCCGCCACTGTCGCTAAAGCATAAAAAGCACGCCGTCCTTTTAAAAATAATAATATAATATAAGTATTTCTTTTAAAAATAATAATATAATATAAGTATTTCTATAAAAAATAAATGAATAGTTTTATAATCTTTAAATAGAATTAATTATTTATATGGGAAATAAGCCACAATTAAAATGAAAAAAAATAATTTTATTAACGTTTCGACGCCCAAATCGGGTGCCGTTGTCAAAATACAAAATATTACTAGAATAAACAAAAGTGTTGTTGCTAAAAAATTCTTCTAATAATTTATTTAATCTGACTCATTTTAAATAGAATATCACTTGGTTTGAGAGGGGGGGATGGACTTCTGTATGAGCTTTCGTAACGTTCGGTTGTGTGACAGTTCAGTGTGGAAGTGATAATTCAAAAAAACGCAGGCGGCAAAAACAAAATAGGAACTACATAATAGAGGTAACTAACAAATTTCCTATCTGTTGAATTCCTAAATTTCCTGTACTTTCTTTGAATAAAATAAATTATACATTATTTAGTTAGGTAAAAAAGAGACAGCTTTGCATTACACGGTTAATTATGGGGGATACCACGGGGGGTCTAACCCCCCCGGGGATGAGGAGATGTTAGTTAATATAGAAAACACTGAAAATAATAGTAGTTTAAATAATACACCATTACTTGATAGCAATGCTAATTCAAACACTATTAATAACAATGAAATAAAAAAAGGAAAAAACATTTCTATTATCAGTACACTGATACCGGTCCCTTTGAGGTATATATGGAATCAAAAGGCGATAACGTTGGTAATTATAGTTTTTTGAAATTAACAAAATACATAAATGCCAAAAAAATCGAGAATGTACTTAAACTTAGCAAAAAAGGAAAAAACCGAATTAGCGTTGCTTTCAAGAAATGGGAGGATGCTAATAAATTTGTTTTAAATGACGTGGTCAGAAATGATGGACATGAATTGTTTATTCCGGCAAATAACGTAACATGTAGGGGAGTCGTTAATAATGTAGATACTAGTATATCGGATGCAGATCTAATCAAATTTTCGGGATTGGCTTTGGTCAACATTAAAGTACTAGAAATAAGACGATTTAAACGGAAGTATAAATATGACACGGAGAAATATATTGATACAGAAACAGTCGCATTTACCTTTTCGGGAAAAGTAATACCGAAGGAAGTGAATATATATGGGATCCCTTTTAGGGTAAAACCATACATGATACCAGTGGTTCAATGTTATCGGTGTTTTCTTTTTGGACACACAAAAAATCTTTGTAGAGGGGAAGAAAAATGTAAAAACTGCGCGGACAAAATACATGAAGGGGATTGTTCGATGAAATGTTTACATTGTAATAGCAGCTTTCATATAAGCACCTATGAGGAGTGTCCAGAGTATGTGAGACAGCGGAATATTAAGGCTGTCATGTCTCTGGACAATCTTTCATACTACGAGGCATGCGAGAGATTTCCTTATGTTTCTACTAGAAAATCGCAAGAGAATAATATATTCAGAATGAGCCAGGAGGAATTCCCAACATTACATAAAACTCAAACAAATAATTTAGAGACAATTCCCATCAATATGCGATGGATAGAAAATGTAAAGAGTAACCCTGAACACCTGTTTAGTAGAAAAATTGAGAATAACTCAAACAAAAATAAAAGAAAGGCTAATGAAACAAATAAGACATACAATAAAGAAGTACACAATCAGTATTTATTATCTCCAAATGGGAGAAGCGAAGAGAGAGCTCGTGCAGTAAACAATGAGACTCCTGGATGTTCCCGTACAGAGCAACTAGAGATGGACACAGAAAAAACACTGAATGCGATATTAAAAAAACTAGATTGGAAACATAAGGAACATATAATCAATTACTTGAACCAGCTATTTATACATGAAAGCTCATCGAACCAAAAGTTGCTAGATTTAGATGGATATCAAGAATCCACTTATTATCCAATGGAACATAAAAAGTTTAAGCAGTAACTATAACAGTCTAAAATATTTCATAAGCGAACATAGACCCAAATTAATTCTATTAAATGAAACTTGGCTAAAAAATGATCATCACTTCTATCTAAGAGGATATGAAATACATAGGTTGGATCGAGGGGATGGTTATGGTGGCCTAGCTACTGTGGTTCATAATGGTCTGGATCACAAAATAGTATATAGGTATAATAATAATGTTAGTAAAATTCAAATTTTAGCAACAAAAATAATAGATTGGAACATTACAGTTATTAACATTTATATCCATCCTAGGGCAAAAATAAATTTAAATAGTTGGGTTGGACGCATAAATAAAATCAGGGGAAATAAAATTTTAATGGGGGATATGAATGCACATAATGCACTTTGGGGAAGTCAAGTGTCTGCTAATGTTAATGGAAGAATAATTGCTGAATCCTTAGAGGATTTGGATCTAGTTTGCTGCAATGATGGGAGACCCACGCGGATTACCCTACCTGGACAGAATGCCTCAGCGGTAGACCTAATACTAATTTCCTCGGAAATTGCAAATATATGCCAATGGAATGTGTTAGAGGATTCTGGAGGCAGTGATCATTTTCCAACTTCTTGCAAAATCGCAATTGTAAATGAAAATATAGTAACACAAAAAAGTCATAAAAGAAATACAAAGAATGTCAATTGGGAGAATTATGCTTCAAAAATAGAAGACTTGATGAAGAATGGGTGTGAAGACTATAATTCATTTACACAAATTATGGAAATGGTGAGTGATGAGGAAATACCTCTCTTGAAAACAGAAAAATCTATAAGAAAAAAGAAAAGCCCTCCCTGGTGGGATAAGGAATGCTCTAATTTAATAAAAACAAGAAAAGAAAAAATTAAAAAATATAAGGAAGAAGCAAGCAATGAAAATTATATTGAATTCAAAAAAATATTTGCATACAGTAAAAAAATATTTAAAACAAAAAAAAGAAATAGCTTCAAAAGCTTTTGCAATGGATTGACAAGGGGCACTCCTCTATCTGAAATATGGCGAACAGTTAAGTTATTCTCCACATATCAAAATGCTGTAATCCCTGCTAAACTTCCCAACAAAAACATAGCTCAGAACATATTAAATAATTTGGCAATTGACATAACAGATCCTGAGTTCACGGTTACCCTAACTAACGAGGATGTGGAGGACATTTCAAGGCAAGAAATAATAAGTGTCATAAATAAAAAGGATAAGGCTACTGGATTAGATCTTGTAACATATAGCATGATAAACAGACTTCCCCTGGTGGCGCTAGATGCATTGTCAAAAATATTTAATCAAATAGTTAAAAGAAACACAGGTTTTCCACAAGAATGGAAAAACACCCTTGTCATTCCCTTTTTAAAACCCAATAGAGACCCTTTATGTGAGGATAATTATAGAAACATAGCTCTAGAGTCATGTGTAGGCAAAATTTTGCAAAATATAATTAAATTAAGAATAGAACAAATAACGGAAAAAAAATCGATACTAAGCCCTAAGCAGTTAGGTTTCAGAAGAAACAAATGGTGCAACGATAATTTAGCTTTAACAATTAATTATATTAGAACTGGATTTAGTAAAAATTTAAATACAATTGGAATTTTTTTGGATATCAGTAGGGCATATGATACAGTCAATATATATTTGCTATATAAATACTTATTAAAGTATGACATCCCAATAACTTATGCAAACTTGATCTTGCAATTTTTGCTCAACAGAAATATCTACGTTAAAGACAAATCAAATAATATATTAGGCCCAATGCAAGCATCCACTGGATTGCCTCAAGGGTCTCCACTCAGTCCAATATTATTCAATCTCTATACTAAATCCCTACATGATTTAATAAACCATGAGATGGAGTGTTTTCAATATGCAGATGATTTTGTAATTTTGGTGCAAGGATCTGATATATACAAGCTAATTAATTCCTTAAATACCCATATAATATATTTACAGGAGTGGTTTGAGAAACACAACTTTAAAATTTCAGCACACAAATCAAAAGCAATAATATTTAGAAAAAGAAGTCAGGCTTATAACTTCCCACATTTGATATATCAAAATATGGAAATTCCATGGAGAAATGAAATAAAGTATCTGGGATTTCATTTACAGTGCAATTTGAATATGACAATTCAAATTAACGACATGATAACTAAAGCAAACAAAGGAATAAATGTCATGAGAGCAATTTGTGGTACAAAATGGGGAGCTGACCCGAACATTCTTTTGAGTTTATACAAAGGAATAGTTAGATCTCATTTAGATTACGCAGCCAATCTTTTAAACCCCTGCAGTAAAAGTTTGATGATGAGGTTGGAACAAGTACAGAATGTTGCCTTGAGAATCGTAACGGGTTGTCTACGTTCTACACCCATCTTAATATTGCAAGCAGAATGTTCAGTAACAACGTTACAAGTTAGAAGGGAGATACTAGCACATAAATATATACTCAAACAAATGCCTGAAAAAAACAATATCATAGTAAAGAGTCTAAATAAGCTAAACGAAGCAATAAATGCAAACAATAGATTCTGGAGGAACAAGGTCATACCAGATTACTCACTAGCATATACAAATATACTCAAAAAAACAAAAAACATAATTAGATATAAAATCAATCCTATATATGAGGTAGAAAGAAAAACTCTTCTATATCCCATTACAATTAAAAGTCTAGAATTTGAAAAATATGAAATTGAATCGAACGAAAGGTTCATAGCTAAATATGGTGGAATAAATAATAATCATACCCACGTATATACAGATGGATCAATAGACCCACAAACAAATCAATCGGGATTTGGAATTTACATCCCAAGCATCAATTATAAATATTCGTCACGACTCCATAACTACACACAAATCTGCACAACTGAAATAATAGCGGTATACAAAGCCATGTCGGTATGTATTGAAAAGGAAATCATGAAAGCAGTGATCTTTGTAGATTCAAAAAGTGCCTTATCCAAAATATCTAGTCACAAATGGGACCAAATGGATTATGTAACTATAATGACCAAAAAACTACTGGTAGATGCAAATATTATGGGATTTCAATAGGATTAGAATGGGTACCGGGACATCAGGGGATTAAAGGCAACGAGGTGGCAGATAGCTTGGCCAATATTGGGAGAGAATTAAGAGTACCATATGATGTAAAAAACATCAGCTCAGATATCTTTTGTGTTACAAAAAAGAACATCTTGACTCAATTTTACAATAACTGGTATTCCCAAATTAAAGGTAAATATCCGGACTATTATGGACTGCAGAATAGTTTCCCTATAAAACCTTGGTATAACAAATGTGGATATTTGGGTAGGAAAAATATTACTAACCTTAATCGTTTACGAAGTGGACATTGCAAAACTCCTTGTTATCTCCACAAAATAGGCAAAACGGAAACACCGATATGCGAATGCGGTACTATGGGAACATTGGTACACATCATCTTTGAGTGCCTCATAAATAAACATAAAGATATGGATTTGTATCTAGAACTAATAAAAGCTGGAATAGACAGTCCAATATCTTTACAGAGCATTTTATATAAACCCTCGAATAAAGTTATTAAGATAATCAATAAATTTATCAAATTTTTTCAAGTTATTCTATAGAATTTTCAAAAAAGAATAATAATAACAATAACAATAAATAAATACTTCAGAAAATACAGGGAATCTCCTAAAATGTCAAGAATTATATTTGTATCCTTAAAATCCTTAATCCTAACCGAAGGTAGCCAGCCCTAAACCTATGTGAAAATGTTTGGAAGCTACCCCCAAACGAGAAAAGTCTTAAGTTAACCTTAAATGTTGTAACACTTTTCCCCCTCTATCTACAGGAAAACAAGAAGAAGGACAAGGACCACACAGGACCAAAGAAAAAAAAATAGATCTGAAGTTGACAGGACACCTGGTTGTGCATTGCCTTGAGTAAGACGCGCATAACCAATAACATGTACTGGGTAAATGATTAAAAAAAATCGAAACCCAAAAAAAAGGAAGAAGAAGAGAGGGGGGTGATCGCCCCGATCACCCCTCCCTGGATCCGCCACTGCTTAGCGACCACTAAAGGGTGAATATTGTGCTATTAAGGTAGCATTAATGCAATAAAACGCGTGTAGGTGGCGAAAAGATGCAAAAATTGATTTTGGGCCACCACTGTGGCTTTGGGGCGCAAAGAATGTAAAATGTGCATAGGTCATAATTTGTAGGTTACACTGTGTTGTTTTATTTTACATAAGTACTTTATTAATAAAACGAACAGGTGACGAAAAAAAAAAACTGGAGCCCGCCAAAGCATATATGAGGTTTACGGCGCCACTGCGCAGTAACGGTTGCTTATACGAAAAAAATGAATAGGACCTAATTTTAAAGTAAATAGTGCTCTTTAACCTTGTATAAGTTTTGTTTAAAAAGAATGCGTAGGTAATGAGAAAATTGTAAAAACATGCTCGCCAAGGGATAGGGGTAGTTTCTGCAGTATATTTTCAAGGATAGGGGTGGTTTCCGCAGGGATGTTGCAATAACCATATATATTTTTGAAAAGCACTATTGATGAAGCATATGCCCATATGGATCAAAAAGCAAAAAACAAAAAAAAATTCAACCCCCCATTTTATTTATTTTTTTTTGGCTACAGGGGTTGCACTAGGAAATCGCTTTGGTGTCTATGCATGGGTAATAATTACGTGCACAAAATGATATATGAAGCATATTAATAAAGGGCATTGTGTGTGAAGGATTCCAAGAAAATCACTTTATTAATTCTTCTTTTTTTGGGGTGGTTCCGGGGAAAACATGGGGATGCGTTATACAATTTTGTAAATAGCACCAGTACATGGGTAATTGCTGAAAGTCTTTTTACTCTAGCATAAACGGTTCAGATGTTATAAAAATTGGTTTTTTAAAATGTAACACCCTGTAATTAAAAATAGGGCAATTACCCTTAAGTCAAACCTATACCAAAAAATGAGTCACTTATTTGTGAATAATTGTCGCAGCATTTCTTCTTAATTTCAGGTACAGTTAGGGAAAAATATATTTGTTTTAAAAACATCTTTTTTAAAAACTTGTCAACTTTGGGGCTCCACCCCCGCTAAACGGTGGATGATAGACATATGCTGTCGGGAAATAAATCGTAGAAAATATAGTCCTCTTCATATTTCTATAAAAAATTTTTTTTGTAAAACTTACAGGAAGGGCTACGTTCCGCAAAAACCACAAATTACCCCCTTTAAAGGGGTGAAAATGGGGGTTCCGGGGCGAAATTTTTTCAGAAAAAGTTAGTCTTATAATAAGCACCCCTTGATATAACAGAAAAAAAAAATAAAACCGGACTAGTGTCCATTTTGCAAGGTTCAACCTCTGTTTCCTACACTATAACCATAGTTCGAACAGAAGTAAAACCTACGTTTTTCATTGTCAAATTATTGTTATTTTGCAAAGTGTACTTTTAGTTTGTTATTTTGTGACATTCACATACAACAAGTTCAATTAAACAAAAATGGTTTTTACTAACGAGGAATAAGCTGGTATTCTTAGTTTATGGCGAAATGAGGTGAAACGCTCAAGCAGCGCAAGGCAGATACGGTGAAAAATTTCTCAATCGTGACCATCCCGCTCAATCAACATTTACAGCTTTTCATCAACGATTAAGAGACACAGGTTCAGTGGTGCCAAAAAATAATGAAACAGGGAGACATAATGATGCAACAGCAGAACATAAAGTTTTTATTTTAATGGAAGGTGTAAGTACTGCTAACAAAATTTTCTTGCTCGTGTAGAATTCGCTAGATGGTTACAAAATTAGAAAAATCAAAATGAATATTTTTCAAGTACATTTTGTTTTGTGATAAAGCTTTATTCACAAAAAATGGATTTTAAATATACATAATGCACATTATTATTTTGTACGTTGGTAAATCCTACATTGTTCAAGAATTTAAGCATCAGCATAGTTTTAGCATAAACATAAGAGTAGTCGACGATTATTTACTTGCTCTGTGAAATTACCTGCCAGTTTAAACGGTTCTGATTACCTACATTTCCTGCAAAATATTTTACCTGTTTTGTTAGATGGGATGCATTTAAATGATTCATGAAAGAAAGCTTATGGTTTCTACATGACTGCTGTCCAGCCCCCTTTAGCAGGAATGTACGAGACTTTCTTGATAATACCTACGAAGATCATTGGATTGGAAGAGGCGGTTCAGTTTCTTGACTAACAAGGTCGCCAGATTTGAATCCTTGCGATTATTGTGTTTGGGGATACGTAATAGATAATGCATTGTGTATTAAATGCAGAACAAATAAAAAGTAAACACAGGATTTCAACTAGGTCATCAGCATCCGATTGTGATTGTGCTCGAGATGAGAGGCAACAATAATTAGATAGTCAACGGCAAGTATAATTTGATTGAGAAATCGGTAGCGAATTTCCTGTAGGACGAAGATTTAGTTGATGACGAGGGTTGAGATATAAAATTTTCTGTTTCCTAACCGACGTAAACGAGTTTTTAATACATTTAAATTTTGTATAGCAACAAGTTGTTACTGGTTGCAAGTTGGAGCCTGTGGTATAAGTACTATAAAATATGTATACTATTATTTTATGTTTTTGTGATTTCATCTAGAATATTTATTTATACGATTATTTTATTCATAGGGATTCTGATCAATAGAAACCATACAAAAATAGTATTTCAGAGATTATTTTTTAATTATTGTAATTTCCAAGCGTGTGTTAAGATTTTTTATCACGTATTTAATTCTGCCCAATCAGAAAATTTTATTAGGATGGACAATTCGATGTAACGTAAGTATCGAATTGTTTCTAATGCTCTGTGTCCGTTTATTCTCTATCGACGATGATAAATAAATGTTGAAGTCGTGGGGCAAAAAATGGTTTTATTGACAGCGACTGAATTATTACACTACAGTTGTTGTTTAGGTAAAATTTTATAATAGACTACTCTAAATTGACAGCTATTGATAATAACACTCTGTCTACGTAACTTCAAACAATGACTTATGCACTAGATTTGTTAATGAGGTAACTATTCTAAATAGATTGCCACTCAAAATAGTCCGGACTGCTAATTTATAATCTCGCCAAAAATATCCAAATCATAAATAAGTTTATTGCGTTTTGCATGGCCACAAAAACCTTTGAAATATATTAATACTTTGAAAGCTTACAACTACAATTTAAATGACGAAGCAGTTGCAACACTAAGAAGTTACAATTAAAAATAATACTATTGCCCCCAGAAAAAGAAACCCACATTTGAGGGTAAATATGAATCATGGGTAACATTCCATGATTTGTTTAAACGTTTGATGCATGAGAACAACCAACTATCGAATGTGCTAGCAAACTACAGTGTGGCCTGGAAAATGTTGCAAGAGAGGTACGATAACCCAAGAACGGAAAGGACCAGACCACAGACAACAGGCAAACAAGAAAATAACGTGTATCGTATGCCATGAAGAATATAAACTGTACACATGTAAGAAGTTTCTGTTATAAACTGTACAAGTACATGAAAGAAACAAAATCCTAAAGGAAAAGCAATGGTGCGGTAGATACCTACTGCACAACAGGGAAGTACCATGTTGTTCCTCTCATAGATGTGCAGAATGTAACGGACAGCACCATTCATTACTACACATGTCAGAAGGTCCGTATGATAACAGAAGAAATTCTGAAAACAGAATACCACAAAATAGACCCACTTCTAGTGGGTCAGAAGGTCAATATGATAACAGAAGGAATTCTGAAAACAGAAGACCACAAAATAGACCCAGTTCTAGTGGGACCAGAGGTGACAACAGTTACGACAGATCGTCAAGGAAATTATAGAATACTGTGAGCTGTTTAAGTCATCAGAATGAAGAAGTGCTACTTGCAACGGCATTAGTACGAGTAAGAAACTCAAAAGTAAGCTCACAATTGATAAGAACATTGATTGACCAAAGCTCGCAGTCATTAGTAGTTACGGAGCAGGCCGCTACATTTCTCGAAATAAAAAAATAGCTGTCTACGCTCACATATCTGGAATTGGCAATGAAGACCAAAGAACGTCTAAATGGAGCGTGATATTAAACTTAGAGGCATATTTCACAAATGAATTTGAAGTAAAGACCGAAGCAGTTGTGCTACGAAAAATAAAAAAGAATCTACCGGAGAAGGAGATACAGAAAAAAGAAAGGAATCGCATGAGCTTAGTCCTGGCGGATCCAAATTTTAATGAAACAGGTACAATAGATATTCTACTAGGAGCCAAAGAATATAGTTTGATATTACTTGACGGAGTAGATCGAAAGAAAAATAGTTTGTTCGCCCAAAATACTAAATTGGGTTGGATAATGTCAGGGGTAGCACAGCAAGAGCATATTCCTGAGACACAAGTGCTGAGTATATTGTGTAGGCGACAGATGCCTAGAGATTTTTAATTTGCGCTTACTAAAGCAGAATGGGCCATTCCACATAATATGATGGTATAGTTTAGTTAAGTATTAGTTGTAATGCATGATAACTAGTTAGTGATTCAATAAACTTCTTCGTTAAAAAAATCTGATAATTAGGCCCGGATCCCGCGTAAAAAAAAGTTTATTAATAGCAAGCTAAAAATTTGTTAATAGCTTAACGATGTCTAGTTGGACAAATTTTGATGTACGGGATACTGTAACAGGGTGAGCTTTAATTGTGGAACAGGTTACAGGTTTCGAACGTCAGACTACGAAAACGTCCGATGTATTTTGTCGGATACATCTTCCAATTGATTTGTTACCCTTTCATTAAACTCTTATGCAAAAATCAGACTGCTATTTACCACCAACATAATCTTTGTCATTTCACATGTTCTACGTGTCGGATTTATTACAATGCCCAACATATTTGTCGGACAAACATTTTTTCGTATATTATATAAAGTTTGCTACTGAATAAACTTAAAAACAACCTGCTACTTTTCACAAGCATAAACTTGCCAGGATGACACGTCCCACAATTAAAATTAAGTTCCACAAATAAATCTTCCCCTGTTCTAGTGTTCCAATACATTAAAGTTTTTCCGACTAGACACATGCCTAAAATATTTTTAGCCAAACTTTTAGGACGTAGGTACGTTAAAAGTTGTATTTCAAATTTCTTTAGATTTAGTGTCTAAAACGAAATTGTTTGTTACTGCTGTGTATAAAATAAACCGTGTAGAATTTTAACACAAATTCAAGAAGAGACTTTTTAATTAACTGGAGTTTAGTCATTAATTAGACCAAGAATTAATCAACGTTTGTCAAACGTTTAAAGTTAATCTTCCTTTTCCTTGATTAAAATTCTTGAGTTACATTACTGTTACCTTTGGCAATGTTATATCAAAGGTAATTGTGAATTTATTGAATTTAGGTGATTCTACTACAAATAAAAAATATTTTTGTATAGTTTGATGGATGATACTATAAGTATCTATACCCAAACGTCATGATTCATTTTTAAACAAGTTATATTGAAACGTACGTCGATGTGTAATATCATTGATACGTACTGCCAATGTAATAATTAATAGGAAATACTTATTATCGGTGGACGTATTTTATAAAGTTATATTATACATTTTTCTATTCTCATACTATAATATATCAATTACGATTTCACTGCTTGTATCATAATGAACTTCATTATGATATAGATTTTCGTTAAGATACAGATTTTTAACCAATAGGATCGCGATATGGCATTCACGATGAAGGTAGCACACGCGCAGTGACCAATGGCGAGTCAAATAGATACGCTTTGACAGTTCTCAATATGTAAACAAACTGACAAACTACTTAATTTGTTTGCGTTACAAAATTAATAAATTTAAATATATTTTTTGTTGTAAATGATCATAGAAAAAATCGTGTATACAACTTGCATTTAATTATCATTATGAAGCTCGTATTCTATACAAAACTCATATATACTATTATATTTTACTATGTTATAATATATTTAACACAATATAGTTATAAATTCCAATAAACATAACAAATGCGCTAATGTCACTGTCAATGAAAATGGTAAATGTCAAAATTCATAATAAACAAAGTATCAATGACATGCCGTTTTGCGTATTGTTTATCGTTTAACTTATTGTGGTTTCTATGGACAAACTGCTTAATTTTGCGATACGAGTTTCTGTGAGTAAAAAAGAGACCAAGTATAAAAAGTAATTCGTGAATAATTTCATACTTGGGAAAAGGTAGAGTCGAAGAACTTATTTCATGCAATAAAGCCGGTCCGTTTGTTCATCCTACGTGTATGCAATTTTATACAAGAATTATTTTTATATTAATGTCTTTTTACGCCTCACACAAACTATATTGCTGTAATTGTTCTTCATAAGTGCGCAATAAAAATATCTTCTATTTTTGAACACTAAAACTGTTAAATATCACGCGTGTTTTTATGTATCGCATTGTTATATTCTTTTTGGATATGAGAGAAGAAAGCGACCGTAAAAGATCGCTGTTACATTGTAACGACAAAAAATAGCTTCATCAAAGCTCCATCTTTTATCCAGACAAAACTTTCGTCACACTCAGTTTATTGTAGAGATCAATAGGGAACTTGCATAAATTTTAAATTCGAAAAAAATGTTATAAAACACAACAGAACATAATTTAAAACATGTATCAAAGATAAAAAAGCTTTGTTTGTCTTTCGTTTGGCCCCTAAAGACGATTAAAAATTCAAATTAAAACAGGTGGTCCAAAATTCGTCGTGACGTCACTTGGTTTTACGTTTACATTTTTCCAATAAAGTACACAGAATTTTAAATTAGACGTTATAAACGTCAGTAGAAAATACATTTATGTGACGTTACAAGTGTTTTTGATCGTTTGAACTATTCATAGAAAATGTCTACTTTTACAAAATGGTTTTATTTTCAATAGTAAACCTTCGTTCCTTTCCTCCAAAAACAGTATAAAACTCCAATTTTAACAAACTGGTATATATTATTACAATGACATACCATAAATGTCATTAGAATATAAATATTTTTGACTTATTCCACGACGATGAACTGGCCAAATACCCAAGTAGGTGGAGGCCAATAAACTAAAGAAGGAGAAGAAGAATATACCTAAATATAAGGTTGTGTCTAGGTATACGCTAACGTGTACGCAAATAAAAAAGTTAGAGTCTCAGTGATTTCTTATTTTTTATTTGTTTAGTGTTTGTTTTTAAATTAACTATGGAGTGTGGACAATTATTTAGTTATTTTAATGAGTTTAAGAACATTTTAAAACAGTACTAAAAGGATAAGAGACTATAAATTAATGTATATTTTTTTAGTTATAAATGAAATAGTATTACCGTCCAAGATTAAAATAAAAGGAAGACCTAAAGCTTTCACAATAATAATTAACTTGTTCTGAAGCTATTATCTTTGTGGCATTTTTGTAATCAACTATTCTAAATGGGAACTAAGCCACAATTTAACTAAAAATTGATTTTATTAACGTTTCGACGTCTAAACCGGATGTCGTTGTCAAAATAAAAAATATTATTAAATTAAACAAAAATGTTATTGCATAGTAAAATATTTTTTCTAATAATTTATTTAATCTGACTAATTTTTGTATTTTGACAATGACATCCGATTTGGACGTCGAAACGTTAATAAAATAATTTTTTTAGTTAAATTGTGGCTTATTTTTTATTTAGAATAGTTGATTATAATAATTCACTTACGTATAAAAATTATTTTAACAATATTTTGTACCTACGTGTCATGTCAACTAAATACATATAATTATTTTGCTAACCTAAATATATACTTTTATATATATATATATATATATATATATATATATATATATATATATATACATTGATTTATTACAATTAAGTTTGAAACATCTGAATAGTTCTGTTTCTCTTCCCTTAACAAATATTTTTCTATTAAACAAACACTAAATATATCAAAATAGCATGTACCAAAATATATAGTCACTGCGCAAGCTAAATAATGATGTCACTGGCTTGATAAAGTTTTATTTGCGTCTACCTAACTTTTTTATTTTCGTACACGTTAGCGCGTACCCAGACACAGCGAAATATAACCACAATCAAAACTAATGCAAAACTATGTGACGTCAAGGCATACCGTTTGAACTATTTTATACCGCAGAAGACTTTAAATATGTATTTCTAAGTTATTACGAGTTTTTGAAGCGTGAAATTTTAGAAATCTCATTTTTAAACAAAACTGAACATTATTATCTAATAAAAAAAATGTGCAAGTTTCCTATTGCTTCAGATTACAGATAAATATACCTACTAAAATATTGATATTGTTTGTTCTGGAAAATTCTGTTCCCACAGCCTCTTAGACTTGTTTATCCCAGTTTATTCCACATGCAAACACTTGAGAGTTGTTTTAGAGTGAAGAAGATCTGTTTATTGAAAGTCGCTAGGATGCAGAAATAAGGCCTAAGTGTGTTATATTTTTTTACTGGGATTGATGATCTTGAATCAATTAGTTTTTGACCGCTTTCTTGTGACTGAAGGAAGAAGCCATACGATGACGACTGAGTCTTGTGTTCTGATTCGATTGATCGAAAATGGTGAGAAGATTTGCATTTGTCGATAAATAATGGTTCTTTTGTGGAGATGAAACTTTACTTTGAGTAATGTACTGTCATACAGTACATTACCAGATAATTATTATTAAAATAGCGCTATATTCCCAATACCAGTGAAAGGATAAAGAAAGATTGAGTATACCTACATTTTCGTAGAGAAACTAACTTCCCCTGTCTCGCGTACTTTCATATAGAAATTGATGTTGTGTTAATATTTTTCCGTGTTTTATATTTTACAAAAATATATTTGGGAGACATCCAAACATTCCATCACAATGCGTTATGCTTTTGTGATTGAAAGAAACGAAACGTCATATATTTGATTTTGATATTTCGCGACTCGCCTTGAGCACAGCTGTACATCATATTGCTTTTATTATGGAATGGGACAAAACGCGCCCCAATATTAATTTTATTTTTAAAGTAATTTTTATATTAATCTGAAATAGAAAATACTGATAATAAAATTAAATAAATATTGAAATCTTCATTTATTTGTAATTTAATTCTGTCATTGTTATGTCATTATTATTAATTTTGTTTTTTCTTCTCCTTCTTTTTTTTTTCTTCTGCTTTTGTTGTCTAATAATGTATCCATCATAAATTAATATTTATCTATCTATATATCTATCTACCTATCAGTTAATTTGTTTTAGATAAGAAATCCATCGTTCTGTTTCTATTTTGTTTATCTTGTTAGTATATTTATTAATTTATTGTTTTCTAACTTTAAGGATTTTCCAAACTCTTCTTTCCGTCCTTGTTTGCCATATATGTATATATATATATATATATATATATATATATATATATATATATATATATATATATATATATATAAATACTCTTAATAAATTGAATAGGTTCATTCATACAGAAAGTCGCTCTTATGAGAATATTTTTAACCCTTCATCGTGAATATTATCTGCTAAACTTGCTAAACAAAGTTTTTTTAAATTAGGAGAAAGGGTATGGTTTAAAAATTTTGAAATTTTATATTTCTTTTATTATTTTAAATGAAAATATAAAACTTCAATACTGCTCTCTGAAAGTTTAAGAGTGATTGGAGCAAAATTACCGAAAATAGAGCATGTGGCATATTCCTACCGTCGACCTGCTTTACAGCAGGTTCGCGCCAGCGTGCTTGAGCGTATTGAGCAACGGTCAACAGCTGTTCCCTTTCTCTTTTGTAAATTACTCCGAGATTCAAAAACGTATTTCATTGTGCAACACTTTACGATTTGACAGGCAAAAGATAAACTGAAAATAAAAGTTCACAATATTTTTGTCGAGATATTTTTTTGTTTTATATGTACTTATTTTCTGTTTAACAATATTACACATGTTGATTTTCAGCCTTTTTGCAAAAAAAATCATTGTTTTGACTTCTGAGTGATACCAAAAAGTTAAAAATCATTAAAACAAAAAACTAGACAGCGTTACCTCGAGAAACTAATAAGTAAAGTCCGGACTATAAGCATGACAGAAAGATCAAAATAACCACTTATATAAGCAAAAAATGTCGCAAAATTAAGCAAAGTTTTTTATGAAATAAGCAAGGTTCAAGAAAAAAAACGTGTAAGTAAACATTGAGATAATGATATAAATATGAATAAAGTACATTAATATTATATTACATTTATTTTTAATTATCGTATTATTAACAATAAATAAAAAATTATCAAATTGTTAAGCTATAATATAATTAAAAAAATCGAAAAAATTAACATATCAATATATTTTTAATTCATGCTCATTAGCAAAAAAAAAAACAATTAACACTATGTAATAGGTTTTTCAAAATTTTCTTGTGAAAAGCTTTGTCTTCTATCTGTATACATACATATATTTATACGTAGAAAATGTTCTTTCAACATCTGCAGATGTGATTGGTGCGTATTTAAATTTAGACAAATGTACCGGTACTATTTTACAACAATATAATAAATTTGGGCTGTCTGCAGACAAATATTAGTTTATTATATGACAGGTATAACCATGGGTTTCCTGGTTATCTCCTAAGCATAAGGGATTAAAATTCTTATGGATTATTGAAGTATACTTCATAGAAGTTTAATTAAGACAGGAAGTAACATAAAATTTCACTATAGTTTATCATAAGAAATAAAATAAACAAAGAAATAGCAACATATCTTTAAAATAAGCATTTTTACTAAAAATCCTAATTATAAGCAAAAGAAGCAGAAAAATGCAAAATGCTTATAATCCGGACTTTACTAATAAGCTAATAAAATTTTTTGAATTATTTGTTTCATATGATCCAATGATGAGTTCTGATGTCCACCGCAAAATCCATTGTTTTTTGAGGTGATTTTAAAAATTTGCCACCGTTGGCATATTTAAGATACTCATCACTGTACAATCTGTTTTTCCTTTTATTATTTTTATTTTTATACGTAGACGGTTCTGATGATCATTGTAGAAAATTACAGATGTCTAGTTAAATAGTAAATATGACAAACGAACGTAATAATAAAATATCTGAAGCATGCACCGTTTTACTATAAGCAACGTCTCTTATTTAATCACTTTTCTCCCTTATAACGTCGAATTCACAATTCCAAAAAAATTTTGGCAACAATGTAGAGCATTTTATTGGTTCACTACGAAAGGAAAACGTAAAAAGAAATAAATTATGTAACTGGCTCATATATGTATAGCGCAAGTAATAACATTTTCTTTATTAAATAACTTAATCAAATTTTAGACGGTGTGTAAGATCCCCTTGATTTAACAATGGTATTCAATGACGAATGAACTGAGTCCATGATCTAAGAAATTTTTGGGAAACCCTGTATTAGAGAAAGTTTACCTGTAACATAAATCCGTCGCACAAAAGGATTAACATGGATTATTCAAAACGTATGTAGAAATCTAATAGGAAATAAAAATCCACATAGACATAAATATAAAATGAAACGATGGAAGTGGCATCGTTTGTACTAAAAATCGTACTATCGTATAGTCTTATAACTATATACTAATGATAAATGTTAAACAATATTTAATCTGTCAGTCTGGATATAGAGCAGACGTATATTTTATTACCAGTTAACTCACGCTTATCTACCACGAAGCAATTTTTGTGAATTCGTCATTATAACCCTCGCTTAAATAATAATTTATTTTAACCAGATTGCAGAAGCAACATTCAGCTTTATCTCCTTGTCTGTTAGTGGACATTGGATGATTTATCGCCCAAATAAAGACACGGTAATACTCGTAAATGTATACAAAGTATGATTTTCGGGAAAGCCAAAAATATCGGGTTAACGTAATGGACTCAAACCAAATTCACATTCAGAATCAACGTAGCCGTATTATCTAAGGACACTTATCAAATTCAAAACACCAAATTCATGTCGGCCTATGTTGTAAATTATTTTTAAACTCTACAAGGAAAAATTTCCTGTAGCTGGTTGTATAGGTACCATTAATCACAAATAAATTTTAATGAAAAATCTTTTATAAAAGTTATATTTATTTAAATCCCTTAAAGGGCCGGATCTATCGCAGAACGTTTTCGCTCTAATTAGAGCATCATCAGTGCTTTTACAGGCATCACACGTTGAGCCAGCAAAAATACATAGGTAAAATCCCTTTAAATATTTTAGCATGCTTACGGTTAAAATAATACTCTTGGTTCGTTTATACGAATTTATTTATACAAGTTACAGACGAATCTATTTTACAGACTAACTACTCCTAAAAATTCCATCCTTGTTTATATTGAATACAAAAATACAAGCCATGTTCTTGAACGTTCCAGAAAAACGGAACCGCCCAACTTAATAATGCGTAGGCGATCTTTCTCGATAAATCTTTTCCTCGCTCGTCTGATGAGTTATCCTTCCAGATGTCTTCATACGTAACGAGCTGTCGAGACGGAACCTGTTATTTGCTGTAGGTAATTCGTCACACTGCTCCCCTCCTAAGATCTAAGCGTCCCGATCAGCAACTTTAGATGAAGGCCCAGGATGGCAGAATCTACCAGGATTCTCCAGCTCTGCATACAGCCCTCAAGAAGAAGTAATACTCTACTGTCTTTGTTTGAATGTTACGAGATCTTTGGGTTAATGCAACACACAGTAATTCGTACGCCGGTTTCTCTGAAGATCACTTCAAATATGCTTCTCACAATCTTCCAATCCAGATTTTCTAGTACATAGCCTATTTTTGATAAAGCCAAATTTTTGATATCATAATTACACACGATTTTCTTCAAATTAGTTAGAGCACGCCATATGTTCTCGTAGAGAACATATGAAGTTTTTAGAAGTTTCATCGATCCTATGAGAAACACTTTAGAATTTTCTAGAAGTCTCATCAATCTTTTAAGAAGTCTCGTCAAATTTTTAGCCATGTTTTAGAATTTCTCGTCGCTATTTCTAGAAGTTTCATCGATCTTTTAAGAAACACTTTCTAATTTCTCGTTGTTCTGTCTAGAAGTTTCATCTATATTTTGAGAAACACTTTCGAATTTCGATAAGATTGCTTCTTCCGCTGACTTGAAGTGGAACGTCTTTGGGTCATTTCCATTCTTCTTGAGGACCTCCTCGAGTCGTGCTTTCAGGACCTTCTTGGACCCACTGGCATCTAACTCGCGCTCTTCTAATTGTTCACGGAGCTGTTTTACGGAAAGTTCTTCTAGAAACATCTTTCCTTGGCACACACGTACTTCTCAAAATGTATTTTAAAAGTATTTCCGAACACCGAACACTTAACGCACTTTAATTATTCCCGACGAATATAACTAAAAAGTCTTTTAAAGTCTTTTTAAGTTCTTTTTAATTCACTTTTATTTATATCGCACTAAGTTTATCGAACACCGAACACCGGACACCAACTGTAGCGTGCTTACGGTTAAAATAATGCTCTCGGTTCGTTTATAAGAATTTATTTATACAGTATTTATACAAGTTACAGACGAATCTATTTTACAGACTAACTACTCCTAAAAATTACATCCTTATTTATATTGAATACGAAAATACAGGCCATGTTCTTGAACGTTAGTAATGCGTAGGCGATCTTTCTCGATAAATCTTTTCCTCGCTCGTCTGATGAGTCATCCTTCCAGATGTCTCTATACGTAACGAGCTGTCGAGACGGAGCCTGTTATTTGCTGTCGGTAATTCGTCACAATATTAACAAAATGTGTTTAAATGACATTATTGTTGAAATATCCAATTGATGGATAGAACCCGTATGGATATGGCCTTTGAAATTATATTACCCCCACAAGGCACGCGGGTTGCTTAATTGACAAATATGTCTTCACATTTATTACGGTGGGTAGCAACTAATCTTGCTAAATGTGAAGACATTTTATTGTCAATTATAAAACCCAGGTACCTTGTGGGGATCATACAATGTCAAAGGGCCTATCCTTGCGGATTCTTATTCATCAATCCGATTTTTCAACAATAATGCCATTTTACCACATTTTATTGATATTTAAAAATTTAAAGGGTGTGTCAGCATGTGATGTCTGTAACAGCACTGATGATGCTCTACTTAGAGCAAAAACGTACTGTGATACATGTGGCCCGTTAAGGGTTTTTAAATAAATATACCTTCTTTTTTATTAAAATTTATTTATTTTTAACGTTTCAAAGATATGTCTTTAATATTTACATTACTCTGTAAAATATGAAAGAAGTCGGTAAAAAGTAAACACGTTAAAGCCATTTTTCCCAAAATTACATTTTGGCACTTAATCATTTGATAACGCGGTCTAATACATATTCCGCCGAATAAGACCAAAATGTGATCAACATTTAAATAAGGAGCAATTTGACTTTCTGCAAAGACTGAGAACACGAGAAATGTTCTTTAGCCTCATATTAATATTGCAGAAATACAGAGATCAAAGAAGGGACTTCTATATGTTATTTACATTATGCTTTTATTGCACAAAACCTGACAAACTAATAAAAATTTTAAAGTCTTAGTACAAGAGATAAAACAGACATACAGTTCATGGAACAATTATGTGGGATTGAAATAGCTTTAGTTTAATATTAACAGCATAGATGAGATTAATATAACACGTAATGTCCGACAAAGATATATATTTTATCTCCAACATGTCAGGAATAATCCTCGGATGGACAGACGAATTTTTTTATTTCAATTCAGAATTTTCTCGCTGTTAAATAAAGTGTTACATAATTTACCCGCAAAAGTTTTGCACCACCAAAAAATAAGCTCATTTTAAAAGTTGAATTTTTTTGTGAACGGGTTAACGGATTCTGTTATTTTATTGTATTGTTTTATATTTTTCTTTCGTTTTTACACTACTGAATAAATGATTACTGAAACTCCTTTTTTGAGCTTACATACCGGATGAAATATAAGAAATCTTTTTCGCATGTTAAGTTTGAGATACCCTGTAAGGAGGACAAGGTACAAGTGTTATTTAATCCTGTTGTAATTTTATTTTTTGTAAACATTTTGCATTTTGAATTTCCCTGACATACTTTAAAACAACGAAAATACCTAGACGATTTTATTCTTCAACATGTGTTTTTAACTGAAACAATAGGGAGCTTATTCTTTTTCTATTAGGTACACAATAATGTTCAGTTTTGTTTAAAAATGAGATTTCCAAAATTTCACGCTTCAAAAACTTACGATAACTTAGAGTACAAATTTAAAATCTTCTTTGTCTTTAACCCATTTCAAACGACTCGCGACGTCATATAATTATATTTTATTTATGTTTATGTTTATGGTTATAGTAACATTTTAATGATATTTATCGTATGCCATTGTAATAATATATAGCAGTTTCTTAAGATTTGGGTTTGATACAGTTTTTCAAGGAAAGGAAAAAAGGTTTACTATTGAAAATAAAACAAAACACTGTAAGTGCTGTTTAGTGCCATTTTGTAAAAGTACAACTTTTAAAAACCCCAATAAAATATTTATTGTTTTACCAGCCGGGCGTATAATATACATATTTTATGTACTTACTTATCTGATTTAACCTTTAACTACACGCGCTGGCGTATTTTGTACGCCAGATATAAGAATTCTACTGCAAATATATTTAAAAATTTTATTTTTGACATTGTTGATCTCTCTAACCTACTAATGGAATGTGCATTACAATTTGCTTTTAGTTTTGTTATAATCGGCGTTCTGGGAAGATCGTAATTTACTGTTTATTTGTTGTTTCCGGTGGTGGACAATATACGCCACGATTATATTATTATAAGTAGTAATATAAGTACATATTTTAAATTGTCTTTTAGTCATTATGGCATAAGATTTTTCTTTATAAACAATACTTTTCTCCTGTAAAAAATCACATTTCAAAAAATGTTTTATTAGTAATTTTATTTATCATGGAATCCAGTTATTTCATAATTCCAGTTATAAATGCCAATTGGCTTACTGAGAAGGAACTCGCAAGTATTCACTGATACCGAAGAAGGTTTATAACAAACAACTAAGTGTATTTTTCAAAAATAAATAAACAAATCCGCCGTTTTTAAGTGTATTTTCTTGTGGCGTATAAAGTACGCCACGCGTGTAGTTATGTTATAACTTGATGCGCGGGTAGTTAAAGGTTAAAACCCGAACTTCTCCAACAGGAAATTTTCTCCCTTTTGAAAATATGTGGCCACTATACTAGTCCAGAAAGCCACTGCGCATCCGCTAGGAAAAATATTCTAATTCGGATTTTTTGCACAATCTTACTCAAAAAGGACTCCTTTTAACAAATTTGCATGTTGCCAGGACCAAAAGGTGGTCAAAAATTTTTTAAACGTTTTTTTTTTGTTTTTTTCCTAAAATTATTTTTTTTGCATGGAAAAAAGTTTTTTTAGGTTTTTTGGATCATTCCAAACAGAAAAGGTCTTAAGTGACTTTTCTCTAAAAATGATAGTTTTTGACATATAAGCGATTAAAAATTGCGAAATCGGCCATTTTTAACCCTCAAATACTATGTGAAAAACTCAAAATTTGAATGTTGCCAAGGTAGGTAGATATTCTTTAAACATCGATTGATGAAATCCCGAAGAGGTTTTTGCAATACAATATTCAAAACTCCTTTGTTTTTTAATTGCTAATAAAGCGTGCGCGACACTATTTTCCACCGACAGTATGGTGCAAATGAAAGGAATAAATTCGTTATTTTATAAACCTGCGGCTTTAAGGAAAAATCCCGAAGCAGGTCGATTTTTATTTTTAAGTTATGGTATTGTGGCATATATGATATACTAGTGACGTCATCCGTCTGGGCGTGATGACGTAATCGATGATTTTTTTTAAATGAGAATAGGGGTCGTGTGGTAGCTCACTTGAAAGGTTCTTCAATTCTCTATTCAGTAATGTAAACATTTACATAATTATTTATACAGGGTGTCCTTCTACTTCTTTTTTTTCAAATAATTTAATTTAATAAAAATTTTTTGGACACCCTGTATAAATAATTATGTAAATGTTTATATTACTGAATAGAGAATTGAAGAACCTTTCAAATGAGCTAGCACACGATCCTATTCTCATTTAAAAAAATCATCGATTACGTCATCACGTCCAGATGGATGACGTCACTAGTATACCATATATGCCACAATATCATAACTTAAAAATAAAAATCGATCTGTTTCGGGATTTTTCCTTAAAGTCGCCGGTTTACGAAATAACGAATTTATTCCTTTCATTTGCACCATACTGTCGGTGGAAAATAGTGTCGTGCACGCTTGATTAACAATTAAAAAACAAAGGAGTTTTGAATATTGTATTGCAAAAAACTCTTCGGGATATCATCAATCGATATTTAAAGAATATCTATCTACCTTGGCAACATTCAAATTGTCAGTTTTTCACATAGTTCTTGAGGGTTTAAAATGGCCGATTTCGCAATTTTTCAATTTTTAATCGCTTATATGTCAAAAACTATCATTTTTAGAGAAAAGTCACTAAAGACCTTTTCTGTTTGGAATGATCCAAAAAACCTAAAAAAACTTTTTTCCATGCAAAAAAAAATAATTTTAGGAAAAAACAAAAAAAAACGTTTAAAAAATTTTTGACCACCTTTTGGTCCTGGCAACATGCAAATTTGTTAAAAGGAGTCCATTTTGAGTAAGATTGTGCAAAAAATCCGAATTAGAATATTTTTCCTAGCGGATGCGCAGTGGATTTCTGGACTATACACATATTTACTATAGGTAAGATAAGAGACTGGTGTTGAATACCCAGTAAAAATAAGCAACGGCAAATCTAGGGGATTTTTGTTATTGTATGATGTAGTTGGAAACAATGTTATATAAGTGTCAGATGTCAACGAGAAGTAAAAACATGTGTCAAAAAGAAAAATAAATGTTGATTTTGATGTTTAAGTTATTTGTAGAATTATTGAGTTTTCTTTTAAAATAAAACTGACTAGAAGTACTTCGGTGTTTAATTAACATCCACGCAATTCTGCAAAACATAAGGTTATGGCCCAGATCACTTGTTTTCGTGAGTATTTCGCCAGTAAAAAAAGTCAGTGTTGAAGAGCCTGTGTCGGTAGTTTGCCGCGGCCAACGAAAATAAAAAAGAAAAGCTGAAAAAAAGGTGAAAAAGAAGCTCGAGTATATATACATAAAAAAAGAAAAACATAAATCCGAAAAATGGAAAATTCATCGGCTGCGTTGAAACTTAGTGGTGGTGACAACTGGGTAGCCTGGAAATTTCAAACAAGGGTAGTGCTAAAAAGCCGTGGTTATTATGACATAGTAATAGGAAAGTCTGTGAGACCGAGCACTACTGGAGATGACCAAAAGAAATGGGATGCTGGTGATTCAAAAGCACAAGAATTTATAGTAACCAGAATAGAGCAAGGCCCTATGACACACATTTTATCCTGTGAGACCTCGAAAGATATGTGGACAAAGTTGAAGTCTGTCTACGACAAAGAGTCAGAGGTGAGCATTCATTTAATGCAACAAAAGTTTTTTCTCTTGGAGTTTTCATCAGGTAAAAATGTTGCCTCATTCATATCACAGCTTGAAGAGATAAAAAATAAGCTAAAGCAAGCTGGTGAAGAGCTGTCCGATAAAATGATCATGACAAAAATACTTATGGCATTGCCAGAGGAATATAAGCATTTTCGGTCCGCATAGGAATCCGTACCATCTGATAAACAAACTCTAGATGAACTTACATCAAGACTACTTATCGAAGAAGAAAGAAGTAAGTCAGCACAGGGCAGCACAGCATTGGCGATGAAAAGTGATACAAGCAGAGAATTTAAAGGGCAAAAGAAAACCAGGTTAAAGTGCCATTTTTGTGGCAGAGGTGGCCATATTGCGAAAAATTGCTTTTTCAAGAAGAAAGAGAGAGATAATAATAGCCAGAAAGACATAAAAGTATGCAGTCAATGTAAAAGACGAGGACACAACTTACAAGAGTGTTGGTTTAATAAAAATAAAAATGAAAAACAACAGACAAGCAGAGAAGAAAATAAAATTGACAGTAATGCATTCATGGTATATACTGGGAGTAAGAAAAATAAAAATGAATGGTGCTTGGACACAGGAGCTAGCGAACATATGTGCTGGAATCAAGATCTGTTTGAAGAATTGATAGAGATAAGCTATAAAAAACAAGTAAAAGTCGGAAATGGAGAAAAATTACCAGTTAAAGGTATTGGAAAAATAACTCTATGGGCATTTAATGGTAAGAAATTTATAAAGTCAACCCTGTCAGATGTATTATTTGTGCCAGATTTAAAATTTAATTTATTCTCAGCTGGATGTGCCTTAGATAAAGGTTATAAGATGTTTTCAAACAATGAAAAATGTGAATTTTATAATGACAAAGGAGAAATAAGAGCATTGGCAACATGGGATAATAAATTATACAAAATGTTATTCTCACAAGAACAAAACACTGAAACCTTTGCAAATATTTTAATTTCGGAACGCACCCCTAACGAAAACTTGTCTGACGGTCAAGTTCAAGAAAACAGCTGTTTAGTAGATGTATTTTTATCAGAGTGTAATTCTGCAAAAACAACAGAAAGTTTGAGAGTTTGGCACTGCAGACTAGCACATCAAAATACTACATATGTGAGAAACTTTTTAAGGTAAAATAACATTGATTTTATAGACGAAAAATTCGTGTGTGAACAGTGTTTAACAGGTAAACAACACAGAATACCATTCAAGTTAAGTGAATCAAGAGCAAGTGAGCCATTACAATTAGTGCATACAGACGTATGTGGCCCTATGGAAGAAGAGTCTTTAGGGGGAAATAGGTATTTCCTGTTGTTAAAGGATGACTATACAAATTATAGGTACGCGTATTTCATGAAAAATAAATCAGAAGTTAAGAAACACCTTAAAAATTTTATATCATTAGCCGAGAGAGAGACAGGCTACAAGATGAAAACTTTACGATCAGATAACGGTTTAGAGTTTATGAACCAAGAAATAAAGGAGATGCTTGACTATCAAGGCATAAAACATCAGAGATCAGTAGTGTATACGCCTCAGCAGAACGGTAGGGCTGAGAGGGAAAATAGAACCCTAGTTGAATCAGCCCGAACTATGATACAAGGGCAAAAGTTGAATAAAAACTTGTGGGCAGAGGCCATACATACAGCAGTGTATGTTTTAAACCGAACAGGCCCTAGTAGCATAAAAAATGTGACACCTTATGAATTATGGTACAAAAAGAAAGTCAATAATATTTCTACACTCAAGAGTTTTGGTTCTAGAGTATCAGTGCATGTCCCAAAAGAGAAGAGATTAAAATGGGATGCAAAAAATATGTTTGGTTTCTTTATTGGCTACAGTGAGGATGTAAAAGGTTACAAAATATTTGTCCCAGACAAAAATAAAGTTGAAATTCATCGAGATGTCATATTTTTGCCCGAGAAAACCATAGAAATAAAAAATGGGGAGACAGACATGAATAAAAACATACAGATGATATGTGAGGAGATAAAGTCAGAAGAAGATGACAGTGAAGCAGAAGAACCTCAAAATAATAGAGAAGAAAGCAGTGAGAGTGACCTCGAAACTGATAGCAGTATTGAAGATGTGAATGAAATAGAGCAGGAGCATGGATATGACCTGAGAAGACATATAAAAAGACCCTCAAGATATGATGATTATGTTCTGGATGATGACGAAATGAGTTTGTTGACTTTTAGTGATGATGAAGAACCCCAGACGTATGATGATGCAGTGGCCAGTAGTGAGTGTAAAAATTGGAAGAAAGCTATGCAATCAGAAATAAATGCGTTGCTAGAAAATGAAACATGGGAGTTTGTGCAAAGTAGTGATGGTCAAAAAGTCATTGAGTGCAAGTGGGTGTTCAAGAAAAAGAAAAATGAAAATGGTAAAGTAGTGAAATATAAAGCTCGTTTGGTAGCTAGAGGTTTTCAACAAATTGGTATGTGTTTTAATGATATTTATAG
Source organism: Diabrotica virgifera virgifera (assembly GCF_917563875.1). Lineage (NCBI taxonomy): Eukaryota > Metazoa > Arthropoda > Insecta > Coleoptera > Chrysomelidae > Diabrotica > Diabrotica virgifera. The sequence continues at coordinate 126,783,568 of NC_065443.1, forward strand.
TCCAGTAGCAAAATTACCATCAATAAGGATTTTCTTAGCCATGTGTAATACTTTTGATATGAAAATTCATCAAGTAGATGTTTGTAGTGCATTTCTAAATGGGGATATTAAAGAAAATGTTTTTATTTCACTCCCAAAGGGATTTAAAGAAAAAGAGGGCACTATTTGCAAATTAAGAAAATCCTTATATGGTTTGAAAAGTTCACCTAAAAATTGGAATGACAAATTTCATAATTTGATGCAAAATTTGAGTTTTTCAAGATCTGAATATGAATATTGTCTTTATATTAAAGTAAATGAAAAAGGTAGGATATACATTTTGCTGTATGTTGATGATTTGCTGTTGGCAGGTACAAATGATCAAGAAGTTGAGAAAATAAAATACATTTTAAACAAAAACTTCAAAATGAACGACTTAGGTCAAATAAAACATTTTTTGGGTATGTGCATAACTCAAAATTTGTCTGAAGGCAAAATAAAAATTAATCAAACTGTTTACTTAAAAAATGTTTTGAAGAAATTTGACATGTCAAGCTGCAAGCCATCAACAACACCAATGGATAATAATTTTCACCACGATTTTCTCAAACGAGAAAAATCTGAGAGCATAGAGATAGAAAAGAAATGTAGAGTTGCTATAGGATGTTTGATGTATGCAATGTTATGCTCAAGACCAGATTTGTGTATAGCTATAGGTATATTAAGCAGGTATCAAACATGTGCAAGTAACGATTTGTGGGTAGCAATAAAAAGAGTATTGAGATATATTCAAAGCACAGTTACTATGAGTTTGATATACTATAAACATAAATATAAACAGGAAAATTTGATAGTAGGGTACTCAGATTCAGATTGGGCAGGTGACCGTACTGATAGAAAATCTACATCAGGATATGTATTCAAAGTTTTTAATTGCACGGTGTCATGGGCATCACGGAAACAGTCTACAGTCAGTTTGTCCTCTACTGAAGCTGAATATGTTGCACTAAGTGTATGTGTGAGTGAAGCATGTTGGCTAAGATACTTAATGTATGATTTAAAAATAAAACCTGATTATGTAGCGGTTCTAATTCATGCAGACAATCAAAGCGCTATAAGGGTTAGTAGAAATCCGGAATTTCATAAAAGACTAAAACATGTTGATATTAGATTTCATTTTGTACGAGATAAAATTAAGGAAAATATTGTTGTATTAAAATATCTTAATACAAGTGACCAACAGGCTGACATATGTACAAAACCATTAGGTTTAACTCTGTTTAAAAAATTTAGAGAGTTGCTAGGTTTAGAATAAAAAAATTAATTTAGATCTAGGAGATTTACCGTTGAGGGGGGGTGTTGAATACCCAGTAAAAATAAGCAACGGCAAATCTAGGGGATTTTTGTTATTGTATGATGTAGTTGGAAACAATGTTATATAAGTGTCAGATGTCAACGAGAAGTAAAAACATGTGTCAAAAAGAAAAATAAATGTTGATTTTGATGTTTAAGTTATTTGTAGAATTATTGAGTTTTCTTTTAAAATAAAACTGACTAGAAGTACTTCGGTGTTTAATTAACATCCACGCAATTCTGCAAAACATCAACTGGCCTTTAGAAAAACCCTCTTCGGTTATTTTAAAAAAATTGTCTTAAGTAATAAAAACACTCAACTGTTAATTAAAAATTGTCTTAACAAAAACACTTAAATATTATTCAGAAATAGCAACTATCAAAATATTTATAAAACTCAGTGTCAGTGTCAAAACGAATGCCAAACCTAATAAATTAATGGCGAGGACAGCCAATACTACAATGATATGACGTTACGACCAATGAGGGCGCGTTTTGGGCTGGCTGCTATAAGCAGTGTTCGCGCTGTACAACTCGAACGTTTTAGAGTAAGTTCGGGATTAGTTTCCAATGCGCAGGCGTCAACGTAAACTTATCCTGGACATGTTCAGGATTTTTCGCTCCGCGAACAATTTTCGGATTCGTAATGTAATGACGCGTTGCATACATTAAGGTTAGAGAAGGAAGCCTTTTCTTGTCCCTTTCTTATTTCGAAATCAATGTCAACAAAAAATGCAAATGCAACAAATTTGTATTTCAACAAAGAGAAAGAGAATAACAGCAACAGGCAAAGGTTTAACTTTCTATTCAATGCCTTTCTTAGAAATTAGAAATTTGATTAGTGTCTTTATTATTTCGACAATAAAATTTGGTATTTCCACGCCCGCCACGCCGTAATAAATCCGGCTTAAATTTTTGTAGAGAGTAAAAGATTGTTGAGTTACTTGGAAATTGCAGCTTGTTATTTAGATATAAAAATTACCTTTAACTTCCAAGGGTTGAACATTATCTGAAGGAAGGAATAATTTAGCAAAGCAATCATTTCCAATTTTGATATGGATTCCGAATTTGATAGGTTGTGGCATTGTGTTGTGGTTTATTACACCACAAAAATAATGAAATATAACAAGACACAAGAAATAGTTTTAGAATAAGTTTGATGTGTTGCTTATGATTCATTATTCAATAAGAGACTGATTTAACTCATAAATTAAACTGAAAAATAAACCACAAGAATATGTAGGTACTTATAAGCTCATCTAGATAGAAGAAATTAAGTAAAAACAGAGTACAATTTATTGTAATACTACCGTAATAGATAATTATCGAATATCGAATGAAAACTAATACGATAATAATACTAGAAAAAGTACCTACTTATTTATAAACATACTAAATGGAAAACACTGACAAAATCAGCTAAAAAAGCTTCAATATAGAAAATATTAAAATTTGTTTGAAGAATATTGAAATGATACAACACTTTACATAATTTAACTTTAGAATCTACATCTAAAAGTTGTACGAAACAATATTGGTTGTCTACAAAACAATATTTTAGGTTAAGAATTGGACGGAGTAAGAACAGAATAATGGTCAGAATGTCAAGAAATTCTTCCCAAATATTTTGTGCATCTGTGCGAACTTAAAATCCGAAACAAAATCCTCGAACGTCGAGAGGGTATCCTGGACACGTTCAGGATCTTTTTTCTGTACTGCGCGAACACCGAATTAAAAATCCGGAGGGTGTTCAGAGGGAAAAATTAGACCTCCGCGAACGCTCGATTTTGTAAAGCGCAGGCGTTCTCCCTCTGGGTACGTTCGGGTTTTCCAGCGCGATCAAAGCTATAATGTGAATTATTAATCGCTTTTAGGGGCCAAACGAAAGACAAAAAAAAAACATATTTTCTTTGATATTTTTAAATTATGTTCTGCTGTGATTTATAGCATTTTTTCGAATTTAAAATTTTATACAGTTCCCTATACTAACTTTACAATAAAAAATAATAACAGTTAACAAAACTTCAAAAATAGAAAGACACATAACGTTAGTAGTTCTGATCAACACTTATAAGAGTTATTGATTATTGATAGAGATTGTTTAATGGAGGCTCTGTGATTTTTTGGTGTTGACTTTCATTGACAGCAAAAACGGTTTTGGTGTCATTACTCAATATTAAAGTGAGGTAAATATTCAGATATTGAATTGGGCCCCTCACTTACCGAAATAAATCATATTGGTCACTTATTGGAACCGTGCAAGTTCGGCAAAGCGACACCTGGTTTCTACGCTCAGCAACATTATTCGCACTTTTAATTATATTGGCCAACTATATTAGTCTTGGTTACTGGATAATTATCAAAGCCATAGTCCAAAAAATAATAAGAAAAAATAAGATTCAGGTTATGTTATTAAAACGTAAACAATTGTATGTAGTAAATAAAATTAGTTATTAAAATGAAGTACTGCAAGCAAAATACAATTAAGTAATTAAATTTACCTTTATATAATAATTGCATATCATATCAATATTGTGGAGAAATATATAATTTTTCTTCTTCAATGACAGAAGGTATGAAATATACGTCCATTTGACAATTTCAATTGACAATATGAATTATTTAAGAAAGTTGCAATATTTCTCCGCTATTATCGCACGATCGTTTCTCGTATCCCCTCCAAGTACATACTTTCACACCGCGAATAGGATATTGTCGGTAGATTTCGTCAGCGCCTTCCTGTTCCAGCAAAACGTAGGTTACCAACCATGGTTATTGCTATCTAAAACTCCATAGACTAAAATCAAACAGCCTGCTTAATATCCAGCATGCCTAGGCGATGTGAAGCTATTGTTGGAATTAGAGGGAGAACACACGATATTGATTTTCCATTTTTTTTTCTGTTTTTAAAGTGTTGTTAAATGTTGTTATTTTTTTAATCAACTATTTTCAATGGGAAATAAGCCACAATTTTACCAAAAAAAAATGATTTTATTAACGTTTCGAAGCCCTAATCGGGTTTCGTTGTCAAAATACACAAAATACTACTAAAATGAACAAAAATGTTGTTGCTAAGTAAAAAAATTCTTCTAATAATTTATTTAATCTGACTTATTTATATTGGCAATTCAGACGTATATTATACCAATATTTGCCAATATTTATGAGTTGCGTTCCTGGGACGATTTTACTAAAAGATAGTTCATTCGATTACATGAAATCAATCCCAACTCAAGAATATCCGTCACAAAAAAAATCATAGCGTGTGATCTGTCTTTAAAAAGACAACCAAATGCAACGATTACAGTAAAATTCTCGCGTTAGAGATTCCATAGTAAATTACGAGGGAAAAACCAGGAAAAAACTCGTGATACTATCCCGACATCATAAGTATTTGGTCTTACATTTAATTCAGTTTCAAAAAACTAATACCAAATTCTGACTTTAATATGTTTAAATTATAAATAATATTAATAATACATAGATATACAATAAGTAATACTAAAATATAAAATTTGTATTATCTCGATATGTTAATGACTTACTAATCGTGGTATTTTCTTTCTATTGACTTCCTCTTTCAATATGGGTAACCACATCTTACTGCATTCTACCGAGGAATTTGCGACAAAATTGGTTTCATTTAGCATAATTAGAGCCGCTTCTTTGATTTTTCTCTTTTTACTATCTGATTCTTTCAGGATTATACTTGAATCTCTCCACTGAAATATATGTTCATTATCCCATGCGTGTTGACATATTTGAGATCTATCAAATTCTCTTTTTTTAATATAAGACTGATGTTCACTTATTCTATCGTTTAATGGTCTTGATGTTTCACCTAAATAAAATTGAGGCGTTCTTTGCAAAAACCCCAGTTGTCATTTTTTTTTTCGGAAATGGACTTATGCCATCTATGGATTGAAGGACTACTTACCTACGTTCCTTGAGTAAGAAACTTCCATTAAAATCACAGTAGTCCAAAATATAAGCGACAAAAATATAGGCGATTCCGCATAAACCCCATATGTCAAGCGCAATTCCCTTCAAATCCATAGTTGTTAATGACTATTGGTGTTTTTGCGGGAAACTTTATCGCTTGGCTGTCAGTAGGTTTTTATAGGTAAAGTTCCTTCGAATAGTTGTGTTGTGTGATTTTATAAGTAAACACCATTTTTCGTTAATTTATTTTTTTGTTTATTACTATAAATATCGTTTTTCCTATAAATTAATGAAAAATTCCTGCAAAAGCACCATATGTCAAATGAATAAATGTCCTTCATAAATAAACAAAAGGAAAAAATAATGTTATTTATATTGTAAACTGTGTGTAATCATCAAAATAATAAATCACTAATTTGAGAATTTCCGTAAACTTAATACGGTTCAATTAAATAACTTTATTTTTTTTTAAATATCTCCAATGTTGTAAATAATGACAACTTGGGTTTTTGCAAAGAACGCCTCAATTGTTCGCATTCACAAGGTATTTTATAAATGCAATTCTTTGTTCTTTCTTGTTCATTGTTAGGTTTAGTTTTAGATATAATAGATCTCAATGTGTTTGTTGTTTTGAATGTTGTTGAAATGTTAAATTTATTTCCTATTGTTTTAAGTTTCTGGGATAGTCCTTTTATACAGCGTGTCTACTTGAGTTGGAAACATATGGGAAACTTTTTTATTATTAATTTTACGAAAAAAAGTTATTCTTTATAAAAAGTTCTGCATGCCCCAAAACCTAAGATTCAATCATCAGATATCAAATTTTCTGAATATTATACGAGGTATGTCAAAAAATATGAATTCGTTCAAGAGTAAAGTACCTTTATTTCTCTCAATATCGAAAATGCTTATTCTGAAAAGTTGTTTGGAAATAAAAACTAAGTTCAAATATGCAATTACATGCTTCTAATTGGAAAAACATATTTTCCAAATTTTTCTCAAATTTATTGATACTAACTTCGTTTTGATTCATTACACATACGATAACTCTTTTATTATTACTTTTACGAAAAAAAGGTATTCTTTATAAAAAGCTCTGTAGGTCATAAGGCCGAAGATGCAACCAACAGATATCACATTTTATTAATTTTATACGAGTTATGTCAAAAAATATGAATTTCACTCAAGAGTAAAGTACCTTTATTTTTCACAATATTGAAAACAGTTATTAAAAAAGTTATTTAGAACTAAAAACTATGTGTCAATATGCAATTACATCCTTCTAATTGAAATACTGTGAAATATAAAGGTGCTATAATATTGAGCGAATTTCATATTTTTTGACACACCTCGTATAAAATTAATAAAAGTTGATATATCATGGTTGTGTCTTAGATTTTAGACCATGCAAAGCTTTTTATGAAGAATAACTTTTTTTCGTAAAATGAATAATAAACGAATTATCATATTTGTAATAATTAAAAACAATGTTGGGTATCCTTAAATTTGAGAAAATTTTTTTTTTCAATAAGAAGCATGTAATTGCATATTTGATCTTAGTTTTTAATTCCAAACAACTTTTTATCATAAGAATTTTCGATATTGAGAGAAATAAAGGTACTTTACCCTTGACCGAAATTCATATTTTTTGACATACCTCGTATAATATTCAGAAAATTTGATATCTGATGATTGAATCTTAGGTTTTGGGGCATGCAGAACTTTTTATAAAGAATAACTTTTTTTCGTAAAATTAATAATAAAAAAGTTTCCCATATGTTTCCAACTCAAGTAGACACGCTGTATATGGTGTTGATATTTTCCTCGTATTATTTCTTGTGAATGTTGTAGGATCCCGTTCTAAGTTGTTCTGTTCCATTCGATATAATCTTGACAATTCCTGATTTATAAAAGATAAAGGATAATCATTTTTTAATAAAACAGATGTTAACGATTGTTTTTCTTCTAAAAATGAATTTTTGTTAGAACAAGTAATTTTGGCTCTATAAGGATTTAATGATTCCCTTTTTAACGTTGATGTTGTGATTTGATTTGTACTTGAGATATCTGTTGGTGTGTGTTGGTTTTCTATACACTTGAGTCTCATATCTAGTATCCTTCTTTGAGACTAAAACATCGAGGAAAGGCAAAGTGTTATTGTATTCCTTTTCCATTGTAAATTTTATTGTCTCTTCTTGATCGTTTATAATATTCAGGAATGTATCCAACAATTCTGGTCTATGAGGCCATATTGAAAACACATCATCTACATATTGTTACCTCCACCATACTGTGGGTTTTAAATTTTGTTTAAAAATGATATTAGTTTCGAAATCCTCCATAAATATATTAGCCAATAATAGAGATAAAGAAGAGCCCATTGCTAGATTAAAATTTGGTTTATAGAATTCATTATTTTTTTCCCTCGTGATTTACTATGGAATCTCTAACGCGAGAATTTTACTGTCATCGTTGCATTTGGTTGTCTTTTTAAAGACAGATCACATGCTATGATTTTTTTGTGACGGATATTCTTGAGTTGGGATTGATTTCATGTAATCGAATGAACTATCTTTTAGTAAAATCGTCCCAGGAACGCAACTCATAAATATTGGCAATATCATTTTAAAGTCTTCTACTTTAAAATGTATAATATATGTCTGAATTGCCAATATAAATGAGTCAGATTAAATAAATTATTAGAAGAATTCTTTTACTTAGCAACAAAATTTTGGTTTATTTTAGTAGTATTTTGTATTTTGACAGCGAAACCCGATTTGGGCTTCGAAACGTTAATAAAATCATTTTTTGCTAAAATTGTGGCTTATTTCCCATTGAAAATAGTTGATTATAAAAATGCCACAAGGAAGTAGCTTCAGAACAACATTGTTATTTTTTATTGTTAGTTTATTATTGTTGTAATAAAATCGGAATTGATTATACTTGATTGACTGTATCCGGTTTAAAGCCAAAAAATTAATAAAAGTATTATATAAATTATGATTTATTTATAATTATGTTTGGTATAAATAAATTAAAAATAAGTGTAAATAAATTAAAATAAAAAACTAATAATAAGTGTTTTAAAGTCATTAATAAATGAAGTAAAAACATTACAATTATTACTGAACTGTCATCGAAATGACATTAAAAATTTAAGACTTTTACATCTTTTAACCATATAAATAACAAATCTGCACACGATAGATTAAGAAACCATTTATAAATTCACTAAAGGATTAAATTGAATGGTGTAGTTTCAGTCGATAAAGACTAGTCGTAATCGTAAAGGTTCTCTCTCTCAAAGGCCTTTTCACTCCGTTGATTATTTATTAAAACACACGTTCTCATCTGTGTTAAAATTCACCAGGGGCGAATTAAATATAGTAGTACATGGAAAATCATTTTCTGCTTTTCTTCATTGACTTTATTAGGTCAAAGGTCAGTCCCCTTGAAAAACCCTATTTTTGAATTACAAAATTAATTTTTGTACTCTTTTAATCTTTATTAAGTGCCTCTTGGAGCTTTTTAAAGATTTAAACTTAATTTAAAAGCGTGTTTTTAAAGTAAATAATAAGGTAGAAATGCTTAAAAACGGCAAAAAGTCGAAGGTTTTTTAATAGGTGTTGTAAAATTTATTTCTAATCTTTTCCTGTATAATAAAATAATAAAAGTTCAATGTTCGGTTAAAAATTATACATTTACCAGGGACGAATTAAATATTCGATATGAGCTTCGCTGGTATCGCCAACTGGCGGATTACTTGTGCAACTTTGCCGGAAATTTATTTAATTCTTATCGTTTAATATTATTTACAACGCACGAAGTAATTAGATTGTAATCGATGGTTAATATCATTAAGTACAGAATTTATGATTTATTTTGATTATTTTTTTAAGATTTTATTGTTTTTATTGTTTAATGTTTTTATTTTCAATGTTTTAATAAATTATTCTCTTTGACAGTTATGTCACATTTCCAACAGAATTTCATTGACTTGTCACTACTAGCGCTCACGAACTTTTACGTAACCCTCTAGCTACGAGCTCACAGCAGATAGTAGTACATGGAAAATTTTCTGCTTTTCTTCATTGACTTTATTAGGTCAAAGGTGAGTGCCCTTGAAAACCCATATTTTTCAATTGCAAAATTATTGTACTCTTTAATCTTTATTAAGTGCCTCTTGGGGTTTTTAAGATTTAAACTTAATTTAAAAGCGCATTTTTAAAGTAAATAATAATTAATAAATTTTCGGAGTGGTAAATAACTTATCTACAATTACACCTATTTGTTGACGCGCCAAGATGATTTTCCACCATATTTTCCTTTCAAGCCGTGTGATGGATAAACCGTAAGAATTCTATTTCGACAGGTAGCTACAAATAAAAATAACAAATGAATCCGTCGGAAAAAGCGTTTTCCTTTTAATCTTTGCTTGTGTAACTTTTACAAATACGAATTCCCAGGAAATCCCGAGTAGCAAACATTCAAAAGGTGTGGTTTACCTACATACTTATAGAAATTTCCAAGTTGTCCCCCGCCAACCCCCTGGCATTGCCTAGGCGTTCTGCTTCTTCTTCAAGGGCCCTGTCCGTTGCCAACGTTAATTATTAATATGACAATTCTGATCTTGCTTCCGACACTTCTGAATAGTTCGACTGATGTGAGCCCGAACCACTTCCGCAGATTTTGGAGCTACGAGTGTCTTCTTTTGCCTGGCCCTCGCTTACTTTCTATTTTCCCCTGGACAATCAATTGCCGTAGACGGTACTTATTGTGTCTCAATATGTGGCCTAGATATTCAAGTTTTTTTGTTTAATTGTGCTCATGATTTCTTTCCTTTTTCCGATTCTGTGTATTACCTCTATGTTGGCAACATGTTCGGTCCAAGATATACGAAGAATGCGTCGGTACATCCACATTTCGAATGCTTCAAGTGTTTTCGTGAACGTCTCTGTCAGCGTTCAGGCCTCCACACCATATAGTAAGATCTGAAAAATGTTACATTTAATTAGACGGTCCTCTTAGAGGAAGAGATAAATCTTTGCTTATGAGGAGCTTTTTTTATATTGTTAAATGCTGCTCTAGCTCGTTATATTCTCGCCTTAATTTCTTGGCCCTGTTTCCATTTTGCATTTAGGTTGGTGCCAAAGTATACATAAGATTCTACATGGTCAATTAGTATATTGTTTATCCGTAACTGTCGAGCAGGTTGTTGCTTTTTGCTTATCAGCATCAATTTTGTCTTCTTGAGGTTGTGGCTCAGGAACTGAATCAACCCTTTTCATTGCCTGTTGTAATAATTCATCTAGGCAAGGTCCAACGACAAGGACTGGCAAGGATCAACGTGTTATCGGCATATCTTATATTGTTGGTTGCATGCCTAGGCATTGTAATTATAATTTTAAGTAGTCAGTATCTAAACGCCGCTTGTGTCGAGTTTTCAACTCTCTCTTATAGCCCGGGAGGTAGTGTCAAATTTGACCTTAGCATTTTAGCATGGCTGTTTTCTTTTTATTTAGTTAGGAGTTCCAAAGCTTATTAACAAATAATGTGTCAGCTGGCCCAAAACGGGAATTTTAGGCAAGAAAAAGTAAAATATTATGAAACTTGGTAGAAAAACACTACAACTTATATGTCAATTATTTATCTCCGTGACTTACATTTATTAATGGCCTAGAATACTTGCCTCATAGTTTTCACTTAGTCGACCCGGGTTCAATTCCTGCCATTGAAAATTTTTTTGTTTTTAAAATTGGTATTTTATTTTGCAAAATAATATTTTTTTAATACCACGTTTTTATTATTTATACGAGGCAATATAAAAAAAGTCTGTATGTCTTTTATAGAATCGTAAACTATGCATTTGATCATATTATGATTCGACCTTAATAAGCAAATTTGTTGTACATGAACCCCTGAAGGTTCCTGAGTTGGTACGACCAATCTAAGTGAAAAGGGGAGTGCCCCCGCGACATTCTTTTTTATTTTTTTGGACAAACTGTTTTTTCTTAATTTTTTTATGTTGTAGAACCGAAAGATACAACCCTAAATTTTCACTTTTCTATCACCAATCCCCATATTTTAATAGCAATCTAATTATTTCCCTCTTCTCTATAATATACAAAAATTAATGTTTGTCTGTATGTTCCTTATAGAATGGTATACTATGCATTTGGTAAAAAAAGTATACGCAATAGTTTTGAGTATTTTTTGGCTTTCTTGTAATTTTTAGGTATTTAACTTTTAAACATTATTTAGTTCTAAGGCGGTACGAAGTTTGCCGAGTCAGCTAGTTAATAATAAAAAAATATTCTTTAACTAGTGTGGCAAAGATTAAAAAGTATAAATGAATAATTTATGAATTTTAGATTGTAATAAAAACTTTGCTTGAGGTCATCATATGATTAAATACTTAGTTTACGATTCTATAAAAGACATACAGAGTTCTTATATTGTAAAAATAAATATTTTTCAAAATAGAATGTCAATTTTAAAAACAAAAAAATTTTTCAACGACAGGAATTGAACCCGGGTCGCCTGAGTGAAAGCTATGAGCCAAGTATTCTAGGCCAATAGTAAACGTAAGTCACAGAGATAAATATTTGACATATAAGTTGTAGCGTTTTTCCATCAACTTTCATATTTTACCTTTTCTTGTCTAAAATCCCCGGTTTTGGGCCAGCTGACACATAATTTGTTAATAAGCTTTGGAACACCTAACTAAATAAAAAGAAAACAGCCATGCTAAAATGCTCCGGTTAAATTTGACGCTACCTCCCTGGCTATTATTGTATATGGTCATTGTGTGTTTAGTTTATAATTTAAAAAGTACACGTTTCGCAAACGCTTATTATTAACTAAGTTTATTAGTACTAAAGAAAGTACTAAGTAACGCAGAAAATGCCACGATAGAAGAGCTGTGAAATAAATGCAAGTATGCATATACACAAGCAGCAAAAAAACGATACGAATATAAAAAAAGTAATAAACCATGGCTATCGAAAAGCAAGTGGTAAAAAATAAAAGAAAGGAAACTACTTAAATGTAAAATGCTAAAATATGATCTAAGTGATAGGGAACAAATGAAGAGAGAATATAGAGAGAAAGATAAAAAAGTTAAAAAAAGTGCGAGAAACGACAAAAGACAATATAACGAAGAACTGTTAATAGAAGCAGAAACAGCAGCAAAAGACAACGACATGGGAACTCTATATAAAACGACGAAAAATCTAAGCTCACGCGGAAAAATAAATGTTGAGCATGTAAAAGACAAAAACGGGAAAATATTGATGAATGAAAAGGAAATAGTTGAGAGATGGATCGAGCATTTTAGAGAAGTATATGCCAACAGAATAATAGAACACGAAGTGGAAAATGAAGAAATAAAGGAAGAACTAAGCATCACTGAATCGGAATTCACAAAAAAAGAAGAAAGTAAAGCAATACAATAGCTGAAAAGAGGGATAGCAGCTGGAATAGATAACATTACCACAGAACTACTGAAAGCAGATACGAAACATCGGAAGAAATCCTGTATGTACTAATAAACAAAATATGGCAGGAGGAGAGAATACCTGATGATTGGAAAAAAGGTGTAATTGTAAAGATACCCAAGAAGAGAGATCAAACAAATTGCAACAATTGGCGAGCAATAAAACTACTTTCGACAGTGAGTAAAGTCATGACAAGGATGATACTAGAAAGAATGAAGGAAACTATAGACCAGTTGTTAACACCAAACTAAGCGGGCTTCAGAAAAACATTGTAGAACAAACAATAGAATGGCAGAGCAAAATTTATATAAATTTCATTGATTTTAGACAAGTCTTTGACCGGATTAACACATAAAAAATGTGGGAAATATTAAAGAGATATGGAATTCCATTAAAATACATAATAATTATTAAAATGTTCTATAAAAACTATACCGCACAAATCATGCACAATGGGAAACTCACAGAAAAAATCAACATAGACAGTGGAGTCAGACAGGGGTGTATTCTATCTCCAACCATATGTTTGATCTTAATCGACTTGGTCATGAACAAGACAACGAAAAATGAAACAGGAATTAGATGGAATGCTTTCGGTCAGCTTGACGATCTAGACTTTGCGGATTGTGTATGTCTGGTGTCCGAAAAAAGACAAGATATGCAAAAAAAAACAGAAAAGGTGACAAAAGAAGCAAGAAAAATACGATTAGAGATTAACACAAGAAAAACCAAACTTATGAAATTAAATACGGAAAGAGAAATGGTTATATTCATTGAAGGAGAAAAAGTAGAAAATGTACAGAAGTTTTGCTATCTGGGAAGCATAATTGACGCTAACGGTGGAATAGAAGAGGAAATTAATGGAAGGATAACTAAAGCCCAAAATGCGTTCTATATGCTGAAGAAAACATATCCAATATGAGTCCAATAAATTAACAACCCAAACCAAAATCAGAATATTTAATACAAATGTAAAGAGCACTTTGCTATGTGCAGCAGAAACTTGGAAAATAGAGAAAAAGATTATACAAAAGGTTCAAACATTTGTAAATGGATGCCTTAGAAGAATATTGCAAATATATTGGCCAAATCGGATAAGTAACAAGGAACTTTGGAGAAAAACTAATCAAGAGCCGATAGCCAAAACGATAAATAGACGCAAATGGAAGTTTATTGGACACGCATTAAGGAAAAATGAAGATGATATAACCAAAGAAGCCCTGGATTACCAACCAACTGGAAAAATAAAACAAGGCAGACAAATGACATCCTGAAAAAGAAATATTACCAGAGAGCTAGAAGACAATGGGTTAAGGAAAGAGGTGAAAGCCCTGACCAGAAACAGAGATGAATGGAGGGGAACTATAGAGGCCCTATGTTCCAAATGTAATCAAGAGGAGTAAAGTAAAAGTAAGTAAAGAAAACATTGTTGGTTCATGTTCCAATTGTAACAGAGCTATCGTATTGTGTGTTGGGAACTAAATCAGTGGTTTAAATAATAATAAATAAGAAGTTTACGCTATAACGACCAGATCTTAATTTAGTTATAGTAACAAAGTTAGTCATTAAATTACATATTTGGTAATGCTTTTATTCTTTATTTCCCACATTACTAGGTGGTCTTTCGAATTGTAATTTATTACTTTGCTTATAATGAGCGGCCGTGGAGTAACGACATATTCGCTGGCCTCATACGCTAGTGCACGTGGGTTCGAGCCCTGCCAAAAACAAACCATTTTCATTTCAAATAATGACAGGAGCCCTCTCACCGTGCCTTGGAGAGCATGTAAAGCCGTCGGTCCCCCTGGGCTAGTGTATATCGGCACTAGTTACTTGAAACAGGGTTAAAGATGTAAATGGCGCCGGAACTGTCCGAAAGGATCTACCCGGCAAAAATTCCATACGATATTATTATTATTATACTTTGCTTACGCTCTAAATGGTAGAAAGATTGTCATCCTAATTTATTGTTCATCTTCCTACATTTTTGTTGAACAAATCTCCCATTTATCTTTACCATTTTTGGTGGTCATGAGAGAGGATGTTGAAGCAATTTTCTACACTCATGCTTTTTATTCTGCCAAAAAAATTTCAAAAACGTTGAATTGGTCCATCAACTTATCAAAAAATATGTGTAATTTGTGGTAAAATCTGAGTAATCAATTTTCGGAGTGGTAAATAACTTATCTACAATTACACCTATTTTTTGACTCGAGCAAGATGATTTTCCAACATATTTTCCTTTCAAGCCGTGTGATGGATAAGCCGTAAGAATTATATTTCGACAGGTAGCTACAAATAAAAATAACAAATGGATCCGTCGGAAAAAAGCGTTTTCCTTTTAATCTTTGCTTATGTAACTGTTACAAATACGAATTCCCGAATCTTTCGTGTGAAAAAGCGGTTGCCAGTCGTTTATTACAACTTTAACTACCATTGGGGATTTCAATCGTCATTTTTTATTTGCCAACCCTTTTGTTACTTTTTAACACCTGCTCCGTGGGGTTGGAGAACATAAGAAAATATTGAGGGATATATATTTACACTTTAGTATATGAGTGAATTTATAATAAATTAACTTTTAGCTTAGATTTCAGATCAAACCTATCGATATAGAAGTGGGAAAAACCAAACGGTCATAACCTAAAACCGGTATTTTTACTCCGCAATAATCGGTTTTTCCGGATGTTTTTTGTCTTGGTTACAACCAATTTTTTTTTTAGAGTCATAAACGTGCAAAACTGCATAAGTTACATTTGAAAAAAATAATGAATTCAAAAAAACAATGGAGAAATTTTTTGCCCCCGAGTGCGTTGATGAAAAATTTTAAGCTGACTGAGACCGAAATCAATAATTGATTTCGGTTTCAGTTTCAGTTTTTCATGTTGGGAAAGGGGAACTGGAATTTGGAACTAGAAAATTGGGATCGAAAATAGAAATCAGGTATCAGTGTTGTCTAATTATTAGAAAACACTGATACCGGATTTCTATTTTCGATCCAAATTTTCTAGTTCCAACTTCCAGTTCCCCTTTCCCAATCCCACTACGCATTACCCAATATGAATCCTGAAAGTTATGAACCCTTGCTTAGGCGATATGCCTCTTCATGGTAGACGGTTATTGTGTAATGGTGTTTAATATCACCTTGCGTTTCCAATATCTCCATATCCTCGCTCCTCTCCTTCCGTTGTCTTCCTGTACCAAGTCTACCACGAAAGCACAAATTCCTTGGATAAAAAACTTGATATTTCTGGAAGATGCGTGTAGTTTAGCTGTGGCTAAACATCTTCAACAACTAGGAGCAGATATAATTATGCAATGAGATTGGAAAACCACAGAAAACCAATCTCCTCCTGTCCTTGTACTTTGACTGCTGTTTTGTGTATATACATATACATGGTGAGGCAGATAAACGGCCTATTAGAAATATCCCGAGAACTAAATGCAGCAGAAATATGAAAATTTATGAAAATTGGAATCATCTATTTCATAAAAAACCGAATCAATTTATCCATCTACATCGCAGCAATATATTGGCCCTAGACCTCGTCAAGCCCGAACCAACCAATAACTGGATTAACATATGCACAAGCTACATCAAAAAATATAGCTACAAATAATATCTATTCATATCTAAATCAACAAAACATGTACCTGCAACAACAAAATTTATTTCTTCAACAAACTTTGGAAAAACAGCAAAAAAACATAAATGAACTTACACAAGAAATCAGATAACTAAGAGAAGAACTCAAACAGGCACTCTCTCTGAAAACAAATGGGTGAGTTACTTAAGGTAGGACTCTGGAGTGCAAATGGACTAGCAAATCATAAAAACGAATTGCAATATTTCCTGTTAGAAAACAATATTGACATAATGCTAATATCAGAGACACATTTAACAAGCAACCACAACCATAAATTTTATGGATATATAATTTATAATGCACCACACCCTGATGCTGAAAGGCATGCTAGAGCAGGTGCAGCCGTTATTATTCGAAAAGGGATTAAACACTATTACCTTGGTAACATAAAAGAGCCACACCTGCAGGCAGCAAGTATTATCATAGAAGATTGGCTTGGACAAGTAGCAATAACTGCAGCATATATTCCACCAAACTATCCACCGAATAAAGACTCATTTACTAATTATTTTAATTCACTAGGTAATAGATTTCTTGCCGGTGCTGACTATAATGAAAAACATGCGAGTTGAGGCTCTCGACTTTCTCCACCAGGTAGAGGTAGAATCCTCTTTCAAGTGATGCAGGAACTACATCTCTAACACTTATCTAGTTACACACCTACTTACTGGCCCACTGACCCTACTAGACTTCCAGACTGTCTTGACTTCTTTGTAAGCAAAGGTTTTGGAGAAGGCTATCTAAATATTGTACCAAATTATGAAATTGCTTCAGACCATACCCCCGTAATAGCGACGCTAAATTCAAGATTTGTTGAGAAGGAACATCCAGCAAAACTACACAATCAAAATTCCGACTGGAATGAGTTCAGGGAAGAAATACATAAAAAATAAACCTTAATATTTCTCTCAAAACAAAAGATGAACTTGAATTAGCAGTACACGAATTTACAACACTTCTCCAAGAAGCTGCTTGGAATGCCAATCCAGAATGTAAAGATACACAGAGTAAAAGAAACAATCCTATTAATATAAGAAATCAAATTAAAGAAAAGAGGAGACTAAGAAAGATATGGCAAAACACAAGGCAGCATCAAGACAAAATGAACTACAATAGAGCCGAAGACAGCTGAAAAATACAATACTACAGCACAAAAACTCCTACATCGAAAATTGTCTTCAAAATTTAACACCAACAGCAGATACCGATTATTCGCTTTGGAAGGCCACCAGGAAATTAAAACAACCCAGTAAACACATACCAGCATTAAGAAATCCAGATGGCTCATGGTCGAGACTAGATCAAGCAAAAGCAGAGGCATTTGGAAAATATCTTGAAGAAGTTTTTCAACCTCTACCCTCTGTCAGTGCTGAAGAAGATGAGGCTATCTATGAAAGTCTAGCAACAATCCAACAGCCAAGTGAGCAAATTAAACCAGTAACAAAATGAGATGTAAAAAATACTATTCAATATAGATTAAAAACCAAAAAAGCTCCTGGCTATGACCTTATAACAGGAACTATCTTAAAAGAGTTACCAGATAAAGGTGTAGTTATGATAACACAACTATTCAACGCCGCACCAAGGCTCAAAATTGTACCAACGCAATGGAAAATTGCTGATATAATAATGATCCATAACATGGTAAACCATCTCACGAACATGCCTCTTATCGTTCTATTAGTCTTTTACCGGTACTAGCTAAACTATTTGAGAAGCTATTAGCGACCAGGCTAATGAAGATAATAATTGATAATAATCTTTTTTCGGATCACCAGTTTGGTTTCAGAGAGAAGCATTCAACAATAGAGCAAGCTCATAGAGTCGTTGATATAGTAAATAAAACTTTTTAAGAAAAAAAGGTACTGTTCTGCACTTTTTCTTGACGTCAGTCAGGCTTTTGATAAAGTCTGGCATGAAGGGTTGCTCTTCAAAATAAAAATGAACGTTCCTGATTCAATGTTTACTATACTAAAATCATATTTAGAAGAAAGGTACTACCGTGACAAGCATGAAGCAGATACATCAAAAATCTACCCTATACGATCTGGAGTCCCTCAAGTTAGTTTTCTGGGTCCTATATTATATCTAATATTTACACACGACATACCAACAAACGAACATGTAACGACTATAACATTCGCAGATGACACAGCTATGTTAGTCACAGATGAAATCCCGCAACAGCTACCGAATCACAACATCTCATATTTACAAAATGTCGTAAAATATCGCCTAATATAGAAATAAATAACAAAGCAATTGTACAAGCCGAAAGCGTTAAATACCTTGGTATGCACCTGGACAAAACTTTGACATGGAGAACACATATATGGAAAAAGCGCCAACAATTAAATTTAAAATTTCGTAAACATTATTGGATACTGGGCAAAACATCGAAGTTGTCTATACGTAATAAACTGTTCGTATACAATACAATACTCAAACCGGTCTGGACCTATGGGATCCAGCTATGGGGTACAGCAGCAAAATCCAACATATCCCTAATGGAAAGATTACAATCCAAAGTGTTACGCTCTATAACAGACGCCTCATGGTTCGTGTCAAACAAAGACATTTATTGTGATCTAGAAGTACCTACGATCAGTGAAGTGATAGTTCAGTGCAGTGTTCGGTACATAAAACGCCTAGAAAGCCATCCAAATGCCCTGGCAATAAACTTGCTTGATAATAGTCAACAAACTCACAGACTAAAACGTAAAAATCCACTGGACCTTATTTATAAATAAGTTTTATACATCACCGTAATTGTGTTTATATTTTAGATATATGTATTGTTTGTAAATGTAAAATGTATGTTTGTATGTAGCATATTATCGGAATGTCATGTTTGTTCCATACTAGAGGTCCAGTCATTGGACTGACCTCTCTAACGTCAGTTTTTTTTACTTCAAACCCCAAAGACGCTTATTGTTAGAATTTTTATAACTAACAGACTGCTGAATAAACGTTTAAAAAAAATCTATTTGCTACTTCCGGTTATATCAGAAGTTGCTTATAACTTCGTTTTGTAAATGGGATACCCTGTATTTTTTTACATTTTTGGATTCTCCTCGATGTATTCTTTCTGAAAATATGAGGTTTTGTAATGTTATACAGGGTAGTTTAAAAGATAATTACGTTTTTTATTAATTTCGTAGTAATTTTCACACCCTGTAGAATTGTAGTACAGTAAAACCTGTGTTAACGGCCACCTGCCAAAATCGGCCACCTGTACTAACGGCCAGTTTAAAAATTCCCCAAACCAATTACATATATGTAGACTACAAAAACTGGCAATACCGGCCACCTTTCTATATCGGCCAGTAGTTATTTCATTTTTAGTGGCCGTTACTGACAGGTTTTACTGTAGTTTGACATCAAAAACCCTATTTATGTTCAAATGATTCTTAGTCTACTATTGTTAAAAATTATTAGTATAGCTAAATGTTGAATTTTAATATACAGGGCTGGTCGAAACTCGGAATGAGTATTTTCGGAATGAGAGTTTTCTTAAATACCCTTTATTTTAGTATTGTAATGAAATGATATTTTATGGTACTTTTTTATTTCTTAAGCATTCCTTACACCTAACTGCTTTAATTTGTGCTTAATTGTTAATCGCACCAACAATGTTAACTACCTAGGTATTTTGATAGCTCAAGCATTATTGGTAATTTTAAGGATCAGTCTAGATTAATATGTACTTATTTCCGAAAAATTATTTGTGATTGACTATTTTCACGGCCAACCTAATAAAATTTCACGTATATTATGTTGCAATTAATGTTTGGCTTGAATCACCAATAACTCGCAAATTAAAGAAGTTAGATATAGGGAATGCTTAAGAAATAAAAAAGTACCATAAAATATCATTTCATTACAATACTAAAATATAGGGTGTTCTATTTAAGAAAACTCAGAAAATGCTGATTCCGAGTTTCGACCAACCCTGTATACTAAAATTCAACATTTAGCTATACATACTAATAATTTTTAAAAATAGTAGACTATGTTAAAAATCATTTGAACATAAATAGGATTTTCGGTGGATACAGGGTGTGAATACTACGAAATTAATAAAAAAACGTAATTACCTTTTAAAGTATCCTTTATAACACTACCCTGTATAACATTACAAAACCTTATATTTTAATAAAGAAGACATCGAGGAGAATCCAAAAATGTAAAAATATAGAGGGTGTCCTATTTAGAAAAACAAAGTTATAAGCAACTTTCGGTATAACTGGAAGTAGCAAGTAGATGAAAATATTTTAATTAAATAGATCACTCTTCAAAACCCCACAAACCCTTCATTCCAATTTTCATGATTCTGTTGCTTTTAGTTCTCGAGATATTTCTAATAGGCCGTTTATCTACCTCACCCTGTATATTTATGTCAGAAGAAGTAAAGAAACACAGACTTACTCACAATCATTTAATAATACTTCAACGACCGGTTTCGATCTCTACACTATTCAGATCATCTTCAGGTCGGCGTTACAAGTAGTTAAATGCTACAATTAAAGAAAGCCAGAGTTAGAACATTGTTTGGTTGTATCAAAATGCAAATAGAAAGCCCAAAAATTTTTGAAAAGTATGCAACTGTTGACATTTCAGAACAACAAACTGATACATACGTATGCACACATATGAGAAACAGGTACTCATAAGCACACATAGATGCATGCGGTTTATGACTATTTGTTGAATTAAGTTAAATTTTAAAATTATTAAAACTTTTTTCTAAAAAAATTAAAAACTATATAATTTTGATCCACTTATATGCCGTTACAAAGCATCCCTTGTGACGGCATGTAAGTGGATCAAAATTATATAGTTTTTTAGTTTTTTAGAAAAAAGTTTTAATAATTTTAAAATTTAACTTAATTCAACAAATAGTCATAAACGGCATGCATCTATGTGCGTATGCGTGCTTATGAGTACCTTTTTCTCATATGTGTGCATACGTATGTATCAGTTTGTTGTTCTGAAATGTCAACAGTTGCATACTTTTCAAAAATTCTTGGGCTTTTTATTTGCATTTTGATACAACCAGAATGTTCTAACTCTGGCTTTCTTTAATTGTAGCATTTATTTATTTGTAACGCCGACCTGAAGATGATCTGAATAGTGTAGAGATCGAAACCGGTCGTTGAAGTATTATTATTTAATGATTGTGAGTAAGTCTGTGTTTCTTTACCTCATATGCAACCCATTCAACATTTATGTTAGAGTTTTTGGTGTATGTAAGCATTATCAGAGTATTTTTAGTTATATCTGTATAATATGTATAGTGAGTGTTTGGTGTGTATATATGTATGAAGTTGTGTAAATGTTTGGTTTATTGTATTGTTAAAAGTTAAAAGTGGCTGTGCATGTGCAAACTGGCATACTGCACATTCATAGAGCTGGGTAGTCATAACGGTTAGATAACGGGCAGTGTCATTCCTCTTTTTTAAGGCAGACCTAAATAGGACCATGGAAGTGGAGTGGATTAAGTGATTTAAGTGGATTAAAGATTTCATGTCGGAGGTAAGATCATAGTGTGAGGTCTCTCTAGGTATGTTAAGTGGTTGTGTGTGTTTGGTCTTTTCTATGGGGGCATCTCGGTGAGATGCCGGATGGTTACTACTACAATTAGGTCATTTAGGGACATTTGACGTGGGGCATGCATGCGATTTGTGTTGTAGTCAGCAGTAGGGACAGATGATTTCATTTTGTGAGCGTGCTTAGATGTCCACTTTTGAAAAATCTTGAACAATATTTAAGATGACTAAGAATGGTATTGCTTGATGTTGGAATCTCACAATTTAGTCGTTCTCCGTCGATACTGACACCGTTCAGGAGGGCATCAGCAAACTTGTTTTTAGAAAAACTCCAACGAAGGTATCCCATACACGCCGACACCAATTACATATCGATTTATTATCTTGTTATCGATATATTCTTTCGATAGTTTCGATATCGGTAATATTGATATCGATTAGAATGGCGTATCGTAAACGTAACATTTTAACCTATTGGGTATTGACTTTGATTAAAAAAACCGAACACCGTTTTTGGAATAACCGGCTATTAGTATGGTATAGTTAGACCCAAACCCAGACATCCAAAGTGAAAGTTATCCTCCAACACCAAATTGTTCTACATGGTCCACATAATGTTCAGAAAAAAGTCACACCATTTTGAGCGTCGGGTTTAGGGGGGAGAGGGGGAGAAATCTGCAAATTCGTAGTTTTTTTTACGTTTTTCGTCAATATTTCTAAAACTAAGCGGTTTAGCATGAACAATCATCTACACAAAATTGTTCTACATTAAATTTGAAATTAAAAAGGTTCTATGGATAACCCTTCTAAAATGAACGGTTCCAAAGTTACGGAGGTAGTATAGTATAATTGGTCCAAAAAAAGGCCTAACCCAGACATCCAAAGTAAAAGTTTTCCTTCAACACCAAATTATTCTATATGGTCCACATATTGTTCAGTAAAAAGTTACACCATTTTGAGCATCCGGTTTGGGGGGGGGGAGATGGGGGAGAAGTCGGTAAATTAGTAGTTTTTTTTAGGTTTTTCGTCAATATTTCTAAAACTATGCTTTAGCGTAAGGAAAGTTCTATAGAAAAATATTCTACATAAAATTTAAAACAAAAAAGGTTCTCTACATAATTGTTATAAAATCAACGGTTCCAGAGTTACGGAGGGTGAAAAGTGGAGGTTTTCGATACTTTTTATATTTACCGATTTCTCCCCCCTTTCCCTCCCAAACCCGACGCTCAAAATAGTGTGACTTTTTCTGAACATTATGTGGACCATATAGAACAATTTCGTGTTTGAGGATAACTTTCACTTTGGATGTCGGGGTTTTTGGTATAGTTATATCATAAATATTGCCCAAAAAATATAAAAAGTATCGAAAACCTCGACTTTTCACCCTTTGTAACTCTGGAACCGTTGCTTTTATAACAATTATGTATAGAATATTTTTTGTTTTAAATTTCATGTAGAACATTCTTGTATATAACATTGTTTAAGCTAAAGCATAGTTTTAGAAATATTGACGAAAAACGTAAAAAAACTACTAACTTACCGGCTTCTCTCCCATCTCCCTCCCAAACCGGACGCTCAAAATGGTGTAACTTTTTACTGAACAATATGTGGACCATATAGAACATTTTGGTGTTGGAGGAAAACTTTTACTTTGGATGTTTGGGTTAGGCCTTTTTTTGGACCAGTCATACAATAATACCTCCGTAACTTTGGAACCATTCATTTTAGAGAGATTATGCGTAGGACCTTTTTTATTTCAAATTTAATGTAGAACAATTTTGTATAGAGAGTTGTTCATGCTAAACCGCATAGTTTTAGAAATATTGGCGAAAAACTTAAAAAACTACGAATTTACCGATTTCTCCCCCCTCTCCCCCCAAACCCGACGCTCAAAATGGTGTGACTTTTTTCTGGACATTGTGAGGACCATATAGAACAATTTGGTGTTGAAGGATAACTTTCACTTTGGATGTCTGGGTTATGCCATCTTTTGGATCAACTATACTATACTATTTCTTGCCGGCTATAACCGGCAGATTAAACCGTAAGTAAAAAAAAACTGGTACGACAGAAAACTGGTATTTTGTCAGTGATGTGTCTGACATGTACATTAAAAAAATTTTAGAAGCTTATGTTTTTCCATTTGCCAGCCATCATGGATATGACAGATTCGTGTTAATGCACGATAACGCACGTCTTCGTGTCGCTGGAATAACGAATATCATATTTAAATCCGATCGAGCAATTACATATATGACACTTTAAAACATCGCATTCGGAAATACCCCCATGACTCTGGGGGGTTAAGGATATCAGCACAAAAATTTTTATTTCACATAATAATTTCAAAATAAAATATATACAGAAATGTATCTAACATACTCTACATTTTTACCTAACATACATATAACCAAATAAGTCCCTTTATATGTTTATATTTAAATAAATATATCGCTTTCCAAAAGTAGGTGTTACCTTTAATAAAACGTGAGAATCGAGATCTGCCTTTATACTTATTTTTTTCAGCAAACTAAGTGCTATAAAAAGAAAACTCGAGGACGAGACAGAGAAATTCAAGAAGGTATAGAAACAGACCAACATTCAGAAGGCTCTTAGGATTTGCCTTTAGATTTTTATTTTGGTTTTGTTTATATCGAATAAGAAAAAGCTTTATCCAGATAGAGTACAATCAACCGGAAAATTATAAAGAGGTATCACGCTTCGGGAATTCCTGAGGGACTATCGTCGAAACAAAAGTTACGGCTTTTCAATGGATTTGCCTGTAAATATGAAAAAAAAAATTCAGATGCTTTGCGTTTTGTATTACAGTGGTTAAAAATGTATTTTATTTGCGATATAACCTAATTTAAATTAAAATGGACAAAATTTCGTTAGTATTGTATTCAAGACATTTATTGTACAATTAAAATATTCTGTCCTGTCAGAGTACGGAAGCCGAATCTAGATCGACTTTCACCCATATGTTTACCAAATGAAACATTTTTGTATCAATTTTCATTAATAGACAATTAAGTCTTGCATGCAGTGCCTATCAAAATATGCCTAATGACTATATTATTCAGGAGAATTGAGTTGCTATTTCTAGTATGGTATAGTTAGACCCAGACATCCCCAGTGAAATTTATCCTCCAACACCAAATTGTTCTATATGGTCCATATAATGTTCAGAAAAAAGTCACACCAATTTGAGCGTTGGGTTTGGGGGGAGAGGGGGGAGAAATCTGTAAATTCGTAGTTTTTTAGGTTTCTCGTCAATATTTCTAAAACTATGCGGTTTAGCATGAACAACCTTCTATACAAAATTGTTTTACATTAAATTTGAAATAAAAAAGGCCCTATGCATAACCCTTCTAAAATGAACGGTTCCAAAGTTACGGAGGTAGTATAATATAATTGATCCAAAAAAAGGCCTAACCCAGACATCCAAAGTAAAAGTTTTCCTTCAACACCAAATTGTTCTATATGGTCCACATATTGTTTAGTAAAAAGTTACAGCATTTTGAGCGTCCGGTTTGGGGGGGGAGATGTGGGAGAATTCGGTAAATTAGTAGTTTTTTTACGTTTTTCGTCAATATTTCTAAAACTACACTTTAGCGTAAAGAATATTCTATAGAAAAATGTTCTACATAAAATTTAAAACAAAAAAGCTTCTACACATAATTGTTATAAAATCAACGGTTCCAGAGTTACGGAGGGTGAAAAGTGGAGGTTTTCGATTCTTTTTATATTAACCGATTTCTTCCCCCTCTCCCCCCCAAACCCGACGCTCAAAATGGTGTGACTTTTTTCTGAACATTATGTGGACCATATAGAACAATTTGGTGGTGGAGGATAACTTTCACTTTGGATGTCTGGGTTTTTGGTATAGTTATACCATACATTACCCAAAAAATATAAAAAGTATCGAAAACCTCGACATTTCACCCTACGTAACTCTGAAACCGTTGATGTTATAACAATTATGTATACAAGATTTTTTGTTTTAAATTTCATGTAGAACATTTTTGTATATAACATTGTTTCTAATGTAAAACTACTAATTTCCCGACTTCTCCCCCATCTGCTCCCCAAACCGGACGCTCAAAATAGTGTAACTTTTTACTGAACAATATGTGGACCATACAGAACAATTTGGTGTTGGAGGAAAACTTTTACTTCGGATGTTTGGGTTAGTCCTTTTTTTGGACCAGTTATACTATACTACCTCTGTAACTTTGGAACCATGCATTTTAGAAAGATTATGCATAGGGCCTTTTTTATTTCAAATTTAATGTAGAAAAATTTTGTATAGAAGTTTGTTCATGCTAAACCGCATACTTTTAGAAATATTGACGAAAAACGTAAAAAACTACGAATTTACCGATTTCTCCCCCTTCCCCCCCCCCCCCCCCCCCCCCCCAAACCCGACGCTCAAAATGGTGTGACTTTTTCCTGGACATTGTGTGGACCATATAGAACAATTTGGTGTTGAAGGATAACTTTCACTTTGAATGTCTGGGTTATGCCATCTTTTGGATCAACTATACTATTCGAGGATTATTTTTTGTGAAGCTGGTAATAATTACAGTCTTATTAATTGGCAGTTAAAAGCTACTTTTGGTCAGATAAATATTAAATACCTTGAAGATGGATTCCAACTTTTTATCTCATGCAACATTAATGAAATATTTAATTTTTGCCTTTCTCAAATACAGCTGATAAAAGACAACGAATTATATGTTTTATTAAGTGTACTTAAAACATTCAAACTCAATTTGTTTACGCTCCAATAGTTTTTTCTGTTTTTGTCAGGTTATATATTATTATTGCCTAACTACGACCCTTACTTATTTATTTTGTTGAAATTTTAATGCTAAGAAATAATATAACCGAGGAACACTTTTGGCCTTATAGCAATGCTTTTTTTACTTTCAATTATTATTTTTAATGATTTTAATCTCCAATGGTGTAGTGAGATTTTTCCTCACATGTTTAACTCTGTATAATAATATTATTATTATACTGGGAATATTATACTTATATATTATTATACTTTAAATAATTTTTAGGTATTTTGTTTCTGTTTAACCGCAAACAGTTTTCTAATTTTTACTACTGTCACATTTAAGAAAATAAATGTTAATAAACTTTTAGTTCTGCATCTAATGTCAAATTTAGTCTCGAAGTTTTTCATCACTTTACAATAAATCTTTAAAATAATTATAAGAAACATAACCAGTAGTGTAGTTATTAGTTGTGATTTGATTGCCGTAAGTACTTTTATCAATATGTTTACGGTTTCATCAAAATCTTATAGAATTTCAATCTAGTCATACTGGTAGGGGAGCCCAAGCGGGGATTTTTGCAGTTACTCGAGCGCGTCAGATTATCATATGGGGAGAAACGTGGTACCCTGCAGATGTACCTCTGCCATATATTGGCTCTTAATACAGGGGAGTTCGTTTAGGGGGGTCCGAAAAAAAAAATCTATCCTTAAAAATACTCGAAATTGTCAGATTAAGATAAGGTAAGTTAAGTACATGCAAAACAGTGTATATTTAAAAAATCTGACGATTTGAGCGGGGCGTAAGGAAATTGGTGAATCACAAAGTTTCACAAGAAAAAGGCGAATATTTCGCGAAATGAAAGTCAGATCGAAAAACTAAAAACTACACGTTCAATATTTTTCAAAAATCTATCGATAGATACCAAACACGACCCCTCGCAGAGAGGGGTGGGGGGTAAATTTTAAATTTTAAATACAAATCCCGCGATATTTAGTAAAATAAACATCAGATCGAAAAACTGCAAAATACACTTATTTAAT
Source organism: Diabrotica virgifera virgifera (assembly GCF_917563875.1). Classification (NCBI taxonomy): domain Eukaryota; kingdom Metazoa; phylum Arthropoda; class Insecta; order Coleoptera; family Chrysomelidae; genus Diabrotica; species Diabrotica virgifera. The sequence goes on from NC_065443.1 coordinate 126,811,361, forward strand.
ATTTTTGAAAAATATATCGAATGGTACCAAAGGTGACCCCCCACGGAGGTGGGGTGGGGGGTTACTTTAAAATCTTAAATAGGAGCCCATTTTTTATTGAAGATTTGAATTCTCTGCATAAAAATAAGCAACTTTTATTCGAAACATTTTTTCGAATTATGGATAGATGGCGCTATATTCGGAAAAAACGATTAATGGAAATGGAAAATTAAATTAAAAAATGGCAAGCGCCCGCTAAAATGGAAAATTTTACTTAACTTTTTTTGGTTTTAGGACCTAATAATCACAACCCAATAGGTCCCCAAAGCGCTCGAGTGACTGCACATTTAGCATACTTTGCTCCCCTACCATACAGTTTTGTAAATTCAAAGGTGTTTAACAAAAACTTGTTTTTTGGCTTATCTTCGATAAGTTAAATACTTTGTAATGGACAGAAATAAGAAAATTAAAATAAAAAGTATTTAACAATTTTATCCGATGGCTGGTACTTCTGACTACAGGGGTCCTCCAATGTTACCCGATCAACAAACACCATCTTACTCTACAATTACCCAACAGAAAGCAGCTACATTCCCTTCGAAACTACAAGCCATTATTATCCAAGCAGTAGACATACTAAAATTAGAAGACTACGTTACAGCAATAGGATCATTAATACAATCCAAAAATGTATTTTTTCATCACGAATTTCTAACGGCAGAATCTGCATCTACCTTTCCAGTAAAGAAGTTGTTGACACTTTTTTAACAGACCACGGAGGTATAAAAATAGGAGATAATGTTATCAGAGCAAGAAGACTAATCACTCCTGCTAATAGGTTACTGCTGTCTAGTGTCTGTCCGTCTATTCCTCATCACATCCTCGAAAAATATCTTGCCGAGAAGGGCTTTCATCTTCTTTCACCGGTGTCTTTTTTAAGAGCGGGAATTCAAGATCCTCAATATAGTCACGTATTAAGCTTTCGTAGGCAGGTGTACTATACAGCTGTCGACAATCTTGTTATTCCTGAATCAATTCTCATTGACTTCGATAATACATCTTACCGAATCTATCTTTCTGATGGACTCACTTGCTATCTCTGTCATCAATCTGGTCATATCGACTTAACGTGTACCTATACGGCCATCCAGTCCAACCCGTCCATACCTACATCCCAAACTGACCAATACTCTATTTCTTCCTGTAGTGAAACAACTGAAGACAAAAATCACTCTGTCCAGAATCAAACAGAAAACACTGGTGAAGTAATGGATTCCCAAGAACTCCCTACAGAAATTACTATACCGAAACGTTCTCATTCTGAAATATCGTCCCCAGTTAATACACCACCGGTAGAAAACACAGAAATAGATTTTACAAAACCTAAAGCAAGATCAACAAAAAAGCCAAGAGTCACTAAATCTGATACAAAAATTGGAGAAACAGTTTCTACTGAATCACTTATCAAACCTGCAAAGGAATTTATTGATAAAGCTTCAACCCTGTTTGAATTAAACTATACAGAGCTAGTCAGCTTTCTGGATGATGCACACGGTTCCCCCAATCCATTAAGTATCGCACAAGAATACACGAAAAACATAGCAGGACTATTAACAATGCTAACACAAATCTACCCCAAACTCGAAGACATACGCATTAAATCTAGAATTACACGAATAAAGAAGAAAATACGTCGTCAACTAAATCTAGATCGAACTGAAAATGATAACTCCGAAAATACAGATGTTTCCTAAGAAAACCTCAATTAAAAAAATCAATAAATGTGCTACGCCTGTGACACCAATATAACTTGTAGGTCACATTGTGCAAGTACTTGGAAGGGAAACGAGAAACGACCGTGCTCGAGTCGCGGAGAAATATTGCAACTATCTTAAATAATTCATATTGTCAATTGAAATTGTCAAATTGACGTATATTTCATACCTTCTGTCATTGAAGCAGAAAAATTATATATTGCTCCACAATAATGATATGATATGTAATTATTATATAAAGGTAAATTTAATTAATTGTATTTTGCTTGCAGTACTGCATTTTAATAACTAATTTTATTTACTACATACAATTGTTTACGTTTGCATAACATAACCTGCATCTTATTTTTTCTTCTTATTATTTTTTTGGACTATGGCCTTGACAATTATCCAGCAACCAGGACTAATATAATTGGCCAATATAATTAAAAGTGCGAATAAAAGTACAGATCGTAGAAATAGAGGTCGCTTTGCCGAACTTGCACGGTCCCATCCATTATATCATCTGCAAAGACAAGCTACTCGACTACGATGTGATATAAAGTGTGCGTTAAACAGTGCGGATTGTGACAAAATCATTAGGTTTTTAAAGGAAACTAAATTATATAATCAAGTATGAGTGCTACATTTCAGAACAATCATAAATTAAAATAAACTTTATAAAAATTCTGTAAAAAAAATTTTGTAAAACAGTTTGTATTTTGGAACAAATTAATATGTATCATTGTACCACCGCTAATAACCTTTTATGGTTGATGCGGGTTATTTCTAATAGAAAAAATACAAATCGGCAATTTTAAGCACTCGAGTGTACTTCGTAAGATTATTTCATGAATAAAACTATATGTATAAATCATTGTAACTAATATTTTATTGATATCTTCGTCTGAATATTTGCTACATTGTGCTGTTCCTCAACAGACCTCGAATTTTATATCCTCGAGGAGATCAAACAGACCTCGTAAACTATAGGCCAATTAGTCTTTTAAACCACATGTATAAATTGTTTGCTCGAATAATTACTGCCAGACTTGACAACAAACTAATAACATGCCATCCAAGAGAACAGGCAGGTTTCCGCCCTGGGTATGGTACAAATGCCCATCTAACTTGTCTAAAGGTCCTTATCGAAAAAACTGTGGAGTACAACCGGCCGCTAGTTATAGTATTTGTTGACTACAAAAAAGCCTTTGACACTATCGAGGTGGTAGCCATCTTAAGAGCTTTGAGAGATTGTAGAATCGACTACCGATATTCCAACATTATTCAACATATGTAAATGTCACAACAGCAATAAACCTCTATACCCAAATTCAAAAAATAAAATTTAAAAGGGAAAGACAAGGAAATAACATGTCACCAAAACTATTCAATGCCGTAATGCAGCATGCATTCCAGAAGTTAGAATGGGAAAACAGAGGTTTGAATGTCGATGGCGAAAGGCTGAACCACCTACGATTTGCAGATGACATAGTTCTAATAACCGACGACTTAAAGAAAACCCACGAAATGCTGCAAAAACTACAACGAGTTTCTCAAAAAGTAGAGTTCGAAATAAACTTTGGGAAAACTAAAATGATGATCAATTTAGTACCTAGCGGACCATTGAAACTAGAAAACTGCCATATCGAAACTGTTGACCAATACATCTATCTGGGCCACGAAATACAAATAAGTAGAGACAACCAAACATGCGAATTATCTAGAAGAATAGCTTTAGGATGGGCAGCATATGACAAACTAAGAGACGTGTTCAAGGAAAACATCTCAATAAAGCTAAAAGGAAAAGCATCTAACCAGTGCGTACTTCCGGTGCTTACTTATGGAGCTGAAACACTGACATTGACTAAAGCATCAATACGAAAATTACAAGTAGCACAACGAAAAATGGAGAGATCCATGGTTGGCCTAACTTTGAGAGACAGAATACGAAATAATGAGTTACGACGAAGAACTGGAGTCGAAGACATCATAAAACGCATTACGAAGTTGAAGTGAAAATGGTCAGGACACGTCGCAAGTCAGAGAGACAACAGATGGACAAAGAAGATGGAGTGGCGGCCAAGGGCAGACAAGCGAAGTCGTGAAAGACCACCTACCAGATGGACCGACGACATTAAAAGAATAGCGTCAAACTGGATTGCAGCTGCGCAGGACAGAGTACGGTGGAGACATTTTCAGGAGGCGTATGTCCGACAGTGGACAACTCTGGCTGTATGATGATGTGCTGTTCGCTTTGACAAGTTGAAAAATGTGTGCCAAATAATTGGAATAAATGTCACTGAATGTTCATTTACAAAGAATTGAATTTTGTATGTAACCCAATAAATGACCGTTTTGGAGTGTAATTTCCAGGGGCAACTCCGAATTGCATAAAAATTTGGATTTAGGTTCCACTTACCCTCCACTTCAAAGTTGAATTTTTGCCGTTGGTTGCTTTTACTTGGGGGGTGACATTTACCCCTTCTTGGGGGGTGAAAGACGCGTGTTTAAAATAAGGCCGGAAATGGATAAACTGAATTATTTTAAGCACCTTTTGTTCTATAAAGTTTTTTACGTATATTTTATCGAAAAAAATATTTTCAGAAAAGGTGTAGCCTATAAAAAAAAACAAAAAAATGGTGTACCAGTAAAGTCTACAAATTAAGTAGAAGCAAAGTTGTAGCTCATGAAAAATACGTTCTTATTCGTCTAATTCCAAATCGAATAATTCAACGCGAAATCACCGAAGAAAGAAGCGTTTTTCGGGAAAACCTTATTAACATTTTTAAAGTATAGAAAAAAGCTTATTATTTGTTTTTTACAAAAGTTTACAGCATCAAAAATATACGAGTTACACTATAAAAAGTTATCCCCTTTTTTTTGGTAAAAAAAATCGTGAAAACCTCCCTCTATTTAGCGCCCTGAATGAAATTATCGTTTGGCTTTACCATCTATTTTAACTGTATGTGTATTGTTTATATGATTTGTAAGTTTGATTGGTTTGAAGTGCTTATTTTTGAAAACATTTGGTTTTAGAGTAAAAAAAAATTTCTAAAAATTTTTGAAAAATTTAATTTTTTCAAAATAATTTAAAAAGTATTAGTGATAAGAAAAATCTTAAAGAGTAAAAAAATGTAGGTTTTGCTATTATAAATATGCTAGTTTCATTTTGTTTCTCCGTAAGACAAAAATTGGTTAAGATATGGCTGTTCAAACTTTACATACACTCGTGATTAATGACCCATTCAAGCTTTCTCAATTATAACCCTTTCAAAAATAAACACTTTAAACCGGCGAGACTGACAGACCATATAAAAAATAGATAGGTAAGTAAATTGTTTGTAAAGCGGTAGCGATTAATTTCATTTGGGGAGCTAAACACGGCGAGATTTTCATGATTTTTTACAAAAAAAAAGAGGGCTAACTTTATTTTAAGCGCAACTCGCTTATTTTTAATGCTAAAACTTTTGTTAACAATTAAAACAAAGCTTTTTATAAACACTTTAAAAAAGTTTAAATGGGTTTTTCCCGAAAAGTGCTTAATTTTTCGGTGATTTCACCTTGAAATATTCGATTTGGAATTAGATGAATAAGAACGTATTTTTCATGAGCTACAACTTTGTTTTTATTTGATTAATAGACTTTACTGATACACCGTTTTTTTGTGTTTTTTATAAGCTACACTATTGCTAATAATTTTTTTTTTCGATAAAATATTTATTTTTTGAGTTATTTGCAAAAAACCGTCTGAAAACGTAGTTTTTTTGTCTAAAAATCAACATTTTCAATGGCAAATAACTCGAAAAGTATTGACTTACGCAAATAAACTCTATAGAAAAAAAGTTGCTTAAAACCAGTCAATTTATTCATTTCCGGTCTTATCTTGAACGTATGTTTTTTCAACCCCGAGAAGGGGTGACTGTCACCCCCCAGGTAAAAGCAACCAACGGCCCAATTTCAACTTTGAAGTGGAGAGTAAGTAGAACCTAAATCCAAATTTTCATGAAATTCGGAGTTGCCCCTGAAAATTACACGGTATCGCCGAATTTCCCTTTCATTTACTGGGCTAATGTAAGTATTAAAAAATAATCTGTGGAATATCACACGATTCTGAGAATAAATAAGAAAATAATCCTACAGTTTTTTTTCTCAAACTTGTTTCAATTCGGCAGTAGACGAAAATTGGAAGTTTCCGAAAAATTGTGCCATTATTGTCAATTAATTCTCACTCTCTTGTGAGATTAATGTTAATTCATTTTTTATTAATTTTAATTGTCAATCGTGTAATAAGATTTTTTATGAGGTGTTTAATTCTGCCCTATCAGATTACTATTATACCAGGAATAATCTACCTACATTAGGTATTATAGTGGGAGTAATTTTTAAGTATTTTGTTTCTGTTTAATTAAAACGAGTTTTATAGTTTTGACAACTGTCACTTTTAAGAAAATGAACCATAACAAACTTTTAGTTCTGCATCTAATGTCAAATTGTCACGAGGACAATACATATCGGCAATTTTAACCGGTCGAGTGTAATTCGGTAATATTATTTCATTAACAAAACTGTATTTTTATAAATAATTTTAACTAATATTTTATTGATATCTTCGTCTGAGTATTTGCTAAACTGTGCAGTTCACTTTGACAAGTTGAAAAACATTAGATGTGATAAATGTCACTGAATGTTTATTTAGGTATAAAGACTTGAATTTTGTATGTAAGTACATAATATTACGAATTCCACACGATAGTACGAGTGAATAAAAAATAATGCTCCAATTTGTTTCTCAAACTTGTTTCCATTCGGCAATAGTCAATCGAGTCCTGTGGGCTCTCGCGTCTATTGCTCTTCTACTTTAAGTACCGTGCCCAAATTTTTAGGCGTGGGTAGCTTCCATAACAATTTGCCGATATTGTTCTCGATCTTGTGCGGCATGTAACAATTGATCTGCTGATAAGCCAGTCCATTGACGAAGGTTTCGGAGCCATGAATATTTCTTTCGACCAATTCCTCTTTTTCCGTCGATCTTTCCATTGAGTATTAACTGCAGCATCCTGTATCTGCTACCTCTCATTATATGCCCCAGATATTCAAGTTTTCTCTTTTTTATCATCTTCATTAAGTCACCTTCGCCTTGATCTACTCTGTTTAAGACTTCTCTGTTTGAAATGCGTTGAACCCAAGATATTCTGAGCATTCTACGATACGACCACATCTCAAAGGCTTCTAATTTGTTCATCATGTTAACCTTCATGATCCAGGTTTCACATCCATATAGTAATACAGGATACACATAACATTTTAGGAACTTGATTCTTAGTTGTAAGTTCAGCTGAGAGTTGCTCAGAATAGATCTAAGTTTCATAAATGCTCCTCTTGCAATTTCTATACGAGTTTTAATTTCTTCATCCGGATTTAGTGTCTCGTTTTTCCAACATCCTAGGTATTTAAAATAGTTAACTTTTGTTATTGATTCATCATTGACAATTAGTTGCATAGGGCCGACGTCTTGTTTACTAACCACAAGTAACTTTGTCTTTGTTGCATTTATGTTAAGTCCGTTATTGGAGCATTCTCTAGTGACTCGGTCTATTGCTAGGCAACACGTTTTCGAAAAATGGTCGCAATATTTTCAATTTATTCTCACTCTCTTATGATAATAATGTTGATAAAATCTATCGATATAATTATGGTGTTTTAGGATCGGATCCCGCGTTTTAAAAAAGTTTATTAATAAAAAGCTGAAAATTTGTTAATAGCTTAACGGTGTCTAGTCGGACAAACTTTGATGTACGGGAACACTGGAACGGGAAGTTTTAATTGTGGAACAGGTTACAGGTTTCGAACGTCAGACTACGAAAACGTCCCATGTATTTTGTCGGACAGAACTTCCAATTGCTTTGTTACCCTTTCATTAAACTCTCATGTAAAATTCAAACTGCTATTAATTTATCAACAACATAATTCCTGTCATTTGAAACGTTCTACGTGTCGGACTTATTAAAATGCATAATATATTTGTTGGATAAATATTTTTTCATATACATATTATATAAAGTTTGATATTGAATAAACTTAAAAAACAACCATCTAATAGTTTTCCCAATTATAAACTTGTCAAGATGACAAGTTCCACAATTAAAATCACATTCCACAATTAAAACTTCCCCTGTTCCACTGTTCCCATACATCAAAGTTTGTCCGACTAGACACCGTTACGCTATTAACAAATTTTCAGCTTGCTATTAATAAACTTTTTTTTGTTACGCGGGATCCAAGCCTGTTTCGTTTTGCCGAATTTTAAACTGATAATCCAGAGGTTATTTTTGAGAAATACGATGGACAAAAATAAAAGAACGTATAAAAAATACAAGCTTTTGTCAACAATGCGCAGGTTTAAATAATGTTTATGAAATGAAAATATACGATTATTTTTTATGTTAGAATGATATTAAACACTGTGTTATGAAGATATAATCCTGCTTTTATATATATACGTTTTAATATGATATTTCAAGTAGATTACGTTTTGACTCTTTTAACGTATATTTACTGGTTCTAGTTTTAAAAATATATGTGCTTATTCTGTAAAAGAATTTTACGAGTATTTATGATTGTAGGTTGTAGGTTATATTTTTAGTCTTGGCGCATCCGCCTAAATTTTAAATATTTTCATTATAATATAAAAGGCATTTATTATGGCAGAATTAATTGTCTTTCAATCTGTCTCCAGTTCGATCGGTTTATATGTGGGAGTAATATACCGCTAATGTTCCTACTTCGTGGAGTCACTGAAGGTGGATATGAGCTATCCTCCGATTTCTTTGAACCTCCATCGATTTGCATGAAAATTGGTGAGTGGTTAGAGGATATCTCAAGGAACAAAGGTGACATGGTGCCAACTTGCGCTTTTACCCTGGGGGTGGATGCCACCCATTCTCGGGGGTGAAAATTATTTTATTAAAAATAACTCCATAATTCGATAGAGGGACAAATTTCAAGCAAAATTTGTTATATAAAGTTATTAAAATAAATCAAAACTTTTTGAGTTATTAGAGATCAAAGATTTTAATTTTTCTTGAGAAAAATGCATGTTTTTACCAATTTTTCATCAATAACTCAAAAAGTGTAAGTTTTTACAAAAAAGTTATTATCATCAAAATTGAAGCTAATTCAAAAATGGAATAAACCCCTTACTATAAAAACCGTTTAATGTTAACTGAAAGTGAGTTATAGGTAATTGAATGTATATTTTTTTCGGCGAGTGAAAAACTAAGTATTCAAGCTGAAATAACGGGAAATTGATGCATTTTATAACATAATCTTATTTAAAATTTGTGAAAGTACTTAAAAATACCTATTAAATGAGCCCCCGAACATGTTGATAGCGTTAAAATTTATGCTCCTAAATTTTTTCAAAATTTATCTTTTAAAAATTTTCCCAAAAAATGTTATTTTTTTTTAATAACTCCGTTCGTATTTACGATATCCGGTTCATCTAAAAACTGTTTTAAAATTAGTTCCAAGTGCTATTTAACCACGTCGAGCCTAATATTTTAAACCTCTTACTTTTTTAAAAATAAAAGGTTAAACGACGCCGGTTGCATGGTTCCCACAGCAAAATTTAAGATTAAAACGTTTCTATCTCAGTTATTTTTTACCTTATAGAAATAGTAAAACAGGTAAAATATTTGGCACAGAAAAAACTAAAATTTGGTTTTTATATATTTTTTTACGTATATTGAGTATTTTTGGAGTTATTATCAAAAGAATATGAGAATTACAATAATTTTAAAAATTATGATTTTTTTAAATTATAACTTTTTTTCAAAAATGTGCATTCTAAACCGGTCAAAATTATCGAACACATTACTTATGCTAATATAAAGAAGTTCTTTTAAGGATTACTATAAATTTTAATTTTTGTGCAAATGGCGTATGTTTTATTTTTCACTTTTTCCTAAAAAATTCGAAACGGTTTTATTTTCATTATAACTTGCTTAATTTTGACGCTATTACCTTGTTCTGAAGCTCATTTGGTAGGTATTTCGAAGTACTTTGGCAAATGTTTAGCAGGAATATTTTATACATCGCATCGTTTTCCCGTTATTTAAGCTTGAATACTTAGATTTGAGTCTCGTCGAAAAATATACACATTCAATTGCCAATAACTCACTTTGAACTAACATTATGTTAGTTCTTTATGTGACGAATGTATTCAGTTTTTTATTATCTCCAATTTCAGTAATAATAACTTTTTTGTAAAAGCTATTATTTTTTGATTTATACGTGAAATCCGATTTAAAACATGCATTTGTTTTACGAAACAATAAAATCTTTGGTCTTTGATAACTCAAAAAGTGTTGATTTATTTTAATAACTTTATATAAAAAATTTTGCTTATAATTTGTCCCTCTATCGACTTATGGTATTATTTTTAATAAAATAATTTTCACCCCCGAGAAGGAGTGGAATCCGCCCCCAGGGTAAAAGCGCAAGTTAGCATCATATCACCTTTGTTCCTTGAGGTATCCTCTAATTACTCACCAATTTTCATGAAAATCGATCAAGATTCAACGAAATCGAAGGTGAAAACCTTCAGTGACTGCACTAATTCTGTTCTCAGTTATTCTGTTTAAATAGTCGTTCTATTCCACTTATATTGATCATCGTCATAATATATTCGTCATCATAGCGTCCTATTAGAGGTAAAACTCACTTACTACACTTTTCAGAAAGTTGAGAAAAATCGATTTAAAGGTACAAATTGTTTTTTAAATTCACCTGACTCGAATATTGGAATTTTTGTAATGCCACTTTAAAGAATAAATAAAAACAGATATTTAAGCCATATTTCGTCACAGGAACTATGCTACAATAAATATTAGATAATTTTTTGTACTTGATGAGTTTTTTCATGAACACAATTATTGGATATTGATATCCTATTAGAGGTAAAACTCACTAACTACACATTGTACTTGATGAGTTTTTCCTTGAACACAATTTTGGATATTGAGAAGTTAATGAATTTGTCTCCATAAAATTTCGCTGACTTACAACAAACGAACTATCAGAAATAACAGTATATTATTTAAAAAATAAACAATAAGTTGCGTTCTTCGAAAATAAATGCAATTTTTTCGGCATTTATGACAGCCACAAAAGTCGCCTTCTTAATCGCAAAATAGATTATGTTAGGTACCATTTATATGTATAAGCTATCACTGTTACAAAGAAATTTAAGCTCATATTTTTTTAATCAATCGCTGAACAGATAATGCACAGAAATATAATGTACAGTTTCAACAATACAATGTAACACACAAGTCGCCTGCTTAATCGCCAAATAGATTATGTTATCTAATGTATTGTTTAAAAGATCACTAAGTACCGATGCGGCATTCCAGATTGTAAGGAAAAATTTACTAGTTTTAATGAGTGCAATAATAAGTTTTAATGAGTTTGCTCTAAAACCGAAATTCACAATATTGCACTCCAGATTGGAAGGAAGAATTCACTAAGTGCAATAATACGTTTTAATGAGTTTTGCTCTGAAATCGAAATTCACAGTAATGCACTTAGTGAATTGTACCATAAATTATCTTAGCAATTACAAGGGTTAGAGCCCCAGGTGACTTCTCCAGGACTGGGCAGTACCGTATTTAGTTCAAATTGATGAAAATGTCAAATTTTAAAAAAGTGCACTTAGTGAGTTTTACCTCTAATAGGACGATAGATAAGAGACATATTATTATTTATCCATTCTCGATTTTTTCATTCATGTTCTTATTATTCCAATTAATTATTCCAATCTTCTTCTTTTTCTTCCTTTTTATAAAGAATTCTGCTTGTTCATTGGCGGATTGATACCTCTAGGGAAGTTTGTAACTTCATCTTTTGCGCGGTCATCCGATACTTGTTTTATCCATTAAAGTAAACTAAATGTAAGACTTACTATGTCAAGATAGTATTATGAGGTTTTTTTCCACGTCATTTACTATGGGATCACTAATACGAAAATTTTAGTGCCATCTTGTCTTTTTAAAGACAAATTACATGTTATGATTTTTTGTTTGACGGATATTCTTAAGCTAAAGTTAATTTCATGCAATAGAATGAACTATCTTTCAATAAAGTCGTCCCAGGAGTGTAACTCATAAATATTGGTATAGCATTTTAAAGTCATCTAGTTTAAATTATATAATATATTTCTGTATTGTCAAGATGTGTAGACAAAACTAAATTATTTATTAGACAATTTTTTTTACCGAGTAAAAAAACAAAAATTTGTTTAATTTATTAATGTTTTGTATTTTGATAACGATTTCCGAAGTTAAAGTAGAAATGTCAAATAAATAAATTTAATTTTAAGCCCAAATTTTGGCTTATTCCCAAACAAAATAGTAATTTCTCTTCTAATATTTTCACTTCTCTTCCACACTCTCAGTGTATCTCCTGTAATTCTTCTCAATGTCGGGTCTTGTTTTTAATGCTTATGTCACTATTGGTCTTCTACTGGCTTAATTAATTCTTGACTTACTCTTAGTGTTAATATGCTAGTTTCGCAATATAGTGTTAAGGCATTCTGCCAGTCTATTTGCTTTTTGTACTTAATCTCTTACTTCTTTGCTATTTCCATTGCTGATGTGATCAATTTCTATGTTACATCTGCTCCATTCTTTGCTGATTACTATTGTTTTAATTTACTTAGTTGAGATTCTCATATTATAGTTATTTTTCTACAACCACTATTCAAAGTGCACTTTTCTGCACGGTTTTATGTTAGCAAACTTGATACTTTCTCACAGTATAAGATATTTGACATTAGTGTGCAGAAAAGTGACATTTCTGTGCCGCAAAGTGACGTTTCTGTGCCGCAAAGTTCTTTTCTGCACAGTTGACTACCTCATTCTGAGTAACGTTATATTCTGTTTACATCCGTGGACTACCGCATTCTGAGTAACGTTATATTCTGTTTACATCCGTGGTTAAACTTTAGACAAATATATATAACCTATAAGACAATTATTATATTTAACTATAGCATAGAAACTAAATTATGGATGTTACAACTGTTTTATTTTACAATTTTATTCTTATTAAACATTTTATAATTATCAAATAACCAATAAGGATTTAGCAACCTGTGCAAGAGACGTCGAATGAAGTAGGTTTTGTGTAAATCCGTGACTGCATAAATATAATGTTATAATGTGTAATAATTGTTTAAATTTAAACAAATTAAGGCAGTGCATTAAATTTTTAACTGATTTCTGAGCAATTTATTTAGGTATAAGGAATTTAAATTGATTAGTAGGTATTAATTAAATACAGTTTAAAATTTATCACATAGGTACACTTCGCGTCAAAAAAAACTGGTACAACTCTTATAACCAAAAATCGTGTTTTTCAAGTTGTGTAAGTTGATCTTGTCACAATTGTCATTCCAATTTCTAGGGCAACGTTGTCAGTTCAACGAAAATATTATATCAAACTAGGTAAAAACGGGGCTGTGCGACAGACCGCATTTTTTAATATACTAAAAACTAAAACAATTGTAATTTTCCGTCATCTCAATTAAGTATCCATACATTGATTCGTGTTTTATTATAATTTATGAAAATAGTTCAATTCAAAAATAATGATAGATAATAAATCTTGACATGACTTTAAATTATTATGTTTAATGTCAAATCGAGAGGTGTGATTGGTTTCTCATAAATTGTAGGACAAAACTGCATTAAGTTGTGTAGAATAAATAAAACACACTGGAAAAATTTAAAATTTAATTTGAAATTAATACAAAATGAATAAGTTTTACAGTGAACAAGTGTGTAATTTAAATATATGTATTACAATTCGAAATATGCATTTTAAACGTTATTTTTTTGTATTTAGATTTAGTGCAATTCCGTTATCTGTGATGGCAACAACGAAATGATTCACGAACAATAATTGTCAGTCTGAACACAGGTTTACATTGGGGAAAAAAAAGTGTACCAGTTTTATATGACGCGAAGTGTACCTATTATAATTAATCGTCGCTTGGAAATTGTGATTTTTATTTTTAGGAAAAACTGTGCTTGTAGAAAAAGTATAGTGTGAAACACGTGCATAAAGGTAATTTCTCACTCGTTTGAATTGCGGCACTCGCTTGCGCTCGTACCGCAACTTTTCAAACTCGTGAGAAATTAGTACCTTTCTGCACTTGTTGCACAATATACTATTTCCTAACAAGTGCAGAAAGTCATACTTTTCCACACGCGACTGCAGTTTGCCGAACGACGCGAGGCGGTAGTTCGGCAAGCAGTCGAGTGCGGAAAAGAGACTTTCTGCAAGAGTTAAGAACAATATTTTTTCTACGAGCGTTTAAAAGATGACCAAATCCTAACCAATTAATTTAATTGTACTCCATTAAAATGTTACGTTTTTTAAGCCATACCTTGCATTTGTTAGAGGAGTCAATTTTATTTCTTTAATATGTAGGGGGGATCAGTAGAAGCTTAAGTTCAAGTTTTTGGGGTCGCCACCCTTGTCCCCCGGCCGCCATCTTGGAAGTGGGGTGCAAAGGGGTTTCGCGCTATATCTCGTAAACTACCAACCCTACGGAAAATCTAATTATACATAAAATGTAGCAAATTAAATTTTCTACAATTTTCTTTGTATAACTTTTTTCGTCAAGTGACCAACGAAAAAGATATAAACAAAAATATGTAAAAAAAATTAACAAGTTTCCTTTTGAAGGTTATAACTTTTTTTCAGTTCATTTTAAAATAAAATAACATTATAGCAATTTTGTAGAGGGTTTTTTAGCGGAAAATTTTCACTATAAAGTTGTTTAATTCTATTTATTTATATAGGTTTTACAGCGCTCCAAACTTGACCAGTTTCTCGAATGCTCATAGGGATACAATAAAAACAAAAGTTAGGCTCACTTTTCTATCTATATATATTTTTTATTCATGCAATTTATTATGATTTCAACATTCCTAGGCTATTATTAATCTGTTTTTGACCTTTATCCCCACTATAAAACTTATAACCCTAAGCATATATAGAAAATATCCAAGAAGTTGTCTGAGGACAAATTCGCCGGTTCAGAAGAAGAATGACGCAACCGCAAAATGCAAAATTATTAAGAAGAGCAAAAAACGAGTTTTTGATATCAGAATCATAAAGTATGATCAAAATTAGCCATTCACCACACCGTGGTCAGGATCTCGGGATATAAGCGTTTTTTGGGGTGTGTCGCTTGTCTATGAAGTAACATAACTTTTTCCTATTGTATATTTTGACTTAAAATTTTCCAAAAAACTTCGTCATGAGTTATATTTTATTGTTGTGTTCGTTAAAATTATAAACTAAAAAGTTTGTCACTCAACTTTTTTAAGTAAACATGAAACTAACGAAATATGATGACAAAATGTTTAAAAACTAACCACTCCTTTTTTAACGTGTTTACACATTTTGGACAAATTGCATTGTTATCTACATACTTCAAAGATGGCACAGTAAAATTTTCAAAAGGAAATATTTACAGCGACCAAAGATACAGCGAGGTAAATTTGAAAAATCATCAAAATTGATTTTCGGCATTTTTGTATAAAATTTGATTTTTGAACATGTTCCACCAAATCTAGATAAAAATAAACTTCATATTCGGATTCAGCGACCCCGAAAACATAAAAATAGACCAAAATTGGTCATTCACGTTAAATTTTATTTTCGTGGTCGGCATAACGATTGCTGCCGCTCGACTAATATAGATAGAAAAGTATTTTTTTTTTATTGTATTCCTATGAGAATTCGAGAATCTGGGCAAGATTGGAGCGCTGTTAAACCTAGACAATAAATAAAATTAAACAACTTTATAGTGAACATTGTTCATTGAAAAATCCTCTACAAAATCGATATGATGTTATTTTATTGTGAAATGAACGGAAAAAAGTTATAACCACCAAAAGGAAACTTCTTACAAAATTTTCTCATATTTTTGTTTATAACTTTTTTGTTGTTCACTTGACGATAAAAAGTAATAGACATAACATTGTAGAATATTTAATTTGCTACATTTTATGTGTTATTAAATTTTCTGCAGGATTGCTAGTTTAGGAGATACAGCGCGAAAGCCCTTTGCACCCCTTTTTCCAATATGGCGGCCGGGGGACAAGGGTGGCGACCCCAAAAACTTGAAGTTAAGCTTTTACTGAACCCCCCAACACATTAAACAAATAAAATTAACTCCTCTAAGAAATTCAACCTAAATATAACATTTTAATGGACTATTAATATGAAAATACATACACAAATTAATTCTTTGACAATGTTGTCAAAACCAAACTTTCAGCATAATTGGTTAGCATGACGACGATCTTGGTTTCCATGGCAACGATCAAAAACCACTGTTATTGTCTACTGATTTGACTTTCGAATATTATGTCAAAATAATTTTATTTCATCGAATTGTCGCGTTAATTTCATTAAAACATGAACACAATAATATACATTTGAAATAAATTAGTAAATTATATTATCAAAATATTGCATGTATTATAATTATTTTAAGGCAGTATTAAAATATCTAAATTCAGTGCGGAAAAGTAATGCGGAAAAGTAGTGCGGAAAAGTAATTCGGAAAAGTAAAACTTTCTAAACTAAAACGCGTGCGCGAAAGTAGACATTTGTGCACGATCATAGAAATAATATTTTTTGCTCTTATGTTAAATATGTGGTCTTTGCAAAATATGTACATCTGAGGCTATCATTATTGTGTCATTTGCGTCGCAGGGTATTTTTACTTGTATGTTTCCCATTCTGTATCCTCTTCTTTTGTTGACACTTTTGATGATTTTATTCATTGTTAAATTGACGAGCATGGAACTCAATGAGTCTCCCTGTCTTTTTCTGAATTTTTATAGGTTGTGTAAGTTGTCCCAGTTTTATAGGTTGTGTGAGTTGTGATTATACGTCTTTTTTTTCTCCTTTTTTATGCTGTTGAATCTTGAACTTTAACCGAAAATATGTGCAAAAGATTGAAATCATTTTCAATGTGGTTCTATCGGACAATAAGTTTTATTACGTTGCACATTCCTATAGGTTTTGTAAGTTGCCCATCTATTCTGACTTCCATTTTGTTGTTTTCATTAATGTTTTCAATGCTTTTATGATATTAAGGCAAACTTTTCTATTATACAGAAGACAGATTACATCTTTGAATCTCACTCTGCCAAATGCTTTCTTTAAGTCAAACAGACACAGAAATACTGGTCTATTATGACTCTAATGATTTCTTAGTGGAAATCCCATGGAAATCTCATGCTAGGGATTAGTTTGAGAGACAGGATTCGAAATATCGACATTCGTGAAAGAACAAAGATTACTGATGTCGCAGAACGTATAGCAAGGCTCAAGTGATAATGTTACTAGACATGTTGCTCGAGATTATCCCGAAAATGGACACAGAGATTAACAAACTGGAGACCAAGAGAGACAGGCGAGGAGTAGGCAGACCGCAGAAAAAATGGCCAGATGATAACAAACAATTCGCAGGCAAGCAGTGGATGAGAATTTCTAAGATTAGAAATCGATGAAAGCAAATGGAAAAGGCCTATGTCCAGCGGTGGACGAACACAGGTTGAAGAAGATTTCTCGGTAATTTGCTTTATGACTTGTACGAAAACCGTGTTGTTTATCTGCTAAACTTATCCTCTGATTAATTAGTTCTTGTAAAATTTTTATTTCCTTTTTGATGAAATTCAATCTTACATTTCAAAAATAAATATAAACTTATATAATAACTACATACAGACTAATTAAAATCTAAAAATTAATTATGACTCTTTTATCGTGGCGCTGCAGTATAAGTTCTTCTTCATTCTCTTCTGTTGTTTGTCAAAGTTTTTGCTTACCTGAAGTCTATATTTCTTTTCGTTAAAGCCTTATCAATGGTGTTGTTCTATGTTAGCTGAGGTCTGCCTCTTTTTCTTTTGCCTTGCGCCTTACACTCCCAGACTATTTTGGGAAGTCTCTATTTGGCATTCGATTCAGGTGGCCAAACCATCGCAGCTGATTTTCTTCAACTCTATCCAGAACTTCTTTTGTTTGCAAGCGCTTTCTGATATCCTCGTTTCTGATACGATCCCTCCTGGAGATTGCAAGTACTCTCCTTAGGTATTTCATCTCCACAGCCTGTATTCTCGAAGTATTACGTTGGTTTATTATCCATGATTCGCTGCTATAAGTTAGTGTCGGAACGTAGATGGAATTAAATACCATCAATTTCGCATGTCTCGTGATTTCCTTCTTATTGAGCAGATCCTTCCCTAAAGCATGAAAAATTTTTCGGTGTTTCTTATTCTGCTGTCTACTTCTGTTTCATCGTCTATTTTGATTTGGAAATCTTACGGTATTTAGAAGTGAAGTACTCATTACTTGTGTTTTCCTGGCATTTATTATTAGTCCTCTGTCTGAAATTATTTTATACGAAATTATAATTTTCAATGGATTTTTCTATTAAAAATTAATTAAAAAACTTCTAGATTGAGTATAGATTTAAACTTACTAGTCCGTTCTTTAACGGTAAAATATTGCAAAATCTCTAAATTTTAAAGAACCGCTTGGCTTGACATAAAATTTGGCATACACATAGCTAACAAGTCAAAGAAAAAAAGTGATATTGTGCCGATATGTGCTTTTGCCCTGGGGGTGGTTTTCACCCCATCTTGTGGGTGAAAATATATTCGTCCAAAGAAAGTCAGGAAATGGATAAACTGGCTAATTTTAAGTAACTTTTGTTCTATAGAGTTTTTTCACTAAGTCAATACTTTTCGTGTTATTTGGCAGTGAATATGTTGATTTTTCAACAAAATAAACACGCTTTTAGACAGTTTTTCGCAAATAACTCAAATAGGAAGTATTTTGTCGAAAAAACATTTTTAACAAAAATATAGCCTGTAAAAATTTTTAAAAAATGGTGTATATATCACGTCTCTACACCTAGCAGAAGCAGAGTTATAGCTAATGAAAAATAGGTTCATATTCGTCAAATTCCGAATGGAATACTTTACCGTGAAATAAACAAAAATGAAGCACATTTCGGGAAAAACTCATTACAACTTATTTAAAGTGTTTAAAAAAGCTTCATTTTTGTTTTATAAAAAAAATTTCTAGCATCAAAATTAAACAAGTTACGCTCAAAACAAAGTTAGTCCCTTTTGGTTTTGGTAAAAAAATCGAGAAAATAACCCCCTAATTAATCACTGATCACGAATGTATGCAAATTTAGAAACACCAATTTTTAATCAATTTTTGTCTAACAGAAAAACAAAAACATACATGATATTCAGAAAAGCAAATCTGACTTTTTTTTTGTTTTTCGAGATTTTTGGTATCTCTAACAATTTTTAAGTTATTTTGAATAAAACATGTTTTTCAAAATTCAAATTTTTAAAAATTTTACTTTGAAACCAAATTTTTTCAAAAATAAGCACTTCGAATCGATGAAACTTACAGATCATATAAACACAACATAAGTGAAATAATTTGTGGAGCGATAACGATTAATTTCATTCAAGTTGCTAATTAGGGGGTGGTCTTCCCGATTTTTTTTTGCAAAAACAAAAGGGACCAACTTTATTTTGAGCGTAACTTGCTTAAATTTAATGCTAGAAACTTTTTGTAAAAACAGAAATAAATCTTTTTAAACAGTTTAAAAAAGTTATAATGGGGTTTCCCCAAAAAGTGCTTAAATTTTTGGATATTTCACGTCGAAATATTCTATTTGAAATTTGTTGAATATGAATCTATTTTTCATTGGCTATAACTCTGGTTCTACGAGATCCAGAAACCTAACGCGTACACCATTTTTTTTTTACTTTTTTATAATCTATATTTTTGCTAAGAGCGTTTTTTTTCGAAAAATACTTACTTTTTGAGTTATTTGCGAAAAACCGTCTAAAAATGTGGTTATTTTGTTGAAAAATGAACATATTCACTCGCAAATAACTCGAAAAGTGTTGACTTGGCGAAAAAGCTCTATAGAACAAAAGTTACTTAAAATTAGTGAGTTTACCCATTTCCGGACTTATTTAGGACATATATTTTTTTACCCTCAAGAGGGGGTGAAAGTCACCCCCAGGGCAAAAGCACACATCGGCACAATATCACTTTTTTTCTTTGACATGTAAGCTATACGTATGCCAAATTTCATGTCAATCCAAGCGGTTCTTTAAAATTTAGAGCAAAAACCGTGAAAGAATGGACTATACCGTTTTTTTTATTCTTTGAATTGTAAATTCCCTTGTACATTATCGAAAGATTCAACAATTTCCTAGAACGTTAAAATATGTGTACGATTTTAAATATTTTTAAGGGTTGGTGGAAGGAAATTGAATTCCATTCGAATTAGCGGTGTCTCCTCTTTTTCTATTTTTCTTCCAGTACAAGCCTTAAGCGTATTCATCAGGTTGAAGAAGTGGAAGCCAGATCCGGACTTTATATTTATTTTTGTGAATAACTACACTTGCGAGCAAAAAAATCGACTCACTCGATGAATTATTGTAGTTTGTGCTTATAGTCTAGGAGTCTATACAGATTATCGGAAAATAGGCCGTTTTTGGGAAAAGTTATTTACCAGCAATTTTATTGTTGGAATCGAACCTTATGATCCCATATGTTAATAACATAGCTATGCAAAGTCCGCAGATAGTGTGCTATTTTTTTTATAAACAAAATGGCGCCCGAAATTCGTATTTTTTTCAATTTTTGCTCTATAACTCCAAAGATTTTAACTTTACATAAAAAACACTCATATAAAAATTCACCATAATTAAATTCTGCATAGAGACAGGTTTTTCCCGATTTACTTCGACGAAAATTTTCCTCGGAAAATGCGGGTAATTATTTATCAATAATTAAATAACTTGGTGATACAAAATCTTTTTGGTATAGATTATATTTCCAGAGGTCGATGGAAATTGAATAAAAAGTTTAACAAAAATTAAATTGTTAATTAAAATTTTGGTCGCTATAATATATATATACACCGTTTTTAGGCGTTAACGCCCTTCCGGTAGGGATCTATAGAGGAGTGACACCGAGCTGCAAGCCCTTATCCCTTGCCGTACCGCTCCTCCATAGGCCGATCAGACACCAGCTTATTCCAGACCAAGTCGTAGATTCTTTTTAGAATTTTAGACTACGACGTCAGCCTTTTTATTTTCCTATTCACCGGGCTGGGGCTCGAACCTCGATCGCCTCGACCGCATATCCACTATAGATTTGTCAATCGTACGCCTCAGTGCGCTTAGCTAATCTGATCGACCTATATATTCGCTATAATAACCACAATAATTACGATGCAAAAGAATAACTATGATTTTTGTGTAAAAAGACACTATACCTGTCTAATGTACTTTACAGAATTGAAATTGGACTATTTAAGCAGCCTCAGTAATACTTTAAAATTATAAACAATTTTTTGGCTTATAAACAAATAGAACATCTCGGGAAATATTAAACTAAGTTAAATCATGAAAACGATATTGGAAAGAACGTGACAGGACACTTCTTAAAGAAAACGTTTAATTGCTATTAGTGGCTCCTGAGATACGACCGGTCAAAGTTGACCGGCATGTACCGCGAGGATATAAATAATAGAATGACAATTTTTAAACCATCACCTTTTTATTTCAGTCCTCTTTCTCCACACAAATTTTCATATCTTTAAAAGACTCATAACATATATTATAATAATAAAAACTATCGGTATTACGAGTGAAAAGTACCAAAAATACAAAAATTTCAATCAAAAATCAGGTTGGAGAAAATGGAATCTCAAAGTTCAAAATCGATATACGTTAAAAAAGTGCATTTTCTCGGCTTCCCATGGAGCAATTTTCTTAATTTTTTTGTTTCCAGGTAACTCGAGTAGAGCCATCTAACTAACGCATTATTAAATGTCAATGTTGCTTTTGTTTTGTTATAATAAATTAGATTATTTATAAAAAAAAACTACATATTTGTTCCAGTTGTAAACTTTTTTTAGATAAACGTATCACAAGTGTACCTTTTAACGTTTAAACCAATTATGTTTTCATGATTTAATTTAATTTAATATTTCCCGAGATATTCTATTTGTTTATAAGCCAAAAAATTGTTTATAATTTTAAAATATTCCCGCTTTAATAGTCCAATTTCAATTCTGTAAAGTATATTAGATAGGTACAGTGTCTGTTTATACAAAAATCATAGTTATTCTTATGTATCATAATTATTATGGTTATTATAGGGACCGTAAATTTTTAATTAACAATTCAATTGTTGCTAAACTGTTTATTCAAAAAGTACAAAAATATGCCACCAAAACGCAAATTACAAGTTTCTTGTCTTCTTAGTGTCCGCGTATAAAAGCATATACACTTAAAAATTTAATGTCAGCTGTCACCTGAAATCAAGAATAATGGATAACTTTTCGAGCTCCTAACCCTAATTGAACTGCTTCTAAAATTATAATCTATGCGAAAAGAGCTTTTATATTACCAAGTTATTTATTTATTACTAAACAACTACTTATCTAAAATTTTAGTTGAAAATTAAAGGTTTTTTTTGGAAAAACCTGTATTTTCCGGGGAAAATTTTCGTCGAATTAAATCGGGAAAAGTACATCTCTATGCAGAATTTAATTATTACGGTGAATTTTTATTTGAGCGTTTTTTGTGTAAAGTTAAAATCTTTTGAGTTATAGAGCAAATATTGAAAAAAAAACACGATTTTCGCGCGTCATTTTGTTTATAAAAAAGTAGCACACTATCTGTGGACTTTGCATATCTATATTATTAATATATACAATCATAAGATTCGATTCCAGCAATGAAATTGCTGGTAAATAACTTTTCCCAAAAATGGCCTATTCTCCGATAATAATCTGCCCAGACTATAAAAGTTTTCCACCCTGCTGCAGATAGGATAAAGATATGCCAATATGATGGCCAACATTCGTCACATACAATCACACAAGAAGAAGAAAAACCTTTCCACGCCAGTTTTAATAGAAATTAGCAACAGAAGCCAACGACTTTAAGCATGATATTATAAAACTAATAGGATAGTCGTTATGTTATATTTTGTATACGTCTTTTCGTCGTTTTCTTTTTAATATTAAACTATATCTGTGTTTTCTTTTGCGCCAACATTTTTAATACAAATTTAAATAAAGACCTCACTCTATGTCTATCTTCTCTAATATTTCATACAATATTAAAGCGACTACAAAATTATGCCACCAAAACGCAAATTACAAGTTTCTTGTCTTCTTAGTGTCCCCGTATAAAAGCACATACACTTAAATTCAACGTCAGCTGTCACCTGAAATCAAGAATAATGGATAACGTTTTGAGCCCTAGTTCTCCTCTGCTCAAATTGCCTCCAAGAAGATGGTTTTCCACTATTCTGAATATCTAGGGAGTTGAAGTAAACCGTTACTTTCTCTTTTCCCGCTTGTTATTCATTAACGATCACCCAGATTTATTTATATAGAAATTTTAAACGAAGAAATCTCCTAGTAAATGGATTTTAACGCTCGGTTAACTCTCGATCTCCATTCTACTGTTTTAGCGTGTATCTCAATTATATAATCTAACATATTCGGCGGATTTTGTTGTAAATCAAATGTAAGGGGAGAACGTGAATCAGTGACGTGGCAAGGCTGGGAATAAAACGAGTAAAGCGGCTTTATACCAACAATAAAATTCATAAATAAATTCATGTACAGTGGAACCCCGTTAACTCGGATTAATCGGGACCGCGGCAGATCCGGGTTATCGAAAATTCGGGTTAGCCGGAGAAAATGGTAACAATTATTAAAATATGGTATGCTTACAGATAAACTCCGTTATAATTGGCACACAGACACTTGTAAACCACGTTCGCGTTCCACACATACAAAGCGTCGCGTCGTCGAGAGTCTCATTTTTAGCTTTCTTAGCTTTGCACCGATTGTCCAAACTGTCTTTTGTTATCATTTTGAAACAAAAACAACATTTTAAGTTTTATTGCCATTACGTAGACAAAAAATCACGCAAACACAAAATCTGAATATATTTACGCGGAACGAACAATGCGACTTTACTACACACACACAATACCGTCTCGCAACGAGAACGAACTTATGTTATTTAATAAGAGTGAAGACTAAGGCCATTGTTTGAAAAATAATTTTTTAATAGTCTTTTCTAAACAATGCTAGACAGTTTCAAGTAAATAAAGGATACTACAGATGCCTGTTGGTTTCGATAACACGAGAATGAGCGTTGTCTGCCATGCCAGTCATTTTTACTAAGGTATATTATGTATCAAATTACACAAATACGCATTATCTCTCATTGTATAATGTGTTTGACATTGAAAATTGAAACGAATGAACTACATAGGAATTCGCTAAAGCGACAAATTTTTACGAAGAAAGTTTATTATGATAAATAAAATTAGACTGAAGAATATAAGATATTATAGTATTCGAACAATATGTTTATAAGGAAAGATAAAAGAAAATGTTTTAAGATGTTGAAAAGAAATTGGAAAATCCAGCATAAAGGACATACATTTTTATTGTTGTAATGTTTGTCTGATAAAAATCGGTCCGGGTTAGCCGGACTTCCGGGTTATCGGGGGCCGACTTATCGGGGTTCCACTGTACTTATTTAACAATTTCTGTGTCAATAAATTCGTGAAAATTGTAGAAGTAAAAGTTTGTTTGAGTTTAAATAAATATTACGTCAAGTGTCACTACATATTTCATATAGTACCACAGTTTAATTTTTAACGTATATACTATTGATGGATCTACTTGAGGAATCCATATTTATGATATGATGAACTCAGATATGATGATACCAGAACTAATCTTCACTGAGAAGATTAACACAATTATACCATCTAGAGTCTAGAGAACAAAAAGTCCCAAATATTAATGGGAAATTAATATGGTTCACTGATGGATCTAAAACTGCCCATGGTACTGAATCAGGAATCTTTGGGCAAACATGTAACTACAGTCGAACCCGCTTATTATAATACCTGTTAATGGAATATCCCGTATTAAGGAATAGAAATTTGATGTCCCGAAACGATTTTACTAGCCACCAATCATCGGTTATTAGGATACCCCGGTTATAGGAATACTCTTGCTTGGCACCAAGGCTATTCCAATAAGCGGGTTCGACTGTATAATAAATCTTACAGCCTAGGTCAACATACAACGGTGTTCCAGGATGAAGCTTTTGCTTTGGTGGCCTGCATTGATGAAATCATTGATGAAGACCCTAAAGCTAAGAGAATCAACATTTACACAGATAGCCAATGGGCTATTCTGGCTGTAAAGGACCCTCTCACCAAATCAAAACTGCTGAGAAACTGCAAAGATCTCCTGAATAACCTGACAAAAGACAATAAAGTGTCTTTAATATGGGTGCCGGGTCATAAAGGGGTGCACGGGAACGAACAAGCAGATATGTTAGCGAAACAAAGCTCGAGAGAAACTTTTGAAGGTCCAGAACCTTTCTGTGGCATCACTAAAGATGCTATGTAAAACGAGGTTCAGAAATGGCTGATAAAGGATCATCAAAATAGATGGTGAACCACTCAAGGGCAAATCCAGACTAAAAAAATAATCAAGAATATTGATAAAAAACAGTTTGATGAACCTCAACAAACGAGAGATCAAAACGGTAACTTAAATTGTGACTGGACATTGCCGTTTAAGAAATCACCTATACAAACTAGATAAGGTGAATGAACCATGGTGCAGAAAGTGCAAAATGGGAGAAGAGACTGCCATAGACATACTATGCCATTGCAGTGTGCTAAGTGATGTAAGGCAGGACTTCACATGTCAAATGAGCTTTGAATCAGAAGAGATCCTAAAACTACCAATAAGAAAATTGTTGGCATTCGTTGGGGCCACAGGACTTGTTAAAGTTTAAGGAGAAGAATAGGGTTTGGTACAAAGATCTGATGACCAAGTGCCAAAAACTAACAAGTCTCGCCTGAGTTAAGAAGAAGAAGAACCCACATACTGTGGAAGTACCAATGATTTTATTATTGGACTAGTGATTTTGCCCGTTGCCATGCGACGGGGGGATACAATCAATTGTCCTCTATGGTCACTGTAGTCAATTTTTTCTGACTTTTTCCTATTTTATCGTATCTCCCTCCAATGTTTTCTAACTCTCTCCAATGTTCGCTTACTTCCTCCAATTTTTCTGACTTTCTATAATTTTTTCTTACTCCCTCTAATTTTTCCTGGCTCTCTCGAAATTTTTTCTGCCTCTTAATTTTTTTCTCTCACCCACTAATTTTTACTGACTCCCTCTAATTTATTTTTATTAACATAGATATAGATTTCAAAAACAAAAGACAATAAAGAACGATGCGTGACACTTGGTGAGTGCCTACAAAAGTGACTATTTCACACAAAAAACGTGTTTATAATTAAAAAAAAAGAATGTTTGTGTACTTTGTACGCACGTAAGAAGTTATACTTCTATTATATGATTTCAACGAAATCGATATACTTTAAACAGTTTATTAATATTTTATTTAAACACTAACTAATTTTATTACTCACTACTTTCCAAAAAATTTTATTAAAACAATACCAAAAATTAAAAAATAAAAGAATAAAACACACGCAAACACATTGAAAAATGAAACTAAAAATAATTTCTGAAAAATAATTGTTGACAAAAATTTTAACTAAATACGTATTTTCTTAAAAAATATATAATAAATCTACTTACAATCATAAAATGTATAAAAAAATTTAAAAAATAAAAATTTGCATTGAGAATTGAACCTGCGTCTATAAGGTTGTTAGATTTTGAGCTCACCGCACGCAGAACTTAGCTAGAGAGACATTTTAATGATGTGGGAAGATATAGCAACTAAACGTTTTAAACTTTTTTGACCGTTGCTTATTATTCTCTTAGTTTAATTAAATAAGTTTGATTCTTGCGGAATTAAAATATTATAATACAACAAAATATAGACTAAAAAAGCAATTTATTAGATATGAAGCAGGTACCTACATTTTCCAAATCGGTATGTAGGTCCTAATCTTTTAATACAATACTGAAACATTTAAAATTACGTACCTGTTGCTTTTAAGAACTATTTAAAAAGTCACTACAATTATAAACTTGCTTTTTCTGTCTGTCCTCACAACAATAAAAACTAATATACTACATACAGTTTGTTTACCCATAACCATTAAGGTATTAATAAAATAAAAAATAACCGACATATTGAACAATTGTTGACAGGTCAATGTAATTACCCAATCAGAGGACGTATAACGTTTAAGCTGCGCCGGGGACCAAGATTTTGATGATTTCGCGCACATATAAATTTACTCCCAACGCGCCTAAAAAAGTATAACTTCAATAATTTTAAAACATTATTTATTTACAATAATAAAAACTATATTTCAACATATTTTCTGCGATAAAGTAGAAAATTTAAGTTTGACCATAACTCTAAATTAATAAAAAAAATTCTTGAAAAAATTCTAAATTTTTGCTAACTTACCATATTTAGTTCAAACAAAGTACCAGAATCGGCAAATGTGAAATATGTACCATAAATTTGGACGGTTAGTCTGGGCTGATTATCGGAGAATAGGCCATTTTTGGAAAAAGTTATTTACCAGCAATTTTATTGCTTCGAATTATAAGATCCTATATAATAATAATATAGGTATGCAAAGTCCTCAGATAGTGTGCTACTTTTTTTATAAACAAAATGGCGCACTAAAATCGTGTTTTTTTCAATTATTACTCTATAACTCCGAAGATTTTAACTTTACAACAAAAACACCCAAATAAAAATTCACCGTGATTAAATTCTGCATGGAGACGCGTTTTTTCCGATCTGCTTCGACGAAAGTTTTCCTCGGAAAATGCGGGTTTTTCCAACAAAATCTTTAATTTTCAAATAAAGTTTTAGATAAGTAATTATCTACCAATAATTAAATAATTTGGTGACTTAAAAGCCTTTTTGGTTTAGATTATAGTTCCAGAAGCTGATGAAAATTAAACGAATATTTTAGCAACAATTCCAGCAATAAAATTGCTGGTAAATAACCTTTCTTTGTACTTTACTAATTAGACCCGCGTATTATAACTATTTTTTTTTCAAACTTTAAAGATTATGCAAAAAAAAAGAAAAATTTATATTTTGTCGATAAAATATTAAATAAGCATCTCATCTTTATAATCTTTATAAGTTTGATCAATGTATCATGATTATTTTGTTTATTATTGCGATCGAAAATTGTTAATTAACAATTTAATTGTTGCTAAAATATTCGTTTAATTTTCATCGGCTTCTGGAATTACAATCTATACCAAGAAAGCTTTGATGTCACTAAGTTATTTAATTATTGATTAATAATTACTTACCTAAAACTTTATTTGAAAATTAGAGTTTTTGTTAGGAAACCCGCATTTTCCGAGGAAAATTTTCGTCGGAGAAAATCGTGAAAAACATATCTCTATGCAGAATTTAATTGCGGTGAATTTTTATTAAGCTGTTTTGGTTGTAAAGTTAAAATCTTCGGAGTTATAGAGCAATAATTGAAAAAAATACGATTTGTCGGCGCCATTTTGTTTATAAAAAAAGAAGCACACTATCTGCGGACTTTGCATACCTATATTATTAATATATAGGATCTTATAATTCGATTCCAGCAATAAAATTGCTGGTAAATAACTTTTCCATGAATTTTGCTAATTAGTCCAGAGTAGGTTTGATATCTTTATGTACCAACGATTTGGCATAAATGTGTTTTAATGCTTGAGAAATGTCATACAAGCAATCCCGCAATGTGTATTCCTCAAACCTACATCTAGAGATAAAATCTGCCAAGATGAGTAGCGATATTTCTAGTAACTAATAATTTCCATCATTGGACAGGTATACTAATTTGATCATAGAATATCGTTACAGATGTAACTCATTTTTTGATGTTAGTATTTTATAGAAACGCGGACTATTATCTTTAGATAAGTGATTGATTCGATCGTTACTTGAGAAAAGCTAATTTTATCTAGCAATAAAACATTGAAAACTATTGTTTTAGATACTTCCACAAACTTTATTATAAAACTATGTGACTACAGCTGTTTCGGCAGAGTGCCTTTCTCAAGTGATTTATTTTACTATGTGTTTGCATTTTAAAGTCTAACTGAAGAGGTTGAGGAGTGGGGAGCTGTTTGTCTAAAGTTGGTCATTCAGAATTATATCTGTATTTTTCAATTTATTAATTTCCATAGATTCTAATAAAGATAGCTTAGGGCTTTTATTTTAAAAATGAAGAATTTGAAACTGTTCATTAAAAGAATGATTATGATCTAGAATCTAGAAGATGAACTGCGTATGTAGAATCTGTTTTTCTATTGTTGAAAACTCTTTTGTGTTCTGTTATCCATTTGTCAAAGGTTCTGCCAGTGTGACCGATGTAAGTTTTCGGACAGTCACCACACGTCAGTTTGTAAAGACCACTCTGTAGTTGCTTTCTCTTTCGGCTCTTATTCTTAATGTATTTGCTTAAGTTGTTGCTAGTTCTGAAAGCTGGTGTTATTCCTTTTTTTTTTAATATCTGGCTATTTTTGTTGATGTCTTGCCTGTATATGTGATAGAGCAGAAAGTAGTGGGTTCTTTCTGTGGTTGTGGATAAATTAGTTGCCTACCATAGCGTGATACATAGACTGGCAGTAATTCCCATGTTAATAAATAATTTCGACATAGAACTGAACATCATTAAGTAAATAGCAGTAAACAATGACTATAACGAACAAACAAACAATTAACAAAATTTTAAACCAAAAATTCCATACGAAAGTCCTGAAATTAGTCTATCCACCACCACAGAAAGAACCCAGTACCTTCTGCTCTACCATATATTTATCTCTCTTCAATTCTGACCCCCGGAGGGAGTGGAGTAGTCGACGTGATATCGTGTATTGTCTGTCTCCAATGATCTCTGTATCATATATACAGGCAAGATACAAAAATAGCCAGATACATAAAAAAGAATGGAATAACACCAGCTTTCAGAACTAGCAACAACTTAAGCAAATACGTTAAGAACAATAAGAGCCGAAAACGAAAGCAAGTACATAGTGGTGTTTACAAATTGACTTGTGGTGACTGTCCGAAAAATTTCATCGGTCAAACTGGCAGAACCTTTGACAAACGGATAACAGACATGACGGCAACAATTTAACTATAAATATAAATAGAAACAATTAAAATAATCGTCTTTTACGAATATCGTTTTTGTTAGTATATCTTGTAAATAAATTTTTAATAAATTACTTATTTCTTTTAGTTTTATTATGTATAAGTTTATTGTAGATAAAATATTGTGCGAAACTGTGCGTGAAGTACTTTTTGCGCACTTACGCGATATATAGTAGGGTGAGCCGTTGAGTAATGTGTTTTTATTTTGTTTTTTTAATTAAGTTTCCTGACCGCAGAAAAGATGTATGATAAGATAACTTACTTCACAGTGTTTTGTTTTATAATTTATTTTATTTTTTTCCACTGCCACAGAGTTGTATAAGAATGAGATTTTTTCGAAAAAATCTAATCATCTAATAAATGCCAAATTCGTTTTTTTTTTATTTATTTTGATCGTCTGAGCCAAAAAACGTGTTTGATAAGATAACTGCCATCATAGTATGTATTTTGGTCGATAAATAATTTTTTCCACTACCACAGAGCTATATAAAACTAAGAATTTTTCAAAACAACTATATTTTTTTGTATGGTAGATTTTTTTGCATACAAAAAAAATAAATTAAGCTAAAGCTGACTTTGGTTTGAACACAAAAAGTAAACGAAAATACGCCCTCTCAACCGCTTGTGTGTGACAATGGTATTCTGTTACATATGCCAAAATACTGGTGTCGGGATTTTCAACAACTTTCCTTAGTTGGTCTCTTGATAGCTTCATAGCTACACGAGGCTCTGTTCATAAAACTTTCTGACAGTCGGTAATCTCAAAGTATTCCTTGGCGCAAAAAAAATAATTCTGCTACTATGAAATATCGCTTATCTTTGTAATTTAATTATTTCCTCTTAAAAATTGTTTAAAATCCCAGTTGTCTTATGTTTTTACGTTCACCAAATAATAACATAATCAAAATAATATTTTCTGGATTGTAAAAGTATCCCTTTCCTTAAATATTTTTGTAGACTATATCTTTTAATTCTGGTATTAAGAAGAGGTCTGCTCGCAGAGTCATATTGTCTTCAATAGATGTCTTGCACCATAAAGTCACATGGGCGCATACACTTTTATTCTAAAATGGCTTAGTATTTGTAAATTTTCCGAGGGGTTTCCGATTGCTACATATAACCGAAAGATGCGGGAAGCAGTGGAAAGCCAGCAAGAATGAACCATTTTCCCAGGCTGTCTCTTAGAAAGTTGTTCTGAACAAACACCACTTTCTGTTTTGACAAATATCGTACAGAAATTCTTGATCTGTACTAAATCAAATCGGAAATCAGCTGCGAAAATCGTTAGCTGATGCTTCTACCTTTGAAAATGAAGCTAAGATAGAGTTTCGCAAACATACAGTCGTTCTCCAAGAGGCCCGAAAATGCACATGGTCCACTGGTACTGCTATCCAGTTGTTCAAATAGATATATAGGCAACTTGTTGGCAGATAAACCACTGCAGGTACCTTTCGATTTTATTCTCCAGTAGGTAACAATATAATGCCTCCTTTAGGCCTGTATTTATGACAGAACCGTTCAGTACAGAAGCGTTGACGTCCAAGGTTACGTTATTTTAGAAGTGAAATAACGATTGGTAATGTCAACTTTTTTACACTATCGTATATTTTATTTGTATTTATCGTATTTATTATTTAGTGGCGACATAGCCAAATAAAGTATACGTTAGCATAT